>NC_135532.1:191000931-191357431 GCF_045843805.1 Urocitellus parryii
TAGGTATTTGGTTTAAGGCTATATATTGTTTGTGTTGAGTGATGTTACTGTCTACCCATTAAAAGCAAGGCACCAGAAGCCTTCAGGAACACTAAGTCTATAGGGCAGAAACTCTATCTCAGACCTACACGGCTAGATGGGTAGACACATAAACAACATAAATAAACAAGGAAACAAATCACCCCAAACAATTCAAGATGTTCAAATGATAAAATTCATTGACACCACAGTAGAAGAAATGTCATAGAAGGAGTTTAGAATGTACATAATTAAACTGATCTGTGACATAAAGGGTGATGTAAAGATAAAATCAGAGATAAACTTCAGGAAATGAAAGATCACCTTAATAAAGAGATAGAAATTATTAAAAGAAATCTAGCATAAATCCTCAAAATGAAAGAATCAAATTAAAAATTCAATGGAAAACATCACCAACAGACAAGACCACTTGGAAGACAGAACCTCAGGCAATGAAGACAACATATATAATCTTGAAATTACACTTGACTATGGGGAGAAGATGTTAAGGAACCATGAACAGAACTTTCAAGAATTATGGGATAACATGAAAATACACAATATAAGATTTATCAGGATAGATTAAGGCACAGAGTAACAAACCAAAGCATTTCACAATGTTTTCAATGAAATAATATCAGAAAATTTCCAAAACCGATGAGTGAAAAAGAAAATCAAATAAAAGAGGATTACAGGACCCCAATTGTACAAACTTACAACAGACCCACACCAAGGCACATTATAATGAGAATAAGGACAGAATTTTAAAGGCAGCAAAAGAAAAATATCAGATTTTACATATAGGGGGAAACCAATTAAGATCTCAGCTGATTTCTCAACCCAGACACTCAATAGTAGGAGGTCTTGAAATAATATATACCAAGCTCTCTAAGAAAATTAATGCCAACCAAGAACTTTATATTCAGTAAAATTAGCCTTTAGATTTGAAGACAAAAAGAATTTAGAGAAAACTCAAATTACTAAAATTTGTGGTGAAAAAGGAAATATTATGATGGAAACTATTGAAAAACAGAAGATAATCAAAAACTATTTTGGAAATTTATACTCCAATATAATAGAAAATATTGAAGACATTGAAAAATTTCTTGAGACATTTGACCTACACAAACTGAATCAGGAAGACAGACACAATTTAAACAGATTAGTTTCAAGCAATAAAATTGAAAAAGCCATCACAAGCCTACCAATTAACATAAGCGCAAGACAAGATGGATTCTCAGCTGAGTTTTAAAAAGCCTTCAAAGAAAAATTAACACCAATACTTCTCAAACTATTTCATGAAATAGAAAAGGAGGGAACCATTCCTAACTCATTCTATGAAGCTAGTATCACCCTGATACCAAAAACAAACAAAGACACATCAAGGAAAGAAAACTTTATACTAATATCCCTGATGAACGTAGATGCACAAATTCTAAATAAAATTCTGGCAAATATCATACAAAAATATATTTAAAAGATAGTGCGGGCTGGGGATGCGGCTCAAGTGGTAGCGCGCTCACCTGGCATGCATTCGGCCCGGGTTCGATCCTCAGCACCACATACCAACAAAGATGTGTCCTCCGAAAACTAAAAAATAAAAAAATCCCCCCCCACTCTTTCTTTAAAAAAAAAAAAAAAAAGATAGTGCACCACAATCAAGTGGGTTCATTTTGTGATGCTATGGTTAGTTCAACTAAATGGAAATCAATAAATATAATTCATTGCATCAATAGAATTAAGACAAGAATCATATGATTATCTCAATAGATGTAGAAAAAGCACTTGAAAAAATGTAGCACACTTTCCTGTTGAAAACACTAGAAAAATTACGGCCTCAAAATTTTACACATTTAGAAAGTGTATAAACTCTCAAAAAAATAACCTCATTTACCCACCATACCTTATTGCAAACGGACTGCTGGCACAATGGAGGCTTTTTATGAAAAAAGTGGAATACACACAATTCTTTTTACTAAAACATGTAAATAAAATATTGAAAATAAACTACCAACATCTTTATAGTTAAATCAGGTGTGTTGATTTGATCCTTTATAACATCAGTAGTTAGAGAACAAAAGCCAAATTAACCCAAACCCTGTACAATAAGAAGTTTTGTTTTCAGCAATTACATGTAAGAATTAATCAGCAGAAATAGAGTTGGTAATTATTTATGGAATATGTAATACCAGAAGTAAATATAAATAAATGTTCAATAATAAATATTCTCTAATGATTTTCTCATTGGTAATTGTTTTTTCAATCATTGCTTAATGTTAGATGGTCTTATTCTTGTCTTTTACAATTAAAATTATATTAATAAACCAGTATTCTGGTATAGCTTATGGTATAAAATTCATCTGGACTACTTTAATTTTCCACCATTAATTAGAATAAAATTTACAGCACACTGTAAACTCTTCTTAAGTACTTCATGACTACTCTGATCTTGGTATCTTTAAAGAAAATTGATGGTCTAAATTATCAATCAGACATCATCCAATATTAAGGTAATCGATATTTACAAATATCCACACTCAATCTTATATAAGGATTCAACTAGAATTTTGTCATCTTGTCATTCAAGTGCATATGGTAGTGCTCTATTTCAGAAACAAGGAGAAAGAAAGCAATAGGCTTGGTAAAAGTAACAGAAATATTCATATTTCCACAAGAATATCTTGAGGTTAAGGAAAGCAGTCATACTAAATGGAAATTAACATTCTTGATAATTTAAAATCAAATTCCATATTAAGTATACATAACTTAACTTATATACTCTAAAACTAAATTAAAATTCTAGATAGTATTATTCTAATTTTTACACTAAGTATATCAGCTTGAAATTCACATTGAGTATAAAATAAAATAGTAACTCATATACATGAAAAAGTTATCACCCTCAATCTTAACATCTTTACTACAAGTTATCTTGATTCTAAATCATTAATATTGGATTAACTATTATGTTTCCTCTACTTCCTATTCTTCCTTGATTGTCAAGAAAAATTTTATGTTTGTAAAACTTGAATACTACTTATTGTTGGAATCAGTATTTAATAGTCTCTATTAGTGTGCATATAATAACAAAGATAAATTACATAATATGTGGAAGAAGTTTCAACTCTACTTTTTGAAAAGAAAGAAGCACCTTGCTTGTCATTGAGATTCATAGTTTTCAGAAATATTCATTCAGCTGTTGCTGACTTCTGTAAACAGATTGAAAAATCGAAATGTTTGCCAATGCTCTCTTGCATAGAATGTGCATTTTTCAAAAGATGTCAGAGAATGGGTTAGGTTACAGGAAAGAATGAAAACTGAATGTCTCATAAACTCCAGTTATAAAATAAAGGCCACTGTTTTTAGTCTTTTAAGTGTAACAGTTGCCAGTAATACCCAAAATGAATTTAATGGAACACCAAAAACATAACAAGTTGAATAAAATATATTTTTGTTGATGAAAAAAGAAAACAATCTTGTGGGTCACAATTGTTTGATCCTGTGAATTCAGATCCCTTTGAAGGGTATAATATTGATTTGTGAAGTGCCTTGTTATTACTAAAGGCTATTCCCTTTACTCTGATGCTTTTTTCTTTCTAAAAGAAATGAGATTATACAGCTGATATCATTAAAGTAAGTGCAAGATTGAATTAAAATGCAATGTTTTGAGAGTTGAACATGAAAGTCAAAGAGTTTGCCTTCCTCCTCTAAATTTTTAAAGTTTAGAAAACAGTTTGAGTGAATTCAGATCTGTTTCAAAGAGGGAATGAAACACCTAACTTTTTCTTTAGTAATTTAGGAAAGTATAACACATATATTTTACTTTAATCCAATATCTATAGTTTAAAATAAATAGCATTGCTTTTAAATAATACCATTACTTTAAAAATAAATTTTAACTGCACTTTAAATTATCTGGGATGACAGATATTACCTTGATTTTTAGCTAAAAATGTCTTCTGATGGGAACACTTAAGAAATCTTCATAAAAATATAAATGAATAGACAATATCAATATGTTTTGTTGTTTGGACATTCAAATCACCTACTTATCATTATAAATATATAAATATAACTAACTCAGTTTACTTGATTCCCTCAGTCTATACTTTTAATCATTTCTTTTACTTTATAAATAAAATAATTTCTTTTACTTTATAAATAAAATAATTTTCTTCATTATGATAGCTGTAAGCATTCATCATTTATTCAATAATAATAAGTATCCCATCAAAGAAAAGTCCAGTACTAGATGACTTCATTGTTGAATTCTAACAAACATTTAAAGAAGAACATATACCAATTGTACTTTCAAAATATTAAAGAGGAAGGAATTCTTCTAAACTCATTCTATAAATTCGAAGTTACCCTTATACCAGAATAAGACAAGGACACACACACACACACACACACACACACACACACACGATAAAAATACAGGCCAAAATATTTGATGAAACTAGATGCCTCAATCCTCAAAAAAATAATAGCACACTGAATAAAATGTTACAGTAAAAGTTCATTTGCTTGGACTGGGGTTGTATCTCAGTGGTAGAGTGCTTGCCTAGCAAGTGTGAGGTACTGAGTTTGATTCTCAGCACCACATATAAATAAATAAAAATAAAGGTCCATTGACAACTAAAAAAATATTTTAAAAAAATTTAAAATGTTCACCTGCCATGATTCAAGTATGATTTGTTTTGGGGATGCAACAATGGCTTAACATATGCAAATCATTTTAATATGATACAGCCTATCAAGAGAATGAAGGGAAAAAGTGTGATCATCTCAACAGATTTAGAAAAGGCATTTTATGAAATTAAACTATTCACCATGGTAAAAACTCTGAACAAATTGGGTGCACAAAAAACATACCTCAACATAATAAAGGGCATATACAAACGACCGTCAGATAACATAAAACTAAATGGAGCTGGGTACAGTGGCACACACATGTTATCCTAGCAGCTTGGGAGACTGAGGCAGGAGGATCAAGAGTTAAAAGCTAACCTAACCTCAATGTTCCCTTCCAACTCTAAAATCATAAATTTTTTGAAAAGCCAAAAAAAAAAAAAAAAAAGAAAAAAGCTAACCTCAGCAATGGGGTTGTGCTAAGCAACTCAGTGAGACCCTGTCTCTAAATAAAACACAAATTAGGGTTCAGTGGTAGAGTACCCTAGAGTTCAATCCCTAGTATACTACCCCCCAACAACCACCAAATAAAGAAAGAAAGAAAGAAAGAAACCTCTCCTCTTTCACCAAATTTTTATGAGCATTATGAATATTGACTTAAGATATTTACAGAATACCTTCTTTGCAACAGGAATCATTCAAGGTGCTAGGGATTTGATGAACAATATAGATTTAGATTATCTCATGTAACTTACTTTCACACCAAATAAACTAAATAATTGAAGTCATTCAAAGGACTTCACAGAAACTTAATAGGTATCAGGAGAAGCAATGTCCATTTTAGGAGAACCTACTGAGGAAAATCTTGATAGGATAAATTGACACTAACATAGAAAGAGATCCCTGCAGGAGGAAAAGACTTCAAAAATATGTTGAGGTGACACCTGTGTGTTAGATGAAGAAAACCAAGGCAGTGGTTGAAAAAAAAAAGGTGGGGGGATAGAACAATGGGAAAGATGAAGGCATAAGTGAGTCAAGTAAAATCTTATATTTTATAGAAGAGAGTTTGATTTTATTTGCACATAAAGAAAACTATTTAAAAGTTTTTAGGAGGGACAATGAGATTGGGGATTCATTCAATTTTGATTCTCAAAACACAGTACTGTGTGATCCATTCTGGTTGAAAAACATTTATAATATCATTTCATGGAAAATGAGCCACACATATCACAAATGATTCCTAAAAATATATAGGAAATACTAGGCATCATATCATTCTTTTGGACAATCATAATATCTATTACTATCTTAAAATACAACACAATCTTACAACAGCAAAAGCTGCTTAAAAACTCCTATCCTTACCTAAATTTGACCTCAAATTTTGGTTCTCTGAGGATATTTGACATCACTCTTTGTGTCCACACTTTGAAAAATACTTATATGGAAGACAGTGATTTGTATAATTCAGTGTGGTAGATCACTGGAATTTTCTTGCTTTGTTTCAAACATCTTGTAGCTACTAAAATTTAAATCTATAAAAATGTGCATCTCTTATAGGGAGGTGCCTCATTCATTAGTTGATATGTCTCTTAAAATAAAAGTCACATGATAATACAGTAAATACTTTGTAAGGCTGAAGTGGAATAATTCCTTTCTAAGTTATAATTCATGTTTCCATTGGGCAACTTTGACATTAAATATGGATAAAGTAATGGTTTTCCCAAGGATGTCCAGTATTAGAATGTAAGGATGATTTTAATTAGACCCCATCAGCAGAATTGGTTTACCTGTGTGATTGTCCATGTGAAATGCATATAAATCCTAGAGCATCACCTATGAATTTAAATCAGAAAGCTCATCAGCTTCTGTTGGCAAGGTGAAAGATAAAAGCCACAGAAGGTCCTTCCCAGCCTCTGTCACTAATGATAAACAGCATTAACTGCTTCTGTAGACACTAATGCCGCTATCTTGGGAACACAGGCAGCTACCATGAGAACTTTACAGCTTCACTAATCGTACTTTTGTTTGTTACAAAACACAAAATAAAATCTCAACAAAGAAGCAATAAATATTAGCATTTATGAACAAAAGAAGGTCACATAAATATGTAGATCTCTAAATATGCAATGCATTCTTCATTAACCGAATATCATGTTCCTTATTATAAGCTCTTATTATAGGTAAAGAAAAAAGAAAATAGAAACAGTAAATTAAATGAAATCAGGGTGGATTCTGTTATCTAAAGAGCATTTTTTCATTTAAAGATCTGGTAAATTTATTTAGTGCTTTAATGCTGTGAAATATTTATGTACTCAGAACAATTTTCAGTAGATTTTTTTTTAGTATTTCAAACTGTGATATTAAAATAATTTTTTCTGGTTCATTTGGAGGGAATCTTGCTTTTGTGGAATTAAATGTTAAATGAAAATATTCTCATGTAATTCTTTTCTTTTTGAAATTTGGATGCAGAATATTCATTAATGAGTATATTCTTAAATTATGTATATGAAGTTTAAATGTATAATTTTAAATATTAATATAGTTATGGTCAAACAATGCTATGCCTTTAAAACAATTATCAGATGGCATCTCCTCATTGAATTAACACAACACCCATGAATTGAAACTGAAAAGAAAACTATGTATATCCTTTTTTAAATATATACATGTTTGTAAAGTTTATTTAATATTACTTACTTTTCATCTTTTAAGCACTAATACTACATTCCAAGATCTGTGAATAATTTCTATTATGTTCAACGACTGACTTAATTTTCTTTTTAAAGTTTTCATTTTTATATTACATTCATAGCATGTTTTGCTCTCATTTCTCCTCTTCCGGTACATTTCCAATGAGATTAATAAAATGATGGTTCAAGTAGTTTAAATTAATCAACCGATTAGTTAACTCTGAGGCTAATTATACAAAAAAACCTTGTCTCATAGTCCCTGCTGTGATATTGTATTAAAAATGTTGCACGGTTACTTCAGTTACTAGATCCCATTGGGATATAGCTAGTAATGTTATGTTAAATCTCAAGTGCAGTAAAATAACATGCATATAATTTAGAACGCATGTTTGACTAACTAGACTTTGCCTTTTAAGTGTTCACCTAAAGCGTGAAACAAAACCTTTACATAGGTAGATGTTTGGAATTCAAGGGCTTATTTTTCTTCAATAATCATTAATTTTTTTTGATGACTATAAAAACAGTATGATAATAGTACTTATTTCATAGAATTGTGAAGTTTGAATTACAAACTACATATGAAATGGATAGCATAAAAATTGGTCAAATTAATTTGGGCCCTTCCTCTGCATAGCAAATATATGGTGCCCAACCCTTATCCCACATCAGTTTCTTTCAAGGAGCTAGCTAGGATGAAACAGAACTGATTCCAGCATACTGTATTTTAGACAGTGGTCCCATTTCCTCACAGTTCACTTGCATGAAACACATTCTCCCTTACTCTTCCAGGGGACAATGAAGAGGAAAAGAAAAATGATCAATTTCTTATTTTAATATGTCACAAAGATAAGTGAGCCAGATGATCAATATCTTAGTCAACTTTTCCTCTCAGTTTTCCTAAGGGCTTAGAAACCTCTCAGGCTTGCTGATAGCCTACAGGAGAGCCCAAGGCCCTTTTATACTAAATGGTTAGCATAAAAATTGATCACAACATGTACACAGTGACTATTACTTATTCTTAGGTAATTTTAAATGTGGATATTGAAAAACATACAATAACATATATAATAACAAAGGAGTAATCACAAGTACACATATTCAGTGGCAAAAACACATGGTAGAAATGCCATCTATTCAATTATGGAATGTGGTACTGAAATGTCTACAGTGGGAGGGTTTACTAATGCTGAATGATATGGTGAAAGGAAGTGAATTGGAAAACATGTTTTCAAGTGATTATTTATATAAATTGAGGGAAGAAAGGATATTTGGTACATTTATTTTTAGTAGATCCCAAGGCAGTTGAATTTGTCTTTAATTCAAAATGTGCTTGCTATTGTTATTATTACCTTTTTTTTCATTTCCTTCTTAACATCTGACAGGAGAGTAAATCCGTCTTCATTTGGAAAGAAAAGAAATTTAGAAGGAACAAGAAATTGGAAGAAAAAATCAAGTTTTGTAGTGGCCAGAACTTGAATTGGAATCAAGTAGATTTGGCTCCAAATTGCAACTCTATGAATTTTGGTATAAATTTTCTTTTCTAAATTTGAATTTCCTCTTACTGAAAATGTGGATGAATATTTAACTCAATTATGATTAGAATATATGTATTTAAGAACATATTAATCCATGTTTGGTATACCATAATTCTTAGAATAGTTTGTTGGATAAATGAATGACAAAAATGGTTTTACCACACAGACCAGCAAAAGTCTGGAAAGAAAGAATTTAAAATTAATAAATCATAAATAGATTTTAAGTACTCTAGTGAAATTCTATTAGACCTGGAAATACATGAAATATGGGACCAAATATAGGCCTGGATACCTGTATGGTAAACCCTACTAAATTAATTTGCCTTGTATCCATCTAAATTTGCCACCCCCCCCCCCCCCCGATAATATAGAAATTAGGTATGGGTCACTATAAAATATAAATAAAATCCATAAATGTTTATCAGTGTAGGTATGTAGGTATAACTTGTCATTTATAATCACTATGTATTATATATACACAGATAAATTTATTTATATATGGACATGTATAGAAATAATCATTCTCTTCCAGACACATTTGCTTTTCAACATTCTTTTCAGAAAAGAAGGTAACTTACATTTTGATTCATCTTTCAATTGTACTGCTTTTAAAATTAAAACATTTCTTTCAATTCATGAGTTATATATTGTCAAAATACATTTTGGGTCATTTAGAATCAATTTTTTAACTTATATTTTAGAGAGATCCAGCAGTGATTTCCTTTAGGACTTCTGTATGGAATTAATTTTTGTTTAGCACAGGAACACTGGAGGGATTTGTCAAAGACTGATGGTATACAGTCAATGGATTATCCAGGCACTTTCCTACACCTCTTTAAAATATTGCTTTTTCACAGTTCCACAGATTAGAGGGAAAGTACAGAAAATTAAGTCCAAAGAACATGATTACTCTTTGTCAAGAGGTCTACTGTGTCTGAAGCACGCACATGCACAAACGCGCGCGCACGCGCGCGCACACACACACACACACACACACACACACACACACACCATAGTTTTAAGAAGAATTACAATAGGTACTTTCATTCAGTTCTCCATCATTAATCTTTGCGAATCTTTCCCTTATTTATATTCAGGGTTTCACTGCAATAAGTTGCTATTTAATTAGAATTAAAATCTTTTAAAAATTCTGTCTTCTTTCAGTAACATATTCGACCCTTAAAGAAACTCATTAGCAAGAAATCATTTAGGAGGAAAATGGTATATCAAGAGAGAAATAAATCCCAACTACTTGAAATATTATTTCTTTACCCTAGATTTTATTTTCTCTAAGATAAAGTAAAACAGTGAACCAATTGTTGTCTTAACTGTATCCTGATAGGATTGGAGTTTGTTTAGGAAAAGAGTTGGCATTATGCTTCCAACCAATAGATAGAGTGGACAAAAGAAGAAAGGATAGAGTGAGGGGGTCTTTACACAGGTGGAGAGTAATGAATGATGGCATGTCCTTACCTATTCATCATTTACATGTAAAATGTCTACCAAATAATGTCTCATATTACCTGTCAGAATAAAGTGTGCTCTCTTGAAAGGAGACATGTAGGCATTTCTTATATACGTGTGTGTGCGTGCGCGTGCGTGCATTTGCATGCATATTCCTGAAGAAAGAAAATTAATGTAGGTTTTACATTGCTTGATATATATTTTAGATATGTACATGAATCTCATCTTTCTGCTTATCTTTTGTATTTTATACCAACTATTTTCTATTACCATAGAAGAATTAAGAATCAACTGTGGGGAAATGCCAGAAAATAACATTGGCCCATACAATGCTTAGCCCATTCCCCTCTAATCATTTACGTGCATAATAGCTAAAACACCACTTCCAGTACTGTATTTTTTGCTCTCCCTTGTAACTATTGTTGAAGATAAAATTAGATCATCAGAAGCTAGTGGTCTGTGAAGGACATAATGCCTCTCTATCACCATTGAACAATAGTTAGTGATGTATAACCCAGAGCCTTGAAACTGAAAAGTTATAAGTATTCAAGAGCTTCACTCATACACAAATCCAGTTGATAATAGCCTTAGTAATTGCAAAAATTATTGAAAAGATATCTTTGCTAAGAAGCCATAAAAATGAACCCAAAATAATTTTTGCTGATAATTCATTAGTGTTCTTTTAGCTCAATCATTTCTTCAATGTTGTAATCCAAATATTATCCAAGATACAAAAGAGAAGAACATATTATTCAACTCTCATCACACTTTTAAGAAAGTCATATTGCTAGTTTCCATTAGACTCTAACTGCAGATCTCAAATATATCTTGTGTGCCTAATTATATGGAACATACATGTGTGTTGTGGAAATGTAAGGAACATGCTGATAGTGAACAAAGGCAGGTATGCCACTGTATTTGTTTCTTAACTCCCTTTCAATTCACATCACAGTTCTCAAACTATGCAACAGCAATGTTGCTTATCTATGTGATGTAGACTTAGAAACATACAGAGTACAGAAGTATTCCACACTATAATTCCTATAGTAATTAATCAATATTTGTTAATTCACGATGTAAGAAAATATTTTTGATCCCTTTTTATGTGTCAGGCATTTTCCTGGGAAGAAATAATATAATGGTGAATATGCATGGCCATAGCCAAGGACATTAAGACCTTGATTTAAGGCTGTAAGCAGTAAGTAGGCAATTACAATACAGTGTCTTAACATCAGGGAAGCAGATAGAAAGGGTAATTGTACTCAGTCCTGGTACTATTATATTTTTAAATAAAATTTTGTAACCTATGCAAATGTACTTTTGCATCCCTTCTATATTACTTTAATGTAAAATGAGTGGAAAATAAACACTCCTGGAGTTGAAATAGTAACTTCAGACATTTTATGCATTGATGAACAAAACAAATGTTGACTTCAAGTAAGTTTAAAGTATTTTAGATTTATATAAGTTGCTATTGAAATAACATGGCATTAAGCTTATTTCATCAGAGGGTACAAGAGTATTCAAGTACATCCTTAATTTTGATATTGTGCATCAAAATCACATACCACTAATTGTATATTTGTCCTTTTGATATAGAATTTGTTTTCTTTGAGAAATCAATTGAAAATACCTATCAGAATACTACCTAAGGAAATGTCAATGAAGTATAATCTGAAATAATAGTAGAGATATTTGATTCAATGACTATGTTAAATAAAAGCACTAATGGAAAACTAAAATTATTCACTTATATAATTACTGTATCTCAATAATTACATATCTGCTATTTTGTAAAAATCTAATATTCAACTACAAACAAAAGGAAACCTAAAATGAGAGATTGATATAAAATAGTACAGGGAGAATATACATTTTAGTATTGATACTAAATTTGTTTATTAAACCCAGGAATTCTTAAGGCATTTAAAGTGAATGTTACCATTAAATTGAGTTTTTAAAATTTATCTGAATTAATTATTCTGCAGCATCTTAGAGTCTTATTTATACAAAATGGTGGCTTCTCCCCTGAGGTTAACATTTTTTTCTGATAAAAGCCTTAGAACTCTTTCTTTTCAAAGATTATAAATGAAAAATTACCACAAATAACAAGCCTAACAAAACAACATCCTGACTGCATTGTCATATTTATTATAAAACACTTGGTTCACTGCATTTTGGCATTTTATACAACTGGTTCTGACAGTGATTAACATGGTTTGGGCTGCTGCAGTTTCACCCAGGAGAAATAAAACACCAAAATCTCCGCAGGTGTGTAATGGGCCAGAGATTTACAATCTGTTCTGCAAAGTCAGACTTCAAAGACTTGAAAAAATTCTAAAGTTGGCAATGCCTCTATCATCACTATTATTTAAGGTACTTTTCATATTTCAAAAGGAACTGTGTGACTAATTGCAAAGATTTCATCTCCAATTTGACTTTGTGCAGCTCTTTCACAAGACAATTTTCATTATACATCTACACATTCCAGGTAAACAGGCAGTGTCTATATGAAGCAGCCAAATAAATAATTAAGTATTTACTTGTACTTCCAAGGAGACTTCACTTACTTGAAGTATGTTGCGTTGCTTAACTGATGCTAAGGAGTAGTTGGGAAGTACCAAGGTAATTACCAAATGACAATCAGGCAGCAGCACCTGGGCTATGGCAGCCTCAGGACAAGTGCCCATAATTGCTTCCATGATTGCTTGGTGTGAACCTAATATCAAACTTGCTCAATTAGGGTTAGAATGCGCATGATAATTTCAATTATAGGCCTGTTCATCTTCCTGAGAGCTGCTCACAAGGAAAGTTCAAATAGAGCTATTTCAATTTTTAACTGTGAGAGTTTACCAAATTTTTAAATATTTAGGTCTACATGTGTGCTTGACCAATTTGTTCCATATTTGAGGATTTCCCACTTATGTATTTTCCAGTGTCATCTCTGTAGTTTGCCATTCTACAAGTGAACAATAAAGAAAAATAAACATCACAAAGGGGTGTAAGTTAAATGGCATGTTCTGTATGATATCAATATTCTTTAAACTTTAATTCTGTTCATAATTTTTAATGAAAGCATATAGTAATCTGTCAACCAGGGATATTACTAATAGAAATGAAATAAATTGAATGCTAGGCCAATATTTTTAGTCAGTTTAACTGTCAAATGTTTTAATTGCTATTATATTTTGCCTGAAGTATAGTTCTCTTTACTTCAAGTGCATTTGTTGAAAATCGTCAAAGTCATAGATGCACACACTAACTGTCTGGGTGGTGGAGAGAAAAGCATATCTCAGCCCTCATCCTAACACTCCTCATTATTCTGACAAACCTTGTTTAAAAGAGGGAACACTTCTTTTAAAAAGACAAAAAAATAAAAAATAGAAAAAAGAAATCTTTCCAAATTCTTAATCCACAAAGATGTTATAAAATTTCCTATCTAAAAACTATGACACTATATATCTTTTTAAGATTTTTTAAGAACAAGAGTAAGATTAAAATATTTATCAAAATCATTTCTTAAAAATGTAAATAAAAACTAATTGCAAATGTGCCATTACATTTGTATTAAGGTGTGAACAGTAATATTCTGTCATTTAGCAATGCTATAGAATCCTAAATATTTTGCATTCTGCGTTTTGGTTGTGTAAATAAGCCTACAATCCAGAACAAGCATCAGAATCACAGGAGTATGTTCTTGGCTTTGTTTCCTGACCAAAGTTATTGCATCTATCTGCCAGGACACTTTAGAAAGTTTCAATCAATAATGTTAACCTGAAGCCAGGGTTGACCTAACTGAACTTGAACCCACGGTGACATTTTATTATAAAGAATGGAGGCTGTAATAATTCACTGTTTAAAAGTAAAAAAAAAAAAAAGACTGTTTTAGGCTTACATAAAAGCCATAATTTATGTCGTGATGTTAATTTCATGGGTATGATGTGCTTTAATCTCTCATTCCACTTGCCAGTCTGTGGCAGAAATGCTGAAGCCATCTGAAGGTTACAAACAATGTTCACTAATAAGGAGCTCTTATGTCCTTGTAGGTTTCACTTTGATGGATATCCATAGTGTTTCCCCTCGACATAATTCTACTGAGGAAAAACACGTCTTGAAAACACAGCTTGTACTTTCACCTTCAAATATAACTAGTATGATTTTGAAAGAAAGACAAACTAAAAATGAGAAATAAATGCACATTTTGGTCCTAGTCCTGATGTCATTTATATGGTACTGCCAGATTTAATTGGCAAAAATAAATGTGCTTAAAGAAAGAAAACCTTATACAGTATAGAGCTTTCTGTGGAGTAGATATTTTTGAAATCTGTCTTTTTAATCACAAAACAGCAATAGGACTCTGATAAGAAAAATACAGCACATGCTTCCTCGGAAAAAGCCATATATTTTAATAAAGTCTTAGTGTAAACAAGTCTTCATGTTTAGACATCTGTTTTGGTGGAGAGTTTACAGTTATTTCCAAGAACCCCTTTAACATTTTCCAGCACTATCTGATATTTCATATAACAACCATAAGGCAATGTAGAATGAACACAAAGACAAAACATACAAAGTCTCTCTCAAATATTTGTGCCATTCATACAGAAGCACAGAATAAAAGTGTCTCAGTTCTTAACCTAATAATTAGTAGAAACTAAATATATGAAGATGAGCATACTTTGTGTAAAGACTAAACCAGGTTTTCAAATGAGACTCCAGTTTGTTAGCTGTACTACACCAAAGATTTCTTGGAATGCTTGGGGATTTTAATTCTAGTGCAATTCAACATAAAAGTTATAAATGGAATCCACAGGAATGTTAATCAGAAGTTATGATTCTGTTTGTATTATATTTTGCATCCACAGACTTGTTTTCGGATTTCAATATAAAAATAACCTCACACATTTACCTCTGACAGATGTCTACTTCAAAAGATTATGTATGTTAGTTATCATTCTCAATATATGCGTGGTATGAAATGACCTTACTTAAACTCTGCACAAGGAGGATGAAATTTGGAAATTGCGTGTGAGATGATCACAGAAACTCATTATTTCCTTAACAACTTTATCTCTCCAATTTCTGTACAGTGTTGTGTAGCCTAGGGATTTCATGAACACAGGACTTAAGAAACAGGCCTTTACAAGACTTTGAGTACTCAGGCAGAAAACAGCTGTTCTTAACTCTCATACAAATTTATACTCTATCCATGACATTATGTCAGCATAAATGATTTATTGAAAGTATGCAACAAACTCAATAGAGAGACCTGACAACACTCTTCACCTGAAAACTTGTAGATATGTGGATGGATTTTGATCTTTTACTATGCATTTCTGTTTTATAATACAATCATATCGATGTTAGTAGAAAGGTGATATTGAAAAATTCCTAGCTGTCTAAAATGCTAAATATGTGAAGGGAACACCTTTAAACAATACATTAACAACAAATACATAAATGATATAAGCAAACAGGATAGAGTACAAGTCTACATATTTTTTTTTTAAATGAGAGTAGAAATTGAAACTTCCTTTTCCCACTCCCAACAATCTGCAGCTCATTATGTAGAGGACTTTAATGCTGATTTATAGGTGAACATATAGAGAAGTTATCAAGGACAGTCTTTCATTAGTTTTTTGAAAAGTAGTTTCTAAATATATGCATGCCACTTTAATGAAAAGAGTGATGATAGTAATTTCTAAATGACCTACAGATGTGTTTATATAGCAACTGCCTATCTCTATTGGGTAAACTTTTCATTTAGTTTCAGATACTTCAAATGGGGGACTGTGGGCAATTATAGTTATTTGATTATTAAAAAATCTAGCAATTTTCTCCAAGAGGATGCTTTTGATAAGTGAAATTTGAGGACTATCTTGAAAGGTAGAAAAGAGACTTCCTCTTTTATTTCAAATTGTGGTATCTAAAGAGGAGAACTGTTTGGAGACACTCCACCTGCTTCAGCAAACATGCAGGTATCCCTGTACTGGAGAACATCTGGATTCAAGAAGGTGAGATGTAATTACTGTAGGGAGATCTGAGCTTTTCCATATGCCTAATCTCATTGGACAGGTTCTATAATTTG
Source organism: Urocitellus parryii (assembly GCF_045843805.1). NCBI lineage: Eukaryota > Metazoa > Chordata > Mammalia > Rodentia > Sciuridae > Urocitellus > Urocitellus parryii. Next base: position 191,017,359 of record NC_135532.1, read on the forward strand.
CTGGAAGTCCAAACAAAAGTTGCATGGGCTTAATTGTTTATGAAAAGCAATCCCAAGGCTGATGCTATCTCAAATCCTATTCAGAGTTATTGCTAATAAAGAACTCTACCTAAGGGCCTTTTCTAGATAACCAAAGTTCTGATGTCATCTCCCTTTTATATACAATACATATGTTTTTGCTTTCTAAAACCTGTGGTAGAGATGGGTAGCCATTCACAAAATATTTGCAGACAAGAGTTTTTGATGGAAATATTTCCCAGAAAATGATTATATTACTTTGCTACACTGACCTCCAAACATGTCTTTGTAATTAATTCTTGCTAACATTTTTTTTTTTAAGAAGTAAGCTGTTGTTCTCTATTATTTATAATTCCATCTGCTGACTGGAAGCCCAAGATACCAAGCCCGTGTGCAAAGGTGTTGCTGCAAGATGGAAGTATCTTGGATCCTAGATGACAGAAAGCCATCTCTGGCATTCAGCACTCACATTGGACTGTTAGGAATGGACAAGGAGGAAAGCTGGTATTCTGCTGAAGCTATGTAATTTGTGGCATCATTTGCTCTAGGTGCAAAATCTTCAAACCACCTCAGGATCATCACTATACTTGCCAATTATGGAGCGGATATTTCACCCAGTATTTAGTACTGCATATATATGTTTTAAATTAGGAAGTCATTAGGCTGAGTCAGCACTTGTACTTATGTTCTTTACTAAGCAAATAATATTCCCAATGTAAATAATAATAATAATAATAATAATAATAATAATAAAACAACTAGAGGGGCTGGGATTGTGGCTCAGAGGTAGAGCGCTCTCCTAGCATGCTTGAGGCACTGGGTTCAATCCTCAGCACCACATAAATATAAAATAAAGACATTGTGTCCACCTATAACTAAAAAATAAATATTTTAAAAAAAACCTAGAGACTTGATCAATTATTTTCTAACTAAGGACTTTCCACTCTAACCAAGTGATCTTGCTTTTTTGAAAACCTTATAAAAGTCTCATCCCTTTCTCCTCCTGTGAAGCAATAAATAGCTTTAAATCCAGTGTTGACCAACTCATGAATCATTAAATGCTCAAATAATTCCTTGGTGTTCCCAGAATTATCATTTAACACTACCTACCATAGACTAAGCTGTATGCTAACCCTTTGGAATAAAAGAGGGCTATGACACAAGTTGTTTTTTTATGGTTTAGACGAGAAATAGATGAATAAATGCAGAATTGTAAATGATAGAATGTGGGGGCATGGTAAGGAGGAATAAATCTGCAAGTGGCAGCATGCATAAAGTCAAGGAATGGGAAATGGTATGCTAAAGATATTGTGCTACAGCATGGCTCAGATCTCAACAACAGATGGACAACAGTATGGAGGTGAAAAAGTTGAGACCAGTTCCTAATAGTACTCTTGTGATGCTCCAATAAAACATACTGAGAACCTGTACCAGAGAACTAGCAATAAGGGTGTCAGAAGTGGAAAGAAACTGGAAGTAAAATTAATAGGACTGGTTGATTGATTTGATTCACTGAATTTGGGAGCAGTGATACAAATTTAGTTTATTATAAATGGTTACAAAAAATTAAATATTCAAAGAGATACTGATTTAGAAGGAAATATGATCTACCCAATTTTTGTTATATTAAATTTCGACTATCCATATACTGTATAGGTTGTGATGCCCAAACAGCAGTTGGATACTAAAAATCAAATATCAGAAATAAATGTCATAAAAATCAAATTTGATTTATGGAAGTAATTTTTTGTGTTTTTATTTATTTGTAAGTTTACTGATATGCTTTGAATGTTGATGCTGAGATGGTTATTTCTTAGTAAAAGAGATGGACTTTATAGTTTTATGCTTATTTTACATTTTCTGTTAGATATTGATAGACGAGTAACTAATGGTACAATTCCTACATATTGTCATAAATACACATAAGCTTTCTATGTTCTGCTTGCTAATGGTTTTCAAGGCTATCTTTAGCTGTAATCCATAATACTTAATCTGCTTAGATTATTAAAATCACTTGCATTCTGGAAACACAGAGAAATTTTATTCAATATTTCAAACAATTAACAAATTGTGTATGTGCAGGCATATTCTTCAATTTATAATATATACAATGTACCATAATTATGATATCAGAATCACTAAATACAACAATACTACCACAAACTGAATTGCAATGCTACTGTGATTCCTCAACAGATTTTTATTGTCTGCCTAGTACTCAACTATTTATGATTAAATATAGCAATTCAGGATAATTTTAAAAGATTTTTTTTTGTTTTCATAGGTCTTATGTCACTGTTGTAACACTCATTATATGCCAGGCTCAGTGTACAACCCTACCAATACCAAGGTAAATAAAATATTATTTTATCAATTTACTTATTGTCTATCAGTGATGTTGGAAAGAGTATTGCTCTCTATTTCATACTCAAAATGCATGTTTACACTGGCTTGGCAAAAAAAGGAATCAGAGAAAGAATCATACTTTTTTATTTAAAGCTTTTAGTTGTAGATAGACACAATACCTTTATTTATTCATTTTTATGTGGTGCTGAGAATCGAACCCAGTGCCTCACACATGCTAGGCAAGTGCTCTACCACTGAGCTACAACCCCAGCCATCACACTCTTTATCTAAGAAAAAAGGGTTTTGTTATCAATATTATGTCAGGAAAACCCAGATTCTTCTTTGTCCCAATATAAAGAATTCCTTTCACTGACTCCCAACTGGGGCAAAGGCTGTGCTCTAGTAACGTATCTTGGCATGCCTGATGTCCAAGAGATATTTTTTTTTTCTTAATTCATTTCCATTACATTCACATTGCCCCTGCCCCTCATGTCCCCATCTTTGTCCCACATCAGAGTTCTTTCTGATAATCTTTCAAATTGCTCTTTCTAGCTTTAAAGATGCAGTGTAATGCCATACTGAGAATGCTTTTTCATGGGCTTGCATTACTTTGAAAACCTGAATAAAAGGATAATAAGAATAGACAGAGATTAATCCATTTCTTTTAGAAATGCTGCCTTTTAGTCCCAGGGAAATATGCTCATTTGCATGGTTGAAATATAGCATACTGAGTTCCTTAGCCCCTTCCACCCTTCTCAGTCAAGCCTAACACCCATGAATCACTGGCAAGTGTAATGAGGCTGTAAAAGAAGACATCCTGGTGGAAAGATTGTGCCAGGTCTCTTAGGACTCTTGAGACAATGATTTATATTTGTTTGAGTTTACACAAAACTATTGTCATGTTACAAAGTGTTTCAGAAACAACCAACTGCTACCCTGCAGTTGATTTTGCACAATTTCACATTAAGTGCAAGCCACGATCTGCAAGCTTCTTTCCTGTTTGCAGCTTCATTTTTTCATTGAAATCAATGTTTGGTTAACCAGGCACTAAAAAAGCCTTTCAGTTTTAAGTTATCCATTTCTGTACCACACGTATATTATAGTCTTAATTTACAATTAACTTAACAGCATGCAGTGAATATGTCTTCATAATGAATATTTCTTGCAGATGTTACACATAAACAGCTTTTCTAAGACTGGTACTCGATTTCTCTCAAATTTGTTATCAATTTTATTGGCTATGCAATTTCTTTCTTTTGGTCAATCACTCTTTAAATTGGCTAGTCTAATGCATCATAGCAAATGATTTCAGATATCATTAGGCACAGGAAAATGCATATTCAGCTCACACGATTTTAATTGACCTCACTACACCTACCAGTGGCTCTCCCAGACATCTGTCTAGTTTTCTGTTCTTCATTTCCCTAAACTCTGAATACACAAGCTACTTTTAAATTTCTTCTCCCTGGTTCTGAATTATATTATCTCTTTGGGAAAGACTTCTATGGTACTCTGCTGTTAATAAGTTTGGACTTAGCTTGGCAAAGCAATTCTTAGATAAGTACTTTTAGAAAGTAATTCTAGAATAATGGACCACAATGTTGCTCAACTGGCATTACCCAGGAATGTTTGCTGCACACAGGAGGTTTGGCCACATTGGCAGGTCTTTCTGTGTGTCATAACATGAGGAGGAAATGCTGTTGGTGTCTAGTGGAATGCTGCTAACTATTGTACAATACATAGACCAGTCTCCTACAACAAATGATAAATCTGCTAACATGTCAGGAGTGCAGAGGTTGATGTACCTTTCTCCATAGAGTCCTATAAAAATACATTTGAAGGACATAAAGTCTGGTCACAGAATCTACTGTGAAGTCAGAAAAGTCTCCCTGCATTCACATTCTTTTATGACACTTGGATGACAGCTGTTAAGTCTATACCTGGTCAGCATCCTACCTGGTCATTCTGTGACCTGCCCATTCCCTTAAAACTTTTTTTCTTTATTCTAGCAGTTGTTAATAACTTTAAATAATAAAATCACTGGGTTATTTTTGTCACTGATAATTTACCTAGTATCCCTTGGGAAAAAAGGCAAGGCAGTTTCCTGTACTTTCCTATCTTTCAGACTCTGAAATGTGAACACATTTTAGTGTGATACTTAGAAAGCAAGTGTGTTATTGATGGATAATATATTTGGGAGTAAGATAGATAGGGTTAAAGCTCTAGTTTTGCCATTTATCTGTTATATGATATTGCAGAATGTCAATTTTCTGTTTGTAAAATGTACGGGGTGATTTTTCTCTAAACAAAGGGTGTAAGAATGAAATAGAACACATTTTTCTTCAAAGTACTAACCTACAGCCAGGCATGGTGGTACAAGCTTATAATTCTAGTGACTCAGGAGGCTGAGGCAGGAAGGTCACAAATTCAAAGCTAGCCTCAGCAATTCAGCAGGGGCTTAGGTAACTTAGCAAGACCCTATGGCAAAATTTTTAAAAATGATAATAAAGAATTGCTTGGCTTAGTGGTTAAGTGCTCCTGGATTCAATCCCTAATATCAAAGTTAAATAAATAAAGTACTAGCCAGTTATGTATTTATTTATTTTTTTAAAGAGAGAGAGAGAGGGGAGAGAGAAAGAGAAATTTTAATCTGTATTTTTTTAGTTTTTGGCGGACACAACTTCTTTGTATGTGGTGCTGAGGACCGAACCCAGGCCGCAGGAATGCCAGGGGAGCACGTTACCACTTGAGCCACATCCCCAGCCCCGCCAGTTATGTATTTAAAGATAAATGTTAATTAGCTTATCTTTGAGGAATAGTGTGAATCTAAAAACAATTCTAATAGTAACAATTTGCTAAAAGGTAGAATGAATATAAATAATTTTGTAAAATTCAGGAAAAATATATATGTATACATGTAAAGATGACTCGTTGAGACATATATATGGATTTTTTCTTTTACAATTACTATTTAGAGTTTCAGCAAGTCATTTTCCTGAGTTTGTCCCCAATTTTTATAACGGTGATGGGCAATATTGACAAATTATTTTCAAAACTGAGCTAGTAGTGATGAAATCACTCTTTAAGGCTTTTACCTGCAAATGTTGAAGTTTCTATACAAGCAAAAGAATATTTAATTTAAAAAGTAATAAAATTTGATTTTAAGATATCTCAATGAAAACATAAAATTGAAAAAAAAAAGTTTTCATTGGATTTATGATCATAGAAGAAGAGCTGCTTTGTAATTCTTATCCTTCTACACTTGCAGTGAGTGGAAAGTCAGTGATATCAAGCATCCTCTGATTCAATTTGTCTTTCAATGAACTTTGCAGAATTTTATCTTGAAGAAGCCATTCAAAAATTTTCCAACACTTTAAGTTAACTTTATATTTATAAATAAACAATTTCAGTTTCTATTTAACGGCCTCTTCTGAAAGTCTTCATGAAATAATAGAAGTTGAGGATTGCAGTTATGAAAAAAAAAGATAAACTGAAAATTGAATAGAACATTAAAGGCACAACAGTTGAACAATTCTGCTTATACTATGTTTTTATCTGTGCTCAAGAACTTTTTAATGTATCTTGAAAAATATTATTGCATATGTTATTTTCCTTCCCATACCTTATGAACTATTGAAAGTCAAGATCTTAACATCTCCATTCCAAAATGCAGCTTTCATCACATTATTCTTCTACTTAGAATCTTTCAGTGGGCTCCAGTGGTCTTTCCAGGCCTGCATATTCATCATGATCTGGTCCTGGACCAGCTTTTCAACTTCTTTTGCTCCTCCTGAACATATGGGCACCTTCTACTTTGGCATTTTCTCAATTGTTTAGAGGAACTCTTCTCTGTTCTACCAGTCCTCTTCTTTCTCTGAAATTCCTTGGTGTGTTTTTGTTTGTTTGTTTTAATTCCTGCATGTTTCTACAGGCTTAAATGTTATTTTTGTGTATGTAGACACACATGCACACACATACATATATATAATAAAAATTTTTTACACACATATGTATAATAAAAATTTTTTAGTCACAATTTGATTAGGCACTATTCATACTCTCAAAAATTGCCTATCTAGTGAATGATAGGCAATTACCAAATAATTTCAACAGATGATACAGCAAAGTAATAGTGCTAGTAAGGTAAGAATATTCCAATAACACAGTTCAGTGATAGGTTTCTGAATGACTGGTTGAATTGGACAATCAATCTTGAGGAATGATTGAGAAATGCACACAAATAACATGTATACATGCACACAAATAACATGTATATGCACACACACAAATAACATGTATACACATGCACACAAATAACACGTATATATACGCACGTACACAAATAACACTCATATACGCACGTACACAAATAACACACATATATATGCATGCACACAAATATGCATATATGCATGCACACAAATAGCATGTATATACACACACGGATAACATGTATATACACACACGAATAACATGTATACACACATGAATAACATGTATATACACACGAATAACATGTAATATACACACGAATATCATCTATATACACACACAAAATGTATATACACACAAAAATGTATATACACACAAAACATATATGTATACACACAAATAACATGTATATATAGACACATAAATAATATGTACATATACACACACAAATAATATGTATACACACAAATATACACACACTAATAATGTGTGTATACACACACAAATAACGTGTGTACATACACACACAAATAGTGTGTGTATATACACACACAAATAACATGTGTATATACACACAAGTAACGTGTATATGTAAATATATACACACAACATGTGCATACACACACAAATAACATGTATATACAAATAACATGTGTATAAAAACAAATAACATGTATACACACAGTAACATGTATATGTATACACAAGTAACAAGCATATACATATACACAAATAACATGTATATAACATGCTCTAGCATATTTAGTTGGAATGACCTACTTAATCCAAACTATTGTTCAGAGGCCTATTCAGTGGTTCACAGCATCTATATCTGTACTTAGGCTTAGGATTGACCCTCAAGTTTTATTTTGTGTATTTTATTTCAGGCTTGTGTTACAATAATAATGGAACTTGAACATAAGTCACGCAGATTTGTCCAGAGAAATTGACAATAAGGAAATAACTAGCCCTCTATGATTTAACTATACTAGGCTGTTGCTCAAAAACAACATACTCACTCCTTGCCACGTGGGTCTTGCCACTTGCTAAAACTTTTATTTCCCAGCTATCTCTTACGTCAATACATTATAGCTACCCTGTGTAACCTCACACCTCCATATTTTTTTTCTTTGTTTTTACATTAGCACTCATCAATATTAGCCTTCTGTTGTTTTGTTCTTGTACTATATTCTGCATCTGGAATAATACTTGGCCATAGAAAGTAACCAACAAACTCTTATTTAATGAGTGAAGAGGGAAAGGCCTGAATGGAAATTTCTTATCAAAATACATTGTACAATTTTTTTGAGGGCAAAGAATCTACCTAAAAATAACCTTTCTGAACTCAGCAAATGATTTTGTCTCTATTCTTTATATAATGACATATTTAAATCACCTTCTTTCACATAAATATTTGTCTTTATACCTCTTTCCTCGACTCTGCACATGGCTACATTTTGACTCAACATAATGTGTTTGCTATATGAATGATTTTTAAAAATTTTACAAATGTATGATGGATTTCCAAAATAGCTTTATTTATATACTATAATAAATTTAGTATTTCACTGTCCTTTCTTATAAATATAAAATCCATTTTCATCATGCCATGTAATTGAATATAAAAAGTTAGAATGCCAAATTCTAGTTGTGTTTCATCCCTGATTTGTAATATCTTTTCAAAAATTCATATTGACAAATAATGGTATTTAAAGTTAGGAAAAATTTATATATGTAGGTATATCTATCTAATTGTACAACTCAGTTTTAATAGCAATCTCATATTTCTTAAAATTAAAAGATAACTATTCTCAAGTTTCCTTGCAGCAGTTGATATTTTTTGAATGATTCAAATGGTCAAATTTTCATTATAAAGCAAGGACACATTATTACTTAATCCTTCACTAATTTCAAGTTTATTGATTTTTGGAAAATGAGAATTTAAAAAATATTGTGTAAAAAGGAAGAAAAATCAAGATTTTTAATAAATATGCTTTTAGGATTAAGTAAAAAATCAATTAATGTAGCAATACTATACAACCTTAGAGAATTTGAAATGAGTGGTGCTTAACAAATACAAATCTAAGGGAAATAAAAAAATACTTACCAATGGCTCTATGATAAGATATTTCATTGCAAAAAAAAAAAAAAAAAACAGAAAAAAACTTTAATGCAAAGAAACTATACAGGATTCATTAAACTGAAAACTAAAACCTAGAATTATTTCCCTAAAGCTCTAAGCCATGCATGTTAGCATGTGAATAAAGGAATGAGGGAGTAAGTCAAAGGGGGAAGAACAAAGATGAAAGTAAACATGAAAATTATAGCACCGACTGTCATTTTCATAAAATATCCTACATGGCAATTTCAAGAGGGCAATTGCCTAACTGTGCTTCTTTAGTGAAGTGTTCTAATAGAATGGAATCCTGCTGCATGCTTCTTTTGGGTTATAAAAGCTATTGACTTCAACTTCCCTAAGGGAAGCTTGAGCTTTGGAATTCTACTTAATAAGATATACCCATGCTTCTCAATTTTTAAGGCATAAAAAAAAGAAGAAAAATATCCCAATATTATTACTCAGAAACAATGACAAGTACATCAAATCATTTTATTAGAAGATTCGTAAGAATGATTAATTTGCAGTCTATTGAAGATCAAATGAATATGTGACTAGAATATAAGGAATAAACTTTCATTGTAGACCAGCTTAAAAACATTTACTTAAGGACTCACTAGTACTAAATAAAATTCCTCTGTAAAACTTACTAAGGGATTCTATAAACAGCAACATAAGATTGTATCTGATTATTAGGGTAGAAAAAATTCAGTTCATTAATACCAAACTACATGGATGCAATAAATCCAGAGAATATGACACTGAGAAGTAAACTTGGGATTGACATGGTCATTCAATCATTTGAGAAAGTTGTTTTCTAAATCATAAAATTAAGAATATTAAAAAGGCATGCAACTAGTCTAGATACTATGTAAATGAACATTACTGTTTTATTCTCCTGCCATTTTGAGTCTTGACATCACCTTTTAAGTTAGAAAATAAAAAACAAAACATCAATAATACTTGATTACCAATGAGATAAACCAAAAACAAACCTCCTCAATCTTGGTCCCCAAATAAAACTTGAAGGAAGTATTGTAATTCTTAACTCATCCCCAATCAAAATCAACTTTATTCCCATCTTACAGCATGATAATCATAGAAAGACTTTTTTTTTTATCATTGTCAGATAAATATGTGCTTGATAATCCTGTGGTTATTTTCCTGTTGTTAGTTGACAAGGTAATCCTATTGAGACACACAATTTACTTCTAAGTGAACTGTTTTTGTTTTCTAAATGTGTATGTCTTCAAGGGATATTTATATACTATGTATAGATTCTCTAAAGTTTTATTGGATATATCAGAATAACATATATTATAAGATGAACAAAAGGACTTTAATGATTAACCTTTGTAAGTACTTGAAAGGACTCCCCAAAAATGATGGGTTATAAGCACTTATTAAAAAAGTATTTAAGGGAGCTTGGGTGGTGGCTCAGCTGGAGAGTGGTCACCTATCATGTGTGAGGCCCTGGGTTCGATCCTCAGGACCACATAAAAATAAACAAAAATTAAGGTATTGTGTCCAACTAAAAAAAAAAAAAGTAAATATTTTTTAAAAAGTATTTAAGAAATAATTAAAATCATCTCCAAAGTATCCCTTACGCAGTACTACTAATAAATACTATTTTATGTATTTTAGGGTGCGTGTAGGCACATTCATTCCATCCTTTCTCTAACAGTGAGTACACACTATGTGAGTACTTCAGAAAGTAAATATTTAAGGAAGTCAGAAACCCACAAGTTAGACCTAATTGTGTCCACAAAATTCTTGTATTCTCTCCCTTGAGAAGATAACCCCACTGAGAGCATAATATTGGCATGACTCCAATGAAGCCAGGCCCAGATCATAGAGATCTTCATCTAGTTTAAAAGCACTTTCCAAGTTTTCTTGTAAGCAACTGAGTAATTCCCACGTTTCCTCAGACCTTGCAGGAAAGTTTGTATATATGAGACACATGCTCTTGATAGGACTTCTGCAGGCAATTTTCCAGAGCCTGTGCATTACCTGATCAAACTGAGTAGTATTTAAGTATTCAAGGTCACTTGAGGGACAAAGTTTAATATAATATTCACAAAACAGTGGAGGAGGAGTGAACATTAAAAAAATAAATAAATAAAACAAGATATATTCCATCCTCATCCTTTGACAATTTAAAAGAGCACCAGATAGTTGATTTAATTATACAGTATTGCCTGTTTTTTGACAATATTTTGATGACCCCGTTTGACAGGACAAAATATATTTTAATTTTAAAATATGAAAGAGTTCTTTCATTGGGTGGTATCCAACACCAGCTCATGATAAACACCTGTAAGTTCAAACAAAAATACTGTATTCAACAAAGATGATCTATTTATTTTTCAGTTTAATCATGACCAATTTGGAAGTATTTTTTAGTGTTTGGAATGTGGTTCATCAAACATTTAACAGATTTAAGGGATATAATTTTTCATATAAGGTAGTTATGAAAGTAGTTAACATGAAAAGGTAGAATGAACCTATGATTCATACTGATTTAGCATATCTGAGCTTTCTGTTTAAAAATGACTTTTTGAGAATATTTTTCTTGCTTGAAAATATTTTCTGTTTTATCATAATTATATGCAAAATACTGCTAACAGTTTTTTCTACACTAACTCAGGCTTTAATTAATTCCCTTTGTTTAAATTACCCCTTGTTCCATGGGACAATTCATTTTACAACATTAGATTCTCAAGTCATTTCCTCTCTAAAGTGGAGAATTATCTACTCCCCTGCTTTTCTAATCACCCAAACCTTCTTACTGGAACCATCTTATGCTAGAGAACAAGTAACTTCCCACCACACATGGTCATGTCTAGTCTTGGTCTCTTAATTAAATTAAACACCCTGTTTAATTAAATTAAACAGATTTGACTGCTCACTCCATGCCCAAACATATTAAAATCATATGATTTTTGAACTTCTGAATTGAATAACTGAATAAGTAAAAGACAATACTCAAGTCAATGATGGTACAGTAGTTTCAGAATAGGAAGAGATCAAGAGGATTTTTTTTTAAGACAATTGTGTAAAAGTATGTAGTTGAAAGATGCAGAAGTATGGACTGTAGACATTGGCAGAGAGTGTAGCAATACAACCAAATGCAAAGAAAAACGAGAATACTTTCCAAAAGAATTATAGTGTACAAATTTTATTTGGTGGAATATTGATTTAAAGCTAGCCTTTTTGTTAGACATATATTTTGCCATAATAGAAAGTGACATTAGCATTAAAATAACTTGTATTTGTTTGGGGTATGAAATAAATTTGTAAGAGAATAGTTTGAAAGCATATACTTAAATGTTATTTAAGAACCAAAATCATCTAGTTCAAGACTCAGCCTAGACAGCAAGAATTGAAACTACATCTTATTGTCTACATTAACATGATTTTGTATCTCATTGTGTCTACCAATCTTGGGCTGTGAGATCATGGACCTTAAGCATCCTAATTCAGCCCCCACTTTGAAAGACCCATCTGGAATCACACATGCAATTTTCAATAAATCTGATACTGTCTTTTGCAAAGACACTACTAAGGGTTCCAAGGTTCCATGTTCTCTCTCACTAAAGTAAGCAATAAGCTCTTCTTTGTCTTACTGCGTATCAACACGTTATGATGGTGATATCTGGGTAATAACCATTTGAGACATTCAAATTATCTTATATAAATGCAATGCATAATTTTTTTCCAAATTAGGCTTTTAACATGTAGAAAAAAAAAGAAAAAAGAAAAAAAAAGGTGAAGCAGCAGCAGCAGCAAAAGACTAGTAAGCTAAAGGTAGTAGTTATCAGACCTCACAGGAACATTTCTTTCCCCCCTTCTAACAGTGAATATAAATATAGATTGTTAGGGAGGACCCAAAGGGGGAGAAGGAGGAATAAAAAGTGGGAAGCTTCAGCTTTAGTAATAAAAACCTAGGATAAACATCAATGAGCCATGAGACCTAAAGAACAGCAGTATCTAATTTAATGTCCTAATTCTAACTTTACTGAGGTTCACAGACAGACACATGAAGGAACAGGAGACTGGAGTAGGTAAGAAATGTCACTTTGAGCAAAAAAGACAACTTCATTTCATTTGACTGTTTCATTTATGGTTACACCTCTGGACGCTGAACCTTAATAAATGTTGAGAGGCTGTGTGAAGAGAAAAACAATCTCTGGACTCTTAGGAGAGCAATTGAAATGTCTGATTTGGAGATAAGAGATGCCATTTAGAACAGTGTAGGTAATGATCACATTAAGAATGTCTTGATACAGGTTTCCAGAACTGAGTCTATATTAGGTGTTCTTGAAAATAATGATCATAAGAAAGGATATTGAAAAGTTTGTGATCACTTCAAATACTAGGGTTTATGTCATAGGATAGGTTGTTTTTACTTTGTATTGTTTTGTTCTTGAATTAAATCAGTTGCAGAAATATACCATCATACTGAAAAACTAAGAAGATGATTTTTTTCTCTATGTATATAATTATATATAAACAAAATACTTTAAAAAACCTTGAGTATTTCAAAATGGGCTTTTAACACTTAATCAAAAAAAATTACATTGAGTAATGTTAAGAGCTTTGCTTTTCATGAATTTTCTTACTCCCAGGGCTTTATCGTTTTTTTAAGCTTATAGGTAAAACTCTGACCCTTCAACTGATTTTCTAGTTCTGAGTCTATTAGGATCTAGACATTCCTCTCATTTCACAGATTATATCATACATTTGAACAGCAATACACAAAAGAGATGGGCTGTTTACATTTTTGCTTATTTGCTTATTTTACTGTTATTTTTCTTTTTATAATATTTTAAAGAGTTTTTAAAGGTGCTTTAGGTAAAGCAACTTTACTACTAAGAACTAATATACCAAAAATAAATAAATAAAAGCAGATATTCAAGAGGTATACACGTAACACGTAATCCTTATATATGATATGAGGGTTGATTTTATATGTCAACTGACTGGGGAATGGGATATCCATATACATGGTCAACTAGTCGGGATGTTCTGATGAGGATGTTTTGGATGGGACTACCATTAGGATTGATAAACTATGCAAAGCAGATTACCCTATATCATGTGTATATGGGAGGAGCTCATCAAGACGTGTGAAATCCTTAAAAGATCAAAAGATTTAAAAAAAATGGTGTACAAATTAATTCTGATGGAATTTAGGTAAGGAGTGGGCAGTTAAGCAGTTCCTTAAGGATTGTAGCACAGGACGCTGTCCATGTGGTGATAATATGATACCCATAGATGGAGGAGAAAGAAAAGGTGTTGGGAAAGACTGAAAGGTGGAATGTATTCACTAAGACTAAGAGGTAGCAGAACTGGATGAATATTCTTCTTAGTGCATAACCTTGCCTGGCAAAAATGAGCCAGTAGGTAGGCTGTTCTGAAGTAAACTCTCTTTAAGGCAAAGGAGTGATGTTTTGAATTTTTGTTATAAAAGATTTTTCCCTACCTCTAGGCTTACTACTTTCTCTGGAAAGGGACTTGTAGGTAGAATCAGACTTGCCTTAAAGTCTAGGACACTTTTAATGCATAAATATGACAATTTTTGCAATATAGTACTAAGAATTTTTTTCTGTGATTTTAAAACATAAAAAATACCAGAGTGGGGATCCAGAAATAACTGAAGGAAGATTTTGAAGTATGTTGTCCATGCTTCAGTACCTCTTTCAACATCTTTTCTCAGTTTTGACAGAATGCTTTCTCCATATGCACATGGGGTTCTATGTCTGCTTGTTGAAGCACAACTTACACAAAACAGCATGAACTGTAAAATCAAATAATTTTGACTTAGAAATCTAGCTTTCTCTGTATATCATTGCACTCCTATTTTCCTTTGAATTTTCACTCTCAGCTTTTTAAAATGTGGATAAGAGTATTTTTCATTTTACTGGAAGCTTGGAAAATTTCGTAGCAAAGATGCATGTGTTCGGAATTCCAAGTGACTGAAAGAATCCCACAGGAGTCCTGTCTCTATCAATTCAGCATCTTGCCTGAACTTGGATCCCATATTTTTTTCCCCAAACTTTGTATCCTGGTTTGTGGCAGCCTTGCTCATTGGTTGGTTATGACATCAGAAAAATACTTGATAAAGTTTCTTTAATGCCTTAGAATTTATATCTTCTAATAATGTACATTGTTATAAAGAATGTAAATAAATAGATTAATCAATATGATGGAAACAAGGTAATAAAGATGATATCTTAATGGAAGAAGAGTGTGTGAGATCTGGATACACCTGTAATTGAATTCCAACATAAACAATGATGATATATATCCATAGACCCTTCCTTTACTAGTATTTTGTGTGTGAGAGTGTGTGTGTGTGTGTGTTTAAAACGCTGGTTTTAAGAGTAAAATTGCTTCTTTTTTTTTAACATACTTTCACTATAAGACAAATTGTAAGGAAGGGAAGGGTAGAAGAAGGATCCTTGGTAAAAGAGAAAGAATTAAGCCTAGTTTCTAGCTTTTCAATTTTGATTCAATTTAGCTATTGAACAAAGCACAGACAATCCAAGGAATCTAGTTAAGCTCCCCCCGCCCCTTTGATTTTCAAGCTCAAATAAAAGATTGTGGCATTTTCAATATAAAATAAAAAATTGAAAATAAAAAAATTGGTCTTTGAAAAGTGTTATATCCTTTCCAGATCACATATATTCTTATGACATAAAATCAATTTTCCTGGGTATCAGAAAGTTACCTGAAATAAATTATATACTTTTTTTGAAGGCTTAAAATGTTGACATGTCCACTTAAATCTGCTAATTCTCACTTCCGTAATGTGAAAATTTACTAACTCTCACAAAATCCTCAAAAATTACAACTGTACTAAAACTACTTCAAGAAAGAATTTCATTAAGAAGTTCTTACAAAGGTTAAATTTTATTGAAATCTAAATATGAGTGGTTTTCTCTATTTTAACAGAATATATTAAAACAGATTTAAAGTAAAATCTGAGTCCCAGAAAGTATGAATAAATACTCTTGTTTCATTACAAATAATGGTAATAGCAATGAGTTAATTTAAGTAGACTTAAAATTACAATGCTATCCTTTAAAAATAAAAAGTAACACTTGATCTGTTTCTTCAATATAGTAGTTGTTCTTCATTAGTCTGTCACTAAAATATTATGCCCAAAATTATTATTAGACAAAATAATTTGTTATTCCTTAATAAGCAAAGAGGACTAAAATATACCTTTAATTTACAGAGACTAATTTTTTTGCCTATTTTTATTTGGTATGATTTTATATATATACATCACATATAATATGAATCCTGTTTTAAGTAATTTTTTTCCCTAAAGGTAAAATGGTGAAATTACCTAAATTCAAATTTAATTTGAGTAGAAGTTGTAATATCCCACAAACTGGAATTGACAAGAGCCATAAAATATAAAGTCATACTTTGTAAGTTTTACATGTATTTTTAAATTTTTGAAAAGTTTAAAACAATTTGTACTTACCATTTTCTGCATTTTCCAATATTAATCTTTCACTGCTGTTAGGTCACAACCGTTAATGCATATTTTTGTCCCCCAAATTAAATGTACAGTTAGTAACTAGGACCTATCACCTTTCCACAATACTATTACACTTATTCAAAGGCAGTACTTTGCGGAAACTAGTTTATTATAGATAACACAAGGCAGAACAAGTAAGATTTGTGTGATTGTGAATTATTATCATGCAGCTGACCCCCTGGGGTACTCAGTTGTTGCTGTGATCCTGGTTTTTGTAGTATGTTTGTTTGCATATTGCCTGAAGTTGATACAAAGAATAAAAATTGTATTATCCTACAAGTACAGTTGCCTTATCCTATAAAAACTTGCAAAGTAACAGTAGTAGACCTATGTGCTTATTTCATTCTACATAGGAAGTTATTTAAAACAAATTCATTTGATGGTGTGAAATTTTCACAGCAACTTACCAGGAAACTAAGAGAGCTTAAATAAAGACTCCTGAGGTACTAAGGCAGTTATAATAAAGAGTTCAACACCTTATTTTAAGTATAGACTTAAATTATAGCTGCATTGCCTTTAAACAAAATTTAGTTTTCCATAGCTGACTAAAATATCATCTCTATGTTTGATATTATGAATACTTATTTTTCTAACATTTTATACTATAAAATAATTTTAAATCTATACAAAGATCAGTAGGAAGAAATCTCAAATGTTCTTCCTGATTCTGGAATTGTGAACATGTTTTTTGTTTGTTTGTTTGTTTGTTTTGCTTCACAATATTCCCTTTGTATATAAATTTATGCACATTCTTTTCTCTAAACAACTGGAGATTAAATTTACAGACATGATGGCTTATTACTCCTGAATAACAGAGTGCCCATTTTGTAAAAATAAGAATAATATAATCTTATATATAACCACAGTTGTCATCAAAATCAAGGAATTCACATTAATACTTCCAACTTAAATCATATTTTACAGTGATAATTCCTTTATAGCAAAAGGATCCAAACCTGTAACACTTTGCATTTAGTTGTTAAGGCCTTCAAGGTTTCTTTCATTCTCAAACAATTCATCTGGGATTTTTCCTTGATTTTCATGACTATAGCATCTTCTTTTTCTTTTTTAATGATTCAAGGTTACTAGTTCAGTAGAAAGTTTCTGAATTTGAGTTTGTTGGATAGCCCCACAGGATTAGAATCAGGTTAAGAATTTTGGATGTCAATACAACAGAAGTCATTTGGTATTCTCATTGTATTCTATGAGGTAGTACATGATTTTTATTTTCCGTGTACTATAGATGGAAAAATGTAATCACTTTCTAAAGATGTTATATTATATTCTAGGTTTTCTTCTGTAAATTTAATTTTTATTCCTTTATAATTAATACTTTAGCATACCATCTATTGAAATTATTTCTCATCAAACTCTCACCTACTAATTGTTACATCCACTCATGAGTTCTGACTAAATTGATCATTACTATTATGGTTACCAAATGATGTTTTCCCAACTCTATCTTTCCGTGTTGTATTCAATAGCTGGTAAATTCCAGTAACAAAAAGCTTTCTCTTCTCACAATGAAGTTACACATTTATTTATTTACATTTGTATGTATTCAGAGATTATTTTATGCAAAAGTTTTTCATCCATCACATTATTTCTTTTGCTGTTCAAATTACCCTTTGTTTTTTGTCCAATGGGCTTATCATTTTTTGAGCCTTTTCTTAATTTCTTTCACAAGGCTCATCTGACAGCTTTCCTGTCCCAATCCTGGAATAAGACATTTCTCCAAGAGAAACCAAAGACTGAGCATTAGCCGCAGCTTTTTGCTACTGGAATATCTCTGTTCCAATGCCCACTTAGAGGGAAAAATATATGTATGCTTACATATTCATATGAACATACCTATCTGTATGTACAGTTTAAACACTCATAAACCTCCAACATCTTGTGTTTAAAATTTTTGTATTTGTACATTTTTTTTTCTCTAACAGTAAGAACTCTGGCTCCTATTAGCATCAATACATTTGCTTAATTGTTCAATAACCCTGTTGGTAGCCAGTCCCTTAACATGTCACACTGTCTCTCTCTCTATATATAGTTTTCCTTCAAAAAAAAATTTTTTTTTCAGTACTACAGAATGAACCCAGGTCCTTGTGTCTGGTAGGCACTGAGCCACATTCTCTGCCACCTCCTGTTTTGTCCTTAAACTTTGAGACAGTGTCTCCTCAAGAACCCAGGTTGACCTTAAAGTTAACAATTCTCTGTTTTAGCCTCCAATGTAATTGGTTTTACAGGTGTGCAACTATTTGCTACTTACTCAGTTTTATAAATTTCTTTTTCCACCTGTCCTTGTTCATGCTATTCTAATGTTTTCTCTTGTTCTTGTACCATCTTACTCATGTCCATGGTCTCCCTGAAAAATTTTCAGTTTCCTTGAACAACTTTTAAATTTTTTAAAGGTCCTCTTATTTTCTACCTGTGCCTATGTTGTTCCTTCATTGAGGTTGCAAAAGTACTCAGACAAAGGATTGAATTTCTGGAAAGTTTGTATCCTCCAGAGCAATTATTACAAGCTCAAAAGGGTAAATATCTCTAGACTGTTTACTCTTTGAAATTATTAAGTAACTGGCCCTCAAAATGTTATAATTTTAAATTCAAAATTATTAAAAATCACTTTTTGAATCAAGCCTTGTTCTTTTCTAAATGCCATAGTGTTCTTTATTTCCCACCAATTACTGAGGAAAACTAATTGTTGCATATAATCAATATGAAATTCTTAAAAATAAGTATTTTGTTTTCATAACAGGACCAAATAATTTAGTAAAATGACATTTCTTTAAATGTCACTTCCTAAGCTAAATTTCTCTAACAGGGTTCTACCAAGATGCACAGGAATGCTGTGTTCCATCTGTTTTCACAGAATTTCCCAAATTAAAGATTTATATAAACCCTGTGTTCAAAGGTTAAATCTTAATACTTTGAAATGCATCCCAAATTATAAAAATTTTAGATTTAACTAAATCACTTCCTATTTACTCATTACTTTTTAAATGTGACTTAACACAGTGTTAAAGAACTTTTAGAAACTTTGTCTCATCACCAATATAAAAAAAATGATTGTGACATGCACTAAATTTTTACCACAATAGGCACTGTACTGCATGGTATATTATATGTCAGTGCAAATATTAAAAAATATATATTCTATGTGTTTGCACTCATTTAATATCCAGGTGTTTTGTTGTTTTTTTTTTTTTTTTTTTTGGTTGGGCAGGTGGGTACCAGGGATTAAACTCAGTCTCACTTAAGCAATGGGCCACATTCCCAGGCCTATTTTGTATTTTATTTAGAGACAGGGTCTCACTGAATTGCTTAGCATCTTGATTTTGCTGAGGCTGCCTTTGAACTTGCGATCCTCCTGCCTTAGCCTCTCGAGCTGCTAGGACTATAGACGTGTGACACCGCACCTGGCTCCACCCTAAATTTTATATACTTGGTGTTAATTTTCATGATGAAAAGTGAAAATAAAAAAGGCTTATAAAGATTTTTAACTCCAAAGACTTTGCTCTTAACTAATAGACTGCAATGATTCTTGAAAATAAATATTTAAATTAAGAATATTATTTATTGAATATGTGAAAATATTTGAGGAGGACTCAAAATCCAGCATTTGATTTAAAGTATAAATTGTTACATATGATAGATCCAAAGGAAAAATTATAACATGAACTTGGATATGTGAACTACCATTTTGTTTTTTTTTACCAAATATAATTAGGTTGCTAACATGAGCAAAGAGTACCAAATTGGTGATACTAGGATTTTGCTTATAGGAAATTATATGTAGTTACGGTTATCTCAAAAACAATCTCAAATCCAATAACAATTCATTGTTCAATGAGAGAATCAAAGCACATATATAATGTGTAAGCACATACAAAGCCACACAAGTACCTGTAAGCTGATGACCAATACAAACATGGGGGGATGAACATGTCATTTACTTATATACACACATATATATGAATTAAATTTATTTAAATGAAAACAGAGAAGTTATGACAGTAAAACAGATGCAAAAACAAACAAGAGAACTCAAAAATCAGGGCCCAGTCCCAACCTTACTTCCTCTTTGAAGTTTTTTCCTATCATTCAAGCACTCTGTGGTCTTCCCATTCTATGAACTGCCCTAGTAGACATCAGGCTAAGACAATTGAGCATCATTTATAGTTATATTATTCAGCCTCTTGTTGTCTTTTTGCTCTACAATTCCTACTATGATCTTTAAACATAATACAAACTCAGGGAATTCTGTTTGTTTGAATAGTTGGTTTCATTGCTTCATTGTATGAAAGATGAACAATTAATTGTAAAGGAGGGGTGGTGGTGGTAAAATTCTTATGTTAACTTCCATTTATAAAAACTGGTTATCAGACTTTTAGTGCTTGGTGAGGAATTTGAGGGAAGATTTCTTAACTATATAGAGATACTCTGGAATAGGGGCTAAGCAAGTTGTTTCTGAATCCAAGTTATCCGAGGTTTCTATTCAAGTTTAGCTGAGTTCTCCTAGCTATAAAGGGCTGATATGTTAGTATGTACTCCATAGAGTTGCTGTCAGGGCAAAATGCATTATTTTGTATAATCATATTTTCAATGTGAGAACACTTGGCACAGATAATTCATTCTTGTGAGAGGTGGAGCTGTACCTCAGCATCTCTGTATCCTATCCACTGAATGCCTGAAGCATCCTTGCTTCAGGTATGACAATCAAAAATATCTTCAGACATCGCCACATGTCTCCTAAAAGACTCCCAAGTTGAAAACTACTTGTCTGGGTTTTATAATGCATTATGACATAAGTTTGCCCATTAGGTAATAATACTAATATAAGACCTGAAGGTCAAAAATTCTACAATGTTAAACTTAAAGTGTAGAAAATAGACCCAAACTAAGGAATAGGGTATTTTCCTTATCATTAGAATGACAGTTATTCAGTTGGAGAATTCCATGATTGTAGTAAATTCGATAACTATTTACATAGTGCATCCAGAGTTTTAGAATATGTGAAGCCTATTTGTGTGTAAAGTCAGATATAAGTTAAAACACTGCAAACCTCATACAGAAGAAGAGTATACGTAGATAAAAGACAGCAATTTAATATTTTTATCTTTATTTTTAATGTGGTTACTATTACCAAAATATCAACAGGGTATTTTCCTAGGGTAAATGATGGCTGTAAGAATTATTTTTGCAGTGGAATGTTTGCCTAAATAAAATAGTGATACTGGGGAAAGAATGACCAATGGTAGAATTAGAGAATGCAACTAAGAACTGGCTCAGACAGACTAAGAACAGTACAGAAGCAATGCTCAGTAAGAAACCATTTTCATTCCTGGCTAAATACATTCCAAGCCAATGATTATATCTGGGACTCTCTTCTTCCTTGCTGGGGTGGGAAACTCACAATACTCTTTGATATATGCTTGAGCATGGTCTAAACTCATGCCACTGTTTTTTTTTTCCCCCCACTTTCTATTTTGTATGGTTTGACTTCAGATAACTCCTCTAAGGATAAAACCATTGTTATGGTTGGATGTGAGGTGTCCCCTTAAAGTTCAAGTGTGAGATAGTGCAAGAAGGTTCAGAGGAGAAATGATTGGGTTGTGTCTTAACCCAATGAGTGATTTAATCCCCCGACAGGGATTAACTGAGTGGTAACTAAAGCCGTAGGGTATGGCTGCAGGAAGTGGGAATTGGGGTGTGGCTTTGGATATATATATCTCCAAATATATATTTGTATCTGGTCAGAGGACTCTCTGCTTCCTGATGATGTGAGCGGTTTCTCTCTGCAACACTGTTCCACCATGATGTTCTGCCTCACCTCAAGCCCTAGGAATGAAGCCAGCCTTTTATAAGACCTCTAAATAAGCAAGTGGTTTCTGAATAATAAATTTTAAACATTTTCAAATAAGCTTTTCCTCCTCTATAATTGTTCTAGTTGGGTCCTTTACTCATAGCAGCAAAAGAGTTGAATAAATATTATATATTTTAAATATATATGTATATATGTTTTTGTTTTCTTTTTGGTGCTGTGATCATACCCAGAGTCTCATGAATTCTAGGTAAGAGCTATACCACTGAGCTATACCCCCAGCCCAGGAAAATCATATCTGAAGCAAAAGCCTGTCCAAGTAGGAGTAATCAGGGTCAAAACCTTACCCCTGTCTTACCCTCTATGATCCCATTAGACATACAGAGGAAATTTAGTACCTTACAAAGAACCCAAAAATCATGCTTTACACATATTTCATTGTGACTACTTCAAATCAGATTTTGTCTTCATGTCTACAATCTGATATTTGTTTACTCT
This sequence comes from Urocitellus parryii, assembly GCF_045843805.1. NCBI lineage: Eukaryota > Metazoa > Chordata > Mammalia > Rodentia > Sciuridae > Urocitellus > Urocitellus parryii. The sequence goes on from NC_135532.1 coordinate 191,039,925, forward strand.
ATACATTTTTGGTAATTATATAATAAATGACAATGATTTGCAAATTATTTATTGAATTAAAGAAATGTTTTTATTTTATATTTTTAAAAACTTTTTTTTCTATTAAAAAGCAGATTTTCATCTTTCCCACTGTGAGCATTAAGTGTTTTTACTACTTTTATTTTTTAGTTAATATAGATTGGTACATAAAATCTTTTATTTTTTTCCTTATTTTTTTATTGGTTGTTCAAAACATTACAAAGCTCTTGACATATTTCATACATTTGATTCAAGTGGATTATGAACTCCCATTTTTACCCCATATACAGATTGCAAAATCACATCTGTTACACATCCACATTTTTACATACTGCCGTACTAGTGTATGTTGTACTCTGCTGCCCTTCCTATCCTCTGCTATCCCCCCTCCCTTCCCCTCCCCTCCCCTCCCATCTTCTCTCCATTTCATTACACAGTAGTTCCCCTTTTCCAAGCTTTGTATGTGTAAAGGACATTGTTCATTCTGATTTCTTCCATTACAAGTGATTTACATTATTAATCCAATAAATATTTAGCTCTTACTTTCCAAGTTCTTTTCTAGGCACTGGAGGGATATAACCACATAGATAATGTGCTAACTCACCAGTGCTTCACTACACCAGTGTTCTGTACATCATCTCTCTCAGATAATAATGCATCCTTCTACTTTCTCAGGTTTTTGTATTGATCAGGTTTACCTATATCTTTAATTTTCATGCATTTACTTCCTCTTCATTCCTCTGTTCAGTTAAATCGCTTGATATAAATAAACACTTGTCAAAATTCTAATTAATAAGAACAATTTCAGACTATTATCATTTTAACAGACCTTGTTTAATGTTTCTATATTCTGTATGTTCTTTATCTCTTTCATGGCAAACATTTAAAGGAGGAAAATACAGAGATAATTAGGATGTAAGAGGGGAAAAGAGCAGGGTTGTGTTTAGGTTAATGACAGAGCACTTGCTTAGTATGTGTAAGACCCTAGATTTGATCCCCTGTATTTCAAAACCAAAGCAACACAACAGTAGAGGAAGAGAAAGATAGAGTGTGAATAATACATATTAATATTATAGTAGACTTGGAACCAGAGACCTTCAACACTATGACTGAGAGTTTAATAATACCACCATGTAAATTCTGATCTCCTACCGATAAATTCCCCAATCTGCTGAGCTTTTAACTAAAGATAATGCAAGGGGTAGGAGGGATGTTGCAAGAATATACAGGATGAGTTTAAAAGTTTCATCAATGACAGCAAATAGCACAATAATTAATCTCTGAAGACAACAATGATTATTCTTCAGGGATTTCATAAATTCATCATCTCAGAAGATTATTAAATGTTATGGATGAGCTTTCAAATAAGAATAACCATGTAAATTGACAACTTTCCCCATAGCAAACAGAGATAGTTTTAAATAGGTAAAGCCTATTTTTTTTCTGTTAATTTTTATCCATCCTGAAAGTGATCAGGAAAGTTCTATTACTCTGTTGTCAATCATTAAAGAAATAGAAAAGTCATTATGAGATGCTCACCCAAGACACAAGCACTAATTAAAAAGTTTTTTTTCATTGTGTGAATAAATATTGTACACATGTGTAGATAAGATCACAGGAAAAAAAGTGATTTTATTGAATTAGCACTAAATCTAGAAGCAACCACAAGAAAAAATATGTTCTTTAAAACCCCTAAAATTTCTTCCTGAGGAAATTGCAAAGAACATTATGTGGTTATAAAATTTCCTGTTAAACATCACATAGCAGAGGCTTTAATTTTTAGTGGTTTTATTTCTTTAAAAAGAGATGCAGCCAAATGGATTCTACTATTAGAAATTCAATATTCACTAAGTTATATTGATAGGGGTCTATGCAATTTTTTAATACTCACTATTAAGTTATAGCTTTAAGTTGTATCTGAATGATAATTTTTATCACATTGTTCAAATTAATATCCCCTCTAATTTTGTAGGATAAAAAACAGTTGCATATTTTTCTTATATACAATTACCTTCATCTCTCAATGGAAATATTAGAAAATATATTGCTCTACTGTTAAGCAATAAATATCATATTTTCCTTAATGGTGACATATATTGTTATATATTAAAGATGTTTTAATTTATAGTATAATGATTAAAAACATCAGGAGATATCCTAAAATTTTAAAAATTGACAACTGGTCAACTATTTATTGAGCACTTATTGCACACTGGTTTTACAACTTTGCTTATTATTTTCTCTTCCATTAATGCTGCAGACATAGGGCCTAGATTTACCTTCATAAAAATAATTATCCTAAGCCTTGAGTAGTAGACTTGATCTTTAGTCAATCCTCTAGCAGATATTAACATATCCCAGTGATACCAACTCACTATGAGTATTCTGGAAATTCAATCTATCTTGCAAAATTCACCTAGTGACTTGAACTAATACCAAGTATATAAATGAATTCTTGTAAAAAAGACAAGCATGAGAAAAAATACTAAGAGGAAATGGAAGAGAAGAGAAAAGTTGTGAATTTCTATTCTTGAGACCCAAGAAGAACCCTTAATGAGAAAGTAAGACTAGAAACTAGAGAAAGTAAAAAAGAAGATACATTTCCCTTTTATTTGTTATATGCAATTATTCTTGTTCTGTTAAATTTTCTCTTTGATATATAAAATCCATGATTTATAATATTCTTTATCTTCTGCTAGTTTTTTAGGGATATTTTTACCATTTAAACACACTGAAGTAATTTATGAACAATTTTTTGCTCTTAGTCAAAAAATAAGGAATGACATTTGGTGCATATTTGCTGTGTGGCAGAGATAATAAAAATATGTGCAAAGCACTTTGCACTATTTTTTTCATTTTTATTTTTTTCATACCAGGGATTGGACCCAGAGGTACTTCACTCTGAGCCACATAACCAGCCCTTTTTATTTTTTTTATTTTGAGACAGGGTCTCACTAACTTGCTGAGGCTGGTCTTGAACTTGCAATCCTCCTGCCTCTGCTTTCTGGGCCATTAGGATCACAGGTGTGTGCCACCATGCCCAGCTGCACATATATTTAAATAGATTTCTCTGTTTTACAATTTCAGGAACTAATGTGTATAGAAAAAAACTAAACAATTTTGTACTGCGTCATCATTGTAGGAAAAGCTTTGGCTATATGGAAATCTTTTCAGAATGGTACCAAGGAATTTTAAATTATTTCAGATTGGCAAAATTCTGTGTGGCCTCATCTAGCTTCCCTTTAAGAGGAAAGAAGACTATTGAAAACAACCATTCACTGTTGCTAATTCTCCTGGTTCAGGAGACCTTGGCATGAGAGTAACAGGTGTGATCCACATCTAAGTACTTCTCCTTATACTACTCTAGAACCTGAAATTTCCTTAGGACTTGTAAGTAACCTAGAGACAAAATTTGGAATACTTCATTGTCACAATCATTGTATTTGCAGTCATCTGCTGTTCATGGAAAAATACTCAAACTTTAGGAATAAAGTTTTGCCAATTCCTAACTTATGACTTTGGGAAATTTAAAAATCTATATGTAGAGACACAAAGTATCTTCTATGTTAGAGAAAATGTTATCTATCACTCTATTTTACCTAAACAGGGTTCTCCCTGAATCAAAGAAAATATTGCACATATAAAAAACTTATTGCAACATTGTCAGTTGTTATAAAAATGATGATAATGATATTACTTCATTACTGGACTGAGGTATTGCACACATTGCTTCATAGAAAGACTGCTTCATATAATGGTTAAACAAAATAAACTTATACTTTGTACTCCTAAATATCTCTAGAGATATATGTGGGGATTGGATTAGCAGTTAGTAAAAGTGTTTCCACTCAACAGATGAAAATCGACTTGCATCTAATATTTTTTGTGTGTAAAGAGCACTATGCTCTGCCTGTGACATGGGATTCAAAAGTTTAATGTGAAATAGCTGATATGTAACCAGCTGATAAGGTTTGCTGTTCCTGCAGGCACAAGCATCTTCTATGCAAGTCACTTCTCTACTGTACTCAATCAATTAATTCAGTCTGATAAGGAATGTTAATATCGGTTTAGAGCAAACAGGCATCTGTTAATAGATCTTTGCACATATTTGGCATATGCAGAGGCACTGATGGAGGCAGTGATGCTTAAGGCAGTATTTTGAAAGACTAACAAAATGCAATATATCTCAAACATTGTAAATATCTCTCTGGCATATAATGTCTAGATACTAACATGAAAATGGTTTTTAAAGATTAAAAAGATGTGAGAATATATGACTGTCACAACAATGTCTATAAAAATGACCTATAATACAAAGAAATTATGAAATAAAGAGAATAGGAAAGATGGAGAAAATAAAAAAGTTATTTTAAATAAATATCCATTTAGCATGCAATTTTGGATACTCCATGGCTTGTGATCTAGGCCTACACATTGGGCATTTACAAATGTTATAAAATGCAAAAAAAAAAAAAAGATTTTTGACTCATTTGCTTTATTTACAATGAGGCTGGACTGTCCAAGTTGCAAATAATTTTTAGAAAAATCAAGAGCATGATGCATTTAATTTACTTGCTAAACCTATTTCAAGAATATAGCAGGTTCACCTAAGGGCAGAAATCCTCTGATAAACAGTTATTTGAAAGTCAGAGGAGGTAACTAGGTTGTACCCTTCAGCCCATAGGCTTTTTATTTTTATCCCAATTCCATTCAATAAAATGAAATATGTGTTTCCATATTTTTTATATCACCAATTTACAATGATGTATATATAACTTGGCTCACAAGCTGTTCCTTGAGACAGTTAATATATTTAAAGGAATATGAAAAATTGTAAACCATTTTACTATTTGCCCCTCATTAAAATTAGATTTAGGCTATATTATTTGTACCATGTCATACATCAGAATTCACATAAATCATCACATTAAAACATGAGTGTTTGACTGGGTCTGAATCTTAAGATGCTATAGTTTAACATTTTTTTTTATTTTGACTTTTAAACCAATTATTATTGGCCAGGAGGCTGTTGGGGATGATAGCAGATGAAAGAATAAATATACTAAGTAAATATACAAATAGGTATATATACAAATACTAAGTGTATTTTCACTTGAGCAGTCAAATTTTATAAGAAGATATTTATAAATTTTATTTATGCCAGCTATCTCCTTATCATTTTAATGTTTTAAATCAACTTATGAAAAATTATAATTTTAAAATGGAAAGAAATTATTAAGATCTCTAAAATCTTATATACTAAATTTCCATTTTTAACCCTGAAAGAAAATCAATGAAAATGTCATCAGTTACCTCATTGTATAAAATTATGTCTCTAATATATATATTCTGAATAAAAAAAATCACTGATGATATTTGCTTAATGCAATAATTTCTACTTGAGTAGTTCAGGTTTACAATTGACAATACAAACCTCACACTTCCAATTAAAAAAATATAGGATTTTCCTCCACTCTCTTGTTAATATACAATTTTTAAACACCATTTTATGAAAAACTAAAATAAAAAATAACTTACTATCAATTTACTTACCATTAAGCTTTATGAAAAGAGATTGAGTTTGATGGTCTAAAATACAAATTATTACACAAATGGCACTTTTTATTTTTGTTAATTTAACAATTACCACTAATAATTAAACTGGCAAAAACGAAATTATTACAATTGGCACTAAAGATTTTGTTAGTAAGCTCAAGAACCACTGCATTCATTTTAGTCATATTTAGAAAAATGTCAGAGATAATAGAAAAGTATATTGAAGCAAACTTGGAAATGAGAAGTGCTCAAATCTTTAAGGCGGGGTATGACAATTGTTTACTAGTATGATGTAAGAGCCGTGATGTTGAGTGAAAATCTGAAAAAGATTTTTTTAAAAATTGAGACCTATGACATTGGGTACCAAGTAGAAAATGGGTAACCACTGTGCCACAGGCCAAGTGTTTTCAAATTTTTTTAAGTTTAGAAAATGAGTACATATAACATCCTTCAAAAGGTAACAACTGCAATAAGAAACAGTAGTTTATGTACTTTTGTTGTTTACCTAATCTGAATTTACACAGCCTGGGAAGATAGGAAAGAATGAATTCTGCATGGACAAATAGACCAAGATGCTCACACTGTCTCCAAACACACATACTAGATTGTTGGGAAAAGTAATGAACCATTGGAGAATCAAATCTTACCAGAAATTATAGATTATGGAAGTCATATGAAAGGGCAAACTTCTCACATAAGTAGATCAGGAAGATACCAGAAATATGGTTATATTACTTATTTAAGATTTTTAAGATTTAGTTAGCAAAAGAGATGATCCCTGACAATTTGAGAATAGAGAAGTCTGATTATTATCAAGGAAGAGGTAGTGTTAATATCAACAAGAGTACTTAATGAAGCAAAGTGTCAAATGCTACAGAATTAGGAAGTAGCAGGTCAATGATTTTAAATTAGGATGTAAATGAAGTTTTAGGAAAGGTTTGTCTGTCTTTTCTTCATATTCTATTGTCCTGAAGAAAGGAGAGCAAATTGGAATGAGTGGAGGTGTCAAAGTGAAAGAATCAAAAGAAGCTACAAGTTGTAAAATAGTTTGTGGTCTGAAAGGGCAAATTGTTGTTTCCAAGAAGATTGAATGTGTTTTGTTTGAAGACTTTTATTTATTTATTTTGATGTTTTTATTATATCTTCATAGAAGTAATGCAAAAACTAAATGCCTTTGTTTTTCATTTTCAGCTGTTATTTCTGTCACCTAGTTAATTTGACAGCTGCATGTTATTGAATTTTGAAAATGTAATTCATTGAATCACAATGAAAAATGTATTTCTTGAATATTCCTTCATATTTTTTTTTTACTTTTAATATACAAATCACATTAATGATTGGGGAGACACACATTTTAATGTCTTCTTTATGCTGTATTTTTAATTTAACCTCAGTATTCAAGGAAGAACTAAGTCAGTACTTACAACTCAAAGAAATTAAAAATACTAAAAATTAGAATAGGTAGTATGTCAAAACTGAAAGCTTTCTTTAAACATTTTACATTTGAAAGTTGTTCATCCTTTAAGGGATTGTAACATTTAGCTCAGTCATTTAAAGTTGTTTAGAGTTGTTTTGCTGAATGGTCTGAATGTTTCTTCAATAACAAAAATTACTTAAAATCATTATTCTAATAATTTCACTTGATCTTCATTTAGTATGCAAAAAGGCAGTTGACAACAGTAATTGCTTCAGATCAAGTTGATGGCTAATCAAAAACATGTATATGCTGTCAGTCATAGTTGAACCTTGATTTATAATCATAAAATTCAGTTGACCAGTGAAAATGCAGTGTTGCACATGATACAAATATTTTCTTCTGAAATAATTCCTATTTTGTTTTGTCCTTGAAATCACAACTGCTAGGTTACAAATTATCCTGCAGTAAATATCTCCCATTGAAGTCAACACAAATTATTCTGAAGTCCATGTCATTTTATAGATGTAAGTTTGAGACATCATTAGCACTAATGATGTGAGGCTGCTTTTTGTTGATACCTATTGCTATTTAATAACCAACTACCTGAGGCACTTTTGATAGTTTGAAAAAAGTGATAAAAAATTCTAGCATTTGCTCCAGGAGATATTTGATTTCAAGTTGTAGACCAAACAAGCCCACATAAAATAATTTTTTGCTGTCTGAGAAGAAATGATGAAAAATCTAGAACTTTCAAATTATTTTAGTTTGCAAATATTTGGTATTATTTTAGTATAGTTATTATAAAACATTCCATTCCATTCATATGTAAAGGAAACAAATAATGCATTACATTATCAATTTTTAAAAAAATATGCCCCTTTACAAACTTAAAAAGAAATGAACTATAGGTGGTAAGTTTCCCTGGTTAAAAAAGCAAATAGTCTGCTGCAAGTAAGTGGAGTCCCTTCTTATACCAATAGGAACATTAGCATTCATCTTCCATTACTAGCTCAACTTCTACCTCAAGATGTGATAGCCTTTTATATATTAATGATGAACCTTTATAAGATGATTTCTTTAATGAGATACACTGATCCAATCAACTGCTTGAATTTTAGCTTGTAATGTAGGTCTTCAGTGTTGGAAAGCCAAATAAAAAACATTTTTTAGTAGCAATTACCAAACTGCAGCAAGAGCAGAAAAACATGTTTCTTCAATAACAAAAATTATTTAAAATCATTAACCTAATTAACATTTTCACCTGGTCTTCATTTAATGTGCAAACAGGCAGTTGATGACAATAATTACTCAACTACAAACTAAGTGGTCAATTAGATACACAATTACCCAATTTGCATGCACAGAAGTGAATTTTATCACTAAAAACTTATTCCTAAGCATCTTATATGTAATAAATATAGAAAATATAGCCTATAATCTTTTACTTTTACTTTTTTTTTTCAAAATGCCTCCAGGAAGATATTTTGTTGTACTATTTAAATAGTTCTATACTATTATAAATAATGTAGGTATTTTGAGAAATTAAGATTCTTTTATGTGTATCATCATTACAGTGTATCACAATTCCATTCATCCTTTTCATAACACATTAAGCATTTACTTTTTAAAAAAACTTTAAGACTATATGCTGTGTGCAATGCAAAGATTAAATTTCACAGGGGCATTATATTAAGTATCAAGAATGGAATATAAAATATATATATGTATGATTTATACATATATGTGTATAGAAAGTCCCAAGAGCATGATAGCAAATTTAAAAGTACATAAAACCTCCTACATATGAAACAAAGTTATCTTTATAAAGAAGTGAACATGTTGAAGGCATTGGTTGGGACCATGGGAGTAAGTCATTAATCAACCCAATGACTCATATATATTCCTCAGTGAATTAGTCTCTGGCAAGCATTTTGTTAAACAATGGGAATTGATAATTCCTTGATCACAGATTTTGAGTCAAATCCTCAATCCTACTTGAAAAAAAAAAAAAACAACAGGTCTTTAATCCACCTTTTTTTCCCCCTAGAAAGCTTAAAATTTCACAACCTTTATTAAGAACAAAACTATGGAATTCATCTTAAAAGGATTTCAGTGTATCTATTTTATATGGAATTTTAGTCAGGAAGTAGGATTTTCATTTTGATGTAGTATATGTCTCACTTCATTTTTTTATATAATAGGAAGTGGAAATGATATAACTAAGTGCAATTGACCTGAATTCTGAGACTCAGATTGCATTCTAAATAAATTTCAGTCATTCTCTTCCTTATTATTCCATTAGAGAAAAGGCAGCCTCACCAAGGCCCTAGGGAAGAGTCTGCCATCACAATTTTCCAAGGATCCCACCCACTCTCAGTGCTTCCCAGTTTACATTTAATCAGCTCTGCTCCTCTTTATATATCTTTAGTGCACTGCACTTATATGTTGGCACAATTAATTCACCCTATATTATAGACTTCAACTCAGGAGACAACTCAGAATATTTACTTTCTCATCTAGAAATTTTGGACCTAGCATTAAAAAATAAGCTTGCATCTCCAATTCCACTACTGACCAATTTTTATACAGGTTACAACTTCTTGAAAAATTGTCAGGACCCTTTGGGACCATAATTGGCCATTTCTTGACCTTGGACTCAACACAAAGGAATCAGCCCATTGATTATTAATTGTGATCCTCATACAAGATTGTGGCCATTGAAACTTTGTTCTGCATGAAAACACTACCAAGAAAAATAGTTCAAAACTATAGATCTTCTGGCACATGTTAACACACTTTTATTTTCAATTTATACCTTAATATTTGTTGTTATGCTAGGTCACATAGTAGGTGTATTCCCAGTTTCTTAAGAAACTGTTAACAATGCTGATTTTTCCCAATTCTTTTTCTCTACTGCCAAAGGATCTATTTATCTGAAAATGGTACTGTATTATATTTTTAAAATAATGACAACTGGGTTTCATAGACTGGAACAGGAAGAAAAATCAGTGATTTGAAATATAGATCACAATCTATAGTAGATATGGTTCTTAATTTTTCAAATAAATTCAAAGAATCATCTGATTCAGTTTCAAAGACCCATTTTTCCCCATTAATTTTGATTAGAGAATAGAACAGGAAGGCATACAGGAAAAAATTAAGTAACTCAAGATTATTTACGAACTAAAGGAGGCTTTATTTATACTTACTTTCAAATTTTTAAGTGAAAACAATTGAGACTATTCTTAGTGGAATAATACTTGGCATTCTAATTATGCATTTGTGTACTTGTTAATGTAGAGTGACTTTTTTTTTTTTTTGGCAGGATATAAAAATCCTTGGCCCAATTAACAGAGGTGGGATGATCTTTTTTTCAGGAACGTCTTAGTTTACATCCTGAATTTTCACAAAAATTTATCCTTATATTTCACATCTCTTGGATAGTAAAGCATATATTTCAATAACAAATACAAAGGTTTTAAGTAATTTGAAGATTTTATCTATCATTTCCTCCAGATTAAACTTAAATTTAGAAGAGACACGTGGAATGCTTCTTAAAAATATAGGTTGTATAATTCTGAAGTGATAGACCTGGATTGAATAAAAAAAATTAAAAATGCCTCAATTAATTTTCATTCTTATAGATAGGGACTTAGGTTGAAATACCCCTGGGGGGAAGAAACCCAAAAACCAAAAAGATAAGATTTTGTGGAATTAATCTGTGGCATAATTGCCCATCTATCAGAGGCAGAGTATCTAAGCAGATAGTTGAATACATGGCACCTTTATTTTGTTTTTGAAAGAGCTTTTATGAGACATCATAACAGAATAATATACACAAATTCAAAATGCACAAATTCTTATGTTTTGAAATTAGAGTCATGAAACCATTACCATGTCAAAGTAGCAAACATATCCATCACCTTCAATGGTCTCTTTGTGCCCCTTTTATAAATACTGGCTTTGTCCCCCATCAATTCCCATGCTCACACAACCACTGGTATTTTTTTTTTTTTTATTACAACTGCTTGTTAAGATGTCTTCAAGGTTTATGGAAATGCACCCACATAGTATATACTCCTTTTGCACTCTATTCATAAGAATTTTGAGATCATTCACATTGTTATACATATTGATACTTCATTACTTACTTATTGCTTAGCAGTCTTTCATCTCCTTGCTAAACTGCAAGTTGTTTAACTATCATCTAGATTTTGGATTATTTCTAGTTTGGGGCTAATACAAATAAAACTGCTATGAACATTTGTGTATGTATCTTTGTGTGGACATATCTTTTTCTTGGATAAATAAGTATGAAATGGCTGGATCATGTGTGTAAATTGTAAAAGTTTTTTTAGTTTACATTCCCATTAGTAGTTTATGAATATCCCAGTTCCTCCATACCTATAAACACTTAACTATGAATAGTGTTTTTTTTTAATTTTAATTTCATCCATAGGTATGTAATGCTATGTCATATTTTTATTTTGCTTTTCTCTAATGATTTTTATGTGCTTATTTGTCAAATGTTAGTAGTCTTCATAAGTATCTCTTCAACTATTTTAAATTGATTTATTTTAATTAAGTTTTGAGAGTATTTATATATTCTGAATACATAAATTTTATCACACATATTCTTGCAAATATTTTCTCCTGGTCTGTACCTTTCTTATCATTTTGTCTTTTAGTGAGAAGAAATTTTTAATTTGACAACATTTAGTGATGAATTTACTTTATAGACCATACTTTTGCTGTGACATCTCAGAAATCTTCACCAAAACAAAGATAAACAATATATTATCTTCTCTTCTTTTGAAAGTTTGTAGTGAGGTATAAATCAAAGTTTGCTTTTTTTTTTTTTTAATAAACAGTGATATCTAACAATTTTGGACTTTTTTTTTTTTTTTTTTAAGACTCATGGGGACTGGGGTTGTGGCTCAGTGGCAGAGTACTTGCCTAGCATGTGTGAGGCATTGGGTTCGATTCTCAGCAGTGCATATAAATGAATAAAACAAAAGTTCATTGACAACTTAAAAAAAATTAAAAAAGAAAGACTCCACAGAATTGTCTTTGAATTGTTGTCAAAAATCAATTGACCATAAACATGTGGGTGTATTTCTGGACTCTGTTCTCTTTCATTGATCTGTTTGCCTGCCTTAAAGCCAATACCACATTGCTTTCATTATTGTAAATATGTTAATTCTGGAAATCACTTATGTCACCATTATAAATTTTTCTTTTTTCAAATTCTTTTTGAACTATTTCAAGTCTTTTACCTTTCCATATTAATTTTTAAATAGCCAATCAGTTGTTTAAAAATACTGCTGGATTTTCACTAGAAAATTGGATTGATTCTTGATTTTGGGAAAACTGATATCTTAACAACTTTGAATCTTTTACCATTGAACTAATTTATTTATTTAGATCTTTACTAACTCAGAAACATTTCAGAGCTTTCAGGGTATAGGTCTTGCATATTTTGAATTCAGATTTATCACTATTTAATACTTTTAATTGTCCTGTAATGAGTTTTTCTTTACTACTAAACAGAAATACAATTTATCCATTCACAGTTCTATCCAATCACCTTGTATCTAATAATTATTAATAAATTAATGTGTATTTATAAAAAGTGCAGTTAATTTTATATTATTTATGGAAGAAAACAAAAATATATTTGCCCTTTCAAATCCTCATGTAGCATTTTCAAATTTAAAACATACAAAAGTTAAAAAAAATTTAAATAAACACTGACAAGAAAAAGTATGACATTAATTGCAGAAGTGGTAAGTACTATGAGTATTAAAAGGAGAATGAATAAATCATCCAGTTCAGCATTTCTATTATTTACCTGAGGAAAAAAGAGAAGTTAAGGAAGCTTCCAAACTCAGACTGTTGGTTAAGAGCCCAAATATTTGTAGGTTATAAGAAACTTATGATTATAGACAACAAGAAAATTTCTAGTAATTCTTCGAAAATGTAGTATTCTCTTATTGAACTTGAAATAGAACAGAATTAAGAGTAGCTTTATATCTAGCATATGCTAAATTATTTCTATATTCCTCAAGATGAGTTTAATGAGACAAGCTGTGAGTACTAGATTATCTTCTAAGCAGTAGTCAACAATGATCTTAGTATTTCTAGAGGATAAGGAAATCCAGTAAATGTTACTAATAAGGAAAACTAAAATTTCTATTCACAAACATGTATCATTTTTTCTTTCAAAAAGACCAATCTGAAATTTAATATCATCATATGTTTTCAAAACAAACAAACAAAGCAGTCTTCAGGAAAATATCATTTTTGATAGTTTCTTTTAAGAATTATTAGTTGTGCTTCACATGGTGGCACACATCTCTAATCTTAGATATTCAGGAGACCAAGGCAGGAAGATCCCAGGATAGAATCCAGTGGAAGAAATTTAGCAAAACCCTGTCTCAAATGGAAAGGGCCAAGAATGCAGGTCAGTGGTAGAGTGCCTGCCTTGTATGCACAATGTCCTGGGTTCAATAATTAGTACTGAAAGAAAATTACTAGCTATAACATATCATCACATATATTTAATATACTCATAAATATCTTTAACATAATATAAATAACATATACACTAACTATATGTTCACATATATAATTTGTTAATTTTAGAATAATTTTCTTTTAAGTGCTACAACAAAAACAGTACCATAAATTGATGGCTTAAAAAGAGAGCTGGTCCATCACACATTTCTGGATTCTAGAAACCTGATTTAGGGAAGTTCCTTCTGAGGGTTGTACCTCTGCCCTTAGATTATAAATGATCATCTTCCTGTATCTTTTCACATTTTCACAACTTTTTTCTTCTCTGTTCAAATTTCCTGTTTTACTTACATTGGTTGAGGGTCCACACTATTGTACCCAATTTATCTTTATTTATTCTTGAAAGACATCTCAGAAAAAAAAAAATCACCTTTTGCAGTTTAGATCTGCAGGATTTCTTTTATTTTTTTTTTCTTTGAAACAGGACAGAATTTAACACATAATATGGAATTTTTATATAGGATTGCAATATAACAAATATTTTAAGATCACCAGAGATGTGCTAAATCAAGTGGTATTAATCCATCTACAAAAACCTTAAGAGTCTTTCTCTACATCTAATGTTTCAACATTAATTATTCGAGTCAGACGTTCAAGGATCAAATTCTATTTGCTGATTTGAGCTTGCAACATTCACAATTTATTTCTATTTTAGAATTTGTGACACCCAAGGAAATCTTTGGGTGAAAAGTCGATTGACTTGGAAAAGAAACTTCTCTCATAATTGGATCATCCTGTTCTATGCAACACAAACCAGAAACATGGAAAGATTTCCAAGGATTCCCATTGGTACAACTGTGAGCTTCAGAACATTCGGATTACTACCAGAAAATCCCATTAATGATCATGCAAGCTGACAGAGCAAACTGGAAACTTTAATTCCAGTTAACAGAAGTGAAGATTTTACTTTTTATAATTATAATTATACTGACTTTTTTTCTAATTATTTTCCTACAAAACATAACGTGCCAAAACCATACATATGTCAGAAGTATTTGTATTTTTTAAAAGCCCTTAGTGTTTTTTTTTTAATTCAATGTGGCCACAATCATTTTAACAGAGCCTTTTAGAAATATCTTTATATTGAATTTTAAGAGGTTTCAGAGATATAATAGGTTAAAAGAGGCAAGTAACTTGTGATTACAGAACCTCAGTATGACATGAAGTCATTTCTCTCACTTTGAATAACTGGCTAAATTGACAACTAGCAGGCAGTGTTTCTCTTAAGGGATGTGGATAGAAGCTGTCTTACTGAAAACAGTAGTCATAGAGAATCACCTAGTGGGCTTAAAAGACATTTCTTTGTCACTTAGTATTGTGTCCAAGGTGTACCTGTGAAATGAGACAAGAAGGATCAGAAGGGCCCAAGTGAATGGCTTAATTAGCACAGCCACATGGCCACCTTCAAAGGGCTTCTCTTTGGAATAGTTCCTTCCTATTGAGAATAGAATTCTATTCTTCAGAATAAAATTGTAATTCACAATTATAAGAGGTAGTATAAATTATAGAATTGTCTAATCAAAATATGTAAATAATATTTGCAACATATTTCCCAAGAGAAAGATAACTATACTGAGGCTGTATTTTTTGTGAAAGACTGTTCATATCAGTCAACATTTTCATGAATACTTACTGTGTTCTGACCAATAAAACATTCTTTAAAAAAAAAAAAACCAGAATATCCATTTACTTGCCTCTAACTTTCAATTTTTGAGGTAATTACATTTCACTTAAAAAAAACAATGGAAGATGTAGAAATTACTTAAATATATGAAAGTCCCTAAAATTGAACACTGCTTACTCAAATATTAAAATCATTTTATACAAAAAAATATATTCTTTTAGCCTTAAAGCATAGATTATTTAAAGAGAGAAAGGGCTTCTAGTGAGATGCAATAGGTTAAACGGCAGTTATTTCAGTAATGCACACCTAGTATGTCCTTTTTTGCTGGCGGGATTAGGGATTAATCTAAGGGGCACTCAACCACTGAGCCACATCCCCAGCCCCTTTGTGTATTTTATTTAGAAACAGGGTGTCACTGAATTGCTTAGCTCCTCACTGTTGCAAAGGCTGGCTTTCAACTGTGATCCTCATGCCTCAGTCTCCCAAGCCTCTGGGATTACAGGCATGCACCACCAGGCCCAGATAAATGCATATATTGTGTTTCAAATATGAGGTCTAACTTTCACCACAGTTTCTCACATGTTTAGTTATAGATTCAAAATATGATTAATTTATTTGCTTCAGACAGAAATATTTAAGTTCCCCAGGAATTTTTTTTTTCCCTGAAGCTTAGTTTTTGGCACAATCCTTGGAATATGACACAATACAAAAATTTACTAAATAGATAATTTTGAAGGGGATAAAGATTTATTTTTAAACATCAGTACTTTTTGTAGAAAATTGAGTGATAATCTTCCATGTAAGGTGGCACTTGCCTGTAATAGCAGCAACTTGAGAGGCTGAGTCAGGAGGATCACAAGTTTGAAGTCAGACTCAGCAATTCAGTGAGATCCTATCTTTAAATAAACAAACAAACAAATGAAACAAGGGCTGGTGATACAGCTCTGTGGTAAAGCACCTCTGGGTTTAATCCTCAGCATACACATACACACACACAGGCTAAGTTATCACCTAATATAGTGTAAGTACATATTTGATGTTTACCTTACAATACTTATTCATTGTGATTCAAAATACACAATTGGGAGGGAGGCAAGAAAACACAAATTTAATTAAGATAATGTTGCAGCAGACCTAAATAAAGAAAGGCAACCCTATTGAATAGATATCACATGCCAGGAGTTATGTCTAACACTGTCAAGCTCATTCACTCATTGAATTCTGAATAGAATTCCCTGGAAGGGGCATCATTCATTTTTACAGAGGAGGATCCTGAAGATAGGTAAGGTAATAAGACTCCCCCAACATGAGAATGGGTGGGGGACCATTATCCCAAATCGTATCTGTCCTTTTCACAGCTCTTACTCTCTCTACCATCCCACGCTGAACATAAAGAAGTCTGTGTGGCCAGCTTCTTTTCCAGGTAAGAAAAATCAAGCAAAGTTAGAAAACCTCCTTGGGTTTGATTTTTTAATTTTATGTAGACTCTGGTTCTATGCAGAACCAGCAGCAGAGGGCAAGGCCTTGCAGAGCTGGCAGGAGAGAGCACATTGAGATCAACTGAGCACACAGTTAATTAATGGGAAAGAAGAGTGTGACACTGCGGCTGACTTCAAAGGCGGGAGTTGATGCTCCAATTTCTGTGGAAGCTGGGACAGTAGCAATAGGGAGAAGATGTCCACAGAATGCTGTTAAGTGAAGAGATCTGCAAGTGTAAATTGAAATGCAACCATGGGGAATATAAAACAATTTGTTCAGAGGGAGTACACAAAGCGTGCTTTCCTGTTTCAACATAGAATCGTGCTTATTTAAACTATGTCCACGTGATGTATTTTTAAGCTTATGTTTAAAGTTACCTAAAAAAATTATGTAAATAACCTGTCATAATTCAGTCATACAAAAATATATATATATATAATATATATATATATATATATATAATATATATATATATTTTTTTTAAAGAGCAGTTTTGTTCATCTGTAAATTCACTGTCATGTCTAGTGAGGTACAAATCAAAAGCCTATGATTTATTTTGACAGCTCTCCTCAGGCTACACATGGCACAGTCCTGGTTAAGAGTCAATGGGAACTTATTTCATTGACACAACCATTAAGAAGAGGCAAGGTTAGGTATGTGGTATGTGGAAGCAGTGTAAGACATTTGGGTTTAGAATCCAAAGACTTGATTTTGACACCCTATTCTGTTACTTAAGAGCTGTGTGAAGATGCACATGATTTAAACATTTGGATTCTAATGTTCCCAGACAACATAAAAGGAGAAAGAAAATAATGCTTTGTAAATAGGAAGGACTTACACACACAATATCTATTATTATTTATTGATCGATCAAGATCAAATACTTCTTGAATGCTAATTTCTATGCCAGCACCATGCAATATGCAGAAAATATACAATAGACTAGGTCTCTGTCTTCCTGATACTGAAAGGTAATGGGAGATAAAGATAATATATCTGTATTATTCTCCATTAGGAGCATCCAAGTCAGTATTATCAATCATATTCTGTGCATTAGTCACTATTTTAGGAATTTTGCTTAATTCATATAATGCTTTGTACAAACTTTTTCTCTCAACTACCATTAGAGTTATATTCAGTCTGCTATGGAAAGAGTTGAAGACCGACTTAATGACTAATTTTCAGAAAAATCACTGACATTTTAGAGATAACAAATTGGAGGGGAGGATAGCACAACAAAGAGAAAAAAACTATGACACTACTTTAAGGAACATAATAAGAGATGTATTCTAAAAATATACAGAGAATAATTCTAGAAATATATCAGAGGTATAATCAATATGATTTCATAATTGGATGTTCTGACATTGATCATGAGATCAAAGAGAGGCATAGGTAATACTGAGATATGAGAGGAAGATGGGAATTTTTTTTTTCATTTGAGGCACTCTTTAAGGTACTCACGGAATGTGTAAGCAGAATTGTCAAGTAGGCAGTATAAGACATGAGTGTTCTGACCTGTTGAGTGACAGGTGATGACAACTATGATACAATCTGGAGAAAGAATGGTAGAGAAGAGGAAAGTGAAGCCAGATCCTGAGAATAAAAAAAAAAACGTGCTCAAATGTGACGGATAATAAGTAAACACCTGAAGAAAGACGTAAACTGGATAGAGTATTTCAAGAAAAATATGAGTTTTAGAAAATACTGGTACCCAATAGGTCCAGTTTAAGTGAGTTCATAGAGATTTCCCTTGAATTAAGCAGAAGGAAAAAATATTCCATGAATTAAGCAAATGGAAATTGTTAGGTGAGATATTTTCAATGGAATATTTAGGGACAGATATTCCATCAGTTTTTAGAGCAACAAATGAGAAAACTAATACAGCAAATGTAAACAAGTTTCAAAGAAGAAGGGAGCTTGGAAAATTTGGAGACTAAAAAAACCTTACTTTCCTTTGTTTTTTTGGCCTTTTCAAGTTGTCAAAAGTGTAACAAGAATAGGACCAATCCATGGACTTGGAGAAGTCGGCAGAAGCACAGCCTCATGAAAGAATAGTGACAAATAACCTGAGAATCAATCTTGACTTTTGCTGGTTTCCAAAAGTAGCTGAACAGGTTAGCGGCTTTGCCTACCGTCCCCCTCTCCCCCAGGATAAGTGTTCATTTACCATGTTTTAATTTTCCATTATATATGTTTTGTCTTGGATATGAGGTATCCCCTAAAAGATCCTGTTAATGCAGGAATATTCAAAGCTACACTGTGAAAGCTGTACCCTAAAAAGGTCATCCAGTAGGAACAGGTTGACTGGATGGTAATTATAGGCAGATAATTATCTATGGCTAGAGGAGGTAGGTTGGTGGGAGAATGTCTTGGAAGGGTTGGTCTTCCTGGCCCCATCTCCCAACACCCCCTCTGCTTTCTGATCCTGACAGGAGCAGAGTAGTTTCCTCCAATGGGCTCTTCCTGCATGTCGTGTTGCTTCACTTTGGATCCATAACAACTCAGTCAGCCATCTATGCACTGAGACCCCTGAAAGCATGAGCCCCAAATAAACTTTCTCCCCTCTAAGTTGTTCTCATTGGGTGTTTTGGTCACAGTTATGAAAACTATAACGAGAATACCATCCAAGAGCACCTTGTCTCTATATGTTTACACTGATTTAGGCTTGACTTGGATTTCCAAGCCATCCAAATGAATCTAAATAATTTGTCATGTAGAGAGCCCTTTGTAAGGACTATCTAAAGACAGAAATTTCTATATAAAAAAAAAATACAGAAAACACCTTTGAAAGATGTCATGTGGCGGGGCAGAAACCAATATACTATTTTTTTTTTCCTATTGGTTTTACATACTTATCTATTTACACTTTCAGAATGGACATTTCTACTAACAATTTCCTGAGCCTGGTGACAATTCACAGGCAAGAAATTGTAGCATTATGAGCAAATACTTTGTGTCATCAGGCTGCCAACAGGTAAAAATGAAACACTTTTCACTAAAGGTGCAGACTCCTTGTGAAGAGCATACAGCCTGTGAATTAAAGAGCATTCCTCTGCATGAGACATGTGTTCAAGTGCAGAACTTGAAAACCAGGCCTTGGGTTTTGCATGGAAAGACAAAGCTATGATTAAAACATGACAACTCAAATGACATTTTGACAGAAAAAGAACAAGACCTGTTACCTTAAACATACAACCATGAAAGGTAGGCAAAGTTGGAAATATTTGAGAGTAGTATGTTTATAAAATGTTGAGTACATTCTTGTACCATTTTCAAGATCATATGAACTCAATGGAACATACTTGTACTGTATTGGGACTGTTGGGTATTTTAAAATATGCTTTGACACCTAGATAAATAATTTGCCTCTATATAGTGATGCTTAAAATTTCCTTTGGTAACCAAGAGATAACTTACTACAAAATCTCTGGTGCTTCTCTTCACTGCACATACTGTGTGAACAGAACTGTTACTATGCATCAGCAAAAAATGACCTCAGTATATTTAGTTTTCCAAACACTAAATATGATTTAGAATAAATGCAGTACATAGAACACTAACCCATGCCATTGTGGTAAAAATATAACAGAAATATATCATATCTGGCCTAAAATATGTAGTATTAATACAGAGTCAAAATATTTTTAATTACATATTTTATTTATTACTTATTTTTCTATGATGTACCTCCCTAGGCTTTATTTCCTCTTAATTCTGAAAATGTCATTCCTTATTTATGTAATAACTGATCAAAGCTTCATATGAAGTAAAGTTCAGATTAGAAAAACAGATCTTGAGATTTTTAAGCCCAATTCATGGAAAATTAACAAGGTCAAATCATATTGTTTTCAATATTTTCTTGGATAAAACACAAACAATGAAATTGAAGACAGCATAGTACTTAATATAATTCTTAAAAAGAAAGTTATCCAAATTCTAGCCAGCCCTATAACACTAGTTAAAATTACGATAGATTCTGAATATAGTTTAAATATTTTTTAAAATCTTTCTTGACCTATTTAAATGTTTTATCATCTTACAACATACACAAGAAATTCCTGAATTAGAATTATATTATAGCAGATGATGATAGAATTGAAAAACAAACAGGTTTAAATCATCACTGTTGGGAGTATTATTTTCTTTTTCAATACTCTTCCTCTCGGAGATATGGACCATGATAACTGGCATCTAAAATATAGTAATCGATGTGATAAAATCCTAGAAAGTATTATGAATTAAATATAAATGAGCCAGACCCCAAAAGGAAGTTACAGAAAACACAATAAATGCTTTATCAGCACTAGACCAAGCTACATTACTGAGAGATTGCTGACATTGGGAAAGATCAGGCATTAATACTTAAAGGAAGTATATCGATATATTTTATTATTATTTTTGTCTCAATATATAAATGAATGTGGAATCCTGAAACTGGAGTGAGCAAAGTGAGAGTCTGTTGGCCTGTTGAGCATCTGCTACCTTGTCAAGACTGTCTCCTTGAACTAAACTGTTGTCCAGGGACAACTGCCGGCAGCTACAAAAATCATCCTATGGAGACTGCCTGCAGAGAGAAAATTCCATACTGCAGCTTGTGTTGAATGAGAGCTACCTAGTGTCTATGAGATGCCAGTCAGTTTCAAGACACTGAGATTACTGTAGAAAAAGTAAGTTCATAGTTTAGCTTTGTTGGTATACTAAGTAGACTAAAACATTTATTATTCCTCCCTCTCTCTCCCCCCCTCCCTCTCTCTCTCTCTCTCTCTCTCTCGATTATATATAATTTTTTTTTCTAGTCCTGGTATCAAATCCAGGGCCTTGAACATCTTAGGCAAGGTTTCTACCACTAAGCTACATTCGTGACCTTGATCACATTTTATCTAAGTATTCTAGAGCTGGATTTCTTACCTCAGGCACTATGAATACACTAGAGATCAGATAATGCTTTGTTGTAGGGAGTCATTTTATACTTGTAGGGATATTTACAGCACCCCTGATCTCTACCCACTGGATGCCAGTAGCATCCCTGCTTTCTGATTATGAAAATAAAATATGTCTCCAAATATTTTTATATCTACCCTCAGGGACAAAATTTTCCATAGTTGAGAATAAAGGGCAAGGTGCTTTTTATAATAGTTCCCAATGAACTGTTCTAGAGCAATTATTTTTGAAATATAACAGAATTTTGTATTGATTACTGTTCACCTCTGGCTCAAAGTTGTATTATTTTAATAATACCTGATATAGGGAACAAATGAAGAATAGATGAAAAGAATAAAGTTATGATTCTATGTGCTAAATGATAGATGTTATTGATTCATATCAGAACTTCTATCCTAATAGGAAATATGGCCTCATAACATGTTCTTCAGTCTAAGTTATTCTTTTAGATTTTTTTTTTAAATGGTACCAGGGATTGAACTCAGGAGGACTCAAACACTAAGCCACATCCTTAGCTCTGTTTTGTATTTTATTTAGACACTGGAAAAAACCACAGTGAACAAAAACAATGAAACTAAACAATTCACTGAGTTGCTTAATGCCTTGCTGTTGCTGAGGCTGGCTTTGAACGAGATCCTCCTGTCTCAGCCTCCCAAGCTGCTGGGATTACAGGCATGTGCCACCACGCCTGGCTTTTAGATTTTTTATTTGTCTTTAACCTTAAAATTGGTAAAGTAAAACATATGAAGTTGCTGCTTTAAAGTGCTTTTCTTATAAAACCACTTTTTGTAAGTAAGGAAAAAATATGCTGGATATTTTAATAGAAACTTACAAATGATGCCCGTTGTGTTAAATTAGCAATATGAATAATTCTCCAATAGTCTACCTATTTCCTTGTTTATAGCATTTTCTGAATGTTTGAAGTTTTAAAATCCCAATAAAAGTGTTTAATTTTTAACATTTAAAAATAATCAAAGGTGAAATGAATGTTTGAAGATTCTAAAGATACTGAATAAAGTTTTTAGCTTCTATAATTAATGATAAATATCTACATGGAATTTTTTTTTCTCTGTAGGTAATCTACCACTTTATATTCAGTTGCTTTTATTTATTCTTTGGTTTCCTCAATTTTACTAAGATGGCTTTAGGCTTCATTTATTTTTTGTTTATCCTGTTTAGAAATATACATATCCATTTAAAATTAGGATTATATATGTATATACAGTCTCAGCCTCACAAGCTGCTGGGATTACAGGCATATGCCACCATGCCTAGCTTTTAGATATTTTGATTTGCCTTTAACCTTAAAATTGGTACAATAAAACATATAAAGTTACTGCTTTAAAGTGTATTTCATTATAGCAGCACAATATGGACCGAGACCACTTATTTCCTTCACACACAGCATAACTTTATATGTATGTGTGTGTGTGATCACTCAGGATTGAACACAGGGTGGAGGGTATGACAGTCACACTCTGCCACTTCAACCTGTTTGCTCACATTTATTGCAAATCTATGTTTAACTTTTTTACCCACATGAGAGTTTTACTCAAATCTGGGTAATTTTTTTTTTAAATAAAATATATATAGCAAATCTTATAGGAGTCTATCAGTTCCAGGCATGGTGTTATATCAGTGTCTTAGTTCATGGTTCTTGTATTTAAAATGTTGTAAAAGTTCAGAAAACCAAGCCTATAGTTGATTTAGTTTTGGTTAGTACATATCAAGGAGAATTATTCTCTTTACAAACAAAAATTATTTATATATCTATCAAAGAAACCCAGGAAAGCGGACAAGCTTCTTCAGGACAACAGGGTATTTGTTATCACATCATATGTATGTAGGGATTTTCAAAGGGGACCTGGTTTATGGGAAGTCTGTTTCATTAAACCCTTTTATCAAGTTCAAAACCCTCCCATCTATTTGAATATTGGCATCAAAACCCCAGTCATTAATTTCTAGCCACTCTTTTTAGTGGAATGCCCATCTACACCTTTGGGGTAGTAGACCGTGCCCTTGACACTATGGTTTGAGTTCTAGCTCTGTTTCACCACATAGCAGTTTCTCTTTTTCCTCCCCCTATGAGACTGACTATATTAACTTTCTTTTATTATAGTTGTTATATATTTCTGTTTATAGGTGCTGCATTGGGAGCTAGTATGTTTGCTGTGTCACCATGACTTTCTACCTTTTACACTTAAATACATGGATCTAAAACTTTACAGTTTGGGGCCAAAATATTGAATAATAAATTTTAAATAAGGAAGTACACTTTATTATAAATAAAGTACAAGATGCTTTATACATCGTCATCATCATATGTGAATCTATTTGACCACAGAAGGCAAAACCTATGTAACAAATGTTTCAAGAAAACACTCAAAATGTCGATTCCAATGTGTTTACCAAAGCTGGAGGAAACCACAGTGAATAAAAACAATGAAATCTTTGTAACCAATTGGCAACACTTGTCCAGTCCCTCATTTCAGCCGAATACTAAACAGAGGATTAGAATACGCCCACAAGCTAACCTGTGACTTCACCATTCAATCACATCACAACATATATATGCCAGGAAAGATATTACAACTACAGCTACTGTAAATATAATTTTTAAAAATAGTTTATATTTAGTTGAGTAAAGGATAGAATTTGGTCATATGTTTTTCATAGCATAAACATGAAATATTTGAAACACTATCTGTAAGTATAGATGGAGAAGTTAATTAATGTCCATGCCAATTAGTAATAGACACAGACAAAAACAGGGTTTGTTAGCTTATTCTGTCTTATTTGAAATTTTTAAACTTGTGGTTTTATAGACATAAGATTACTGTTGATATACCTTTTTCTCTAATATCACTTATTTCTGATTGTAAGGATGATATGTGTGAATATTCTCATTTAAATATCTGATATATCCCCCTTTTCTCTCACACACTCACACACACACTTATATATAGTAATGTGTTTAAATTTAGCAATTTAAGGGGAAATATATTTTTATGTTAATAGATTTAAAAAATTTCCCCAAATTAAAAAGTTTCCTAATGAAAGTCTGATCTAAAATAAAATAGATCAATACCACATCATGGTTAATAAATTTGTGCATAAAAGTCAGTTTTTTACTTAATATTTTAAAAATGGTATTCATTGCTAGTGTTTGTAAACTAAAACATTTATTATACTTTTATTCCATTGGAGTGAAAATTATTTTTATCTGTGTAGTAACTGTTTCCACAATTTCCCCCAAAATCCATGTACAGCCTCAACTATGTGTTGTAGCTTCATTTCTCCCTCCTTTTGATATATTTAAGACATAGGGTTTGCCATTTATTTTTCCCCTTTTTAATTTTTCTTACAGTGACTGTTCTGAGTTGATTTGTGTCCCCTCAAAAAGATATGCTGAGATTTTAATGTCCAATGCATTGGAATATGACCTTATTTGGAAATGTGATCATGGCAGATGTAATTAGCTAGATGAAGTACACAGGAATGTATGAACCTTTAATATATATATGACTGATGTCTTCATAGGAGAGTAGAACATCATCTGAAGCAGGCATGTGGGCACCATATGATGAAGGTGACAGAGAAGGAATGATGTGTGACGTGAAAAAGCCAAGGAATGCTGGGGCTCTCAGAAGCCACAGATACAAGGAGGGATCTTCCCCTGAAAGGTTTGGCCTGAGTATTGCTTTACCTCACTCTTGGATTCTGCCTATAGAACAGTGTAAATAAATTTTTATTGTTTTAAATTACCCAATTTAAGCTTCTTTGTTAGAGAAGGCCTAGGACACTATTACAATGTTGTAAAAAAAAAAAAAGGAAAATGAAAATTTATTCATACACCTATTTTTATCATCACTGGAAAAATGAGCACAACCAAATGTTTATATGCTGTGTTTTGGTTGGTTCCATTTTGTGTTTGATTTGCATTACAATTTTGTACAATTTGTTACAAATGAACAGGAAGTTGACAGTATAGCTCATATATATATATAAAAAAATCACACAAAGGGATATTAACCTACACATACTTTAATAAAAGTCCATGTATGTCAGGCATGGTGGCACATCTCCACAATCCCAGAGATTTGGGAGACTGAGGCAGAAGGATAACAAGTTTGAGGCCAGCCACAGAAACTTAGTAAGGACTTAAGCAACTTATACTCTGTCTCAAAATAAAACATTTTTTTTTTTTTAAGGGCTGGGGTTGTAGCTCAGTGGTAAAGTTCCCCTGGATTCCATCCATAGTAGCAAAATTATTAATTAAATAATAATAAAATAAAATTTAAAATAAAAACTTAGAAAGTACATGTAAAACAGCTAACAATTTTTTGTTTGTATATGGATAACAGCATAGTGAGAGGAAAGACAGAAACAAGGTTACTAGGGAATAAAGGATACACACAGAAAATTAAATTCAGATTACAGCTGGTTTCTGTCCTGGACATACTGTACTTTGTAACCCCCTTAAAAAGGGGGTGGGGACAGAGAAAGAGGGAAAAGAAAAAAAAAAAGCAAATCAAAGAGAGAATCCCAAAGCAATATATCACAGAGTGGCTCCTGAAGAATTAATTCCTGTCAGTTCTGATGTTGTGGACAGAATATGAGGGCATATCTGTGAGTTCAGCCATGGAGACATGCATGCAGGCTTTGATTCAACACCGAATGCAGTCCTTCAACAATTTACCAGCGTGTTTACTGGCTGCCACTACATGCCTTGACAAAAAATGCCATCTCTTTCACTCAAGATGGCAGGAGACTAATGTTTGTTCTCATCAAAAAAGCCTATTTGGCTGAAAGAAGTGAACTAAAGATTTACTATCCACAGAGAATGTATTACCTCCCTTCTTTAAGGTGAGAAAAAAAGCAACAACAAAAAGTAATCCTGGGGAAATAAAAACAATAACCCTGGCAATATTTTCTAGGCTAACAGGAGAAGCATTTCAACATTTTAGGTATTTTTAACTTTGCTTTAAAACTCTTAGTAAAGTAGTGTAGAGGGATAAAGCACAATTCTTGAATCCGTCACTCATATTCCCTATGAATTATAGGTTTGTCATGTGCAAAAGATAGGTAGTCACCATTGCATCCTACCACTGTATATCCACTAGGCTTTACAACTATTAGAAGCTTCATGGAGAGCTGCTTGCCTAGAGAGAAAGCAAGACTCTCCTCATTAGCACATGGTTGTGATCTGCAGGGTAGCCAGCATTTGATTATTAATATGAACTGTTTAGGCCATTAGCTGTCACCTGTTTCAAAAACTTGTGTGATGCTGTTTAGCTTTGGACTTTCTTTCCTGCTGTCAAATTTAGTTAAAATGTGCCTCTGGGATCAAATGTCATAAGGGGAAATACACAGAGAAATTCACAGTCGGAGAAATTTCATGTCTTCTTTCTGTAGGAATCCAGGTTGAAAACTAAATTAATTCTTAATACATACTATTTAGTACTAGCTTCATAGCTCCCTAAACCTTAGGAAAGAGACAATATTTATTAATAATGTCCTGGGGTTTTGAAGCCAGTATGTACTTTTATAATTCATTTTATCTCTTATGAAATAGCAGCTTCTATAAATTGATTTATTCCCCAGAATGTTTGAAGTTGATATCAGGAAGCTGTTTTTATTGCAGTTTTTGGTAATTACATTTAATTCAACTCTTCTGTTATATTTTTCTAGTATTAACAAAGTACACTTGGAAAAATATTCATGCATCTTTTGCTTATTTTATCTGAACACCTCTTCAACAGAATATTATACTCTCAAACATGCATTCTTGTGGGTAATTGATAAAAAGTAGAACAGCAAAACCAATTCATTCCTGATTGTGTTTGCATACCCATTTTACAGAAAGAATGAAAAAAATTAGAATTGGAAAGATTAAGTTTCTTCAATTCATAGCTTGTTTGATGTTGTTATTATTACCAGGAATGGAATTCAGGGTTACTTAACCACTGAGCTACTCCCCGGCTGTTTTCAAATTTTGACACAAGATGTCACTAACATACTTAGGGCCTCATTAAGTTGCTGACGTTGGAGTGTCCAGCTTCTTAATTCTTGACTAATGATTAGAAGCATACATTTTAACAATATTGTCAACCTAACTCTGCCACATAGGACAACAAATACTTAGTAGCTAAATTTTAATATAAAATGACATTTCAATTAATTTAAAATTACTTTATTACTCTTTTAAAACTATTATTATAATTAAGTCATAAGCCATTAACATTTAGAAAAAAATTAGCCTTTTTAAAAGCTATTCCAATAACTTTTTGGCATTTTACCAATAAGAAAAGACCCAAAGGTACTAAGTAGGCTTGTCAATTTTGAAAGCTGAAGGTCAGGAGGAATGTTTTCTCTAAGGAATCTATGAGTGAGTAAAAATATGATGAATAGATGAGTAAAAAAATAAATAAATAAAATAAAAGTCCTCTAGAATAAGAACTCACCCAGCTAGAACACAAGAAGTCTTAGAGCCCTCTGGCAAATAAAAATACCACAGTGCCCACCTTGATGGAGTAGACTCTTTCCTAAAAGGCCACGTCACAAGTACATAGCCATGTTTTTGAAACTTCGATTGCTTTTTTAAACCTACAGCTGTTCACTGCTGGGGGATTTATTGTGATGTCACATAAGTAAAGACCATTCGAACTTTGAAATTTTTCCTGGGAAACAAATATATAGAATATTATTCATCTTCTATTTTGTTTTGTTGTGAGATTTTTGATGCCCTTGAAGTTAGAATGCAGTTTTAAGAGGTAAAAGGCTAAATGTGATAATTCCTCATTTTGAAAAGTAAATGATTATGAAGTAGATGATGTGTTTAGACAAAACATTCACACTAGCCATTTTAATTTTTAAGGGAATAGTGCTGAAGATAAATTTTTCAAATCAAGATCCAGTTAACTTTCAGATTTTTAGATTTACTCATGGCTGAGAATCTTACTCTTAATGGTATTTATTCCTAGGTATCTATTATAAACTTGATGATTCAATAGATATTTAGGATGGGCAATTCACATATATGCGAGTTTATTAGAAATTCGGGAGGCAGGGAATATTAAAAAAAAAAAAAGCATGGCTAACTAAAAAAGTTATTTTCTTCAGGTTGTTCCTGCCTGCTGACTGTTCTGGCAGATGCCTGGTAATGATTTTCCATCTTCAGGATAATCATTTTCTCCTGTCATTGGCCTCTAGCATATTTTAGAAGTACTAATTTTTCCTGTAGACTCACTATACTCCCTTCATCATGAGAATATTATTTTAAAAAATCTATGATACAGAACACACACACACACACACACACACACACTAAAAATCAACTAATAGAGAAAACTAGGTTCTCATGCTCTTCCAGTTTTGTGGTGGAGTAGATGAGCACTGAGGAAGAAGTGGCAATAATAAATCTTCAAAACGTCCTCTATGATTTGAAAGGGTGATCATTAGTCCCACAGTAATACTAAAGGGAAGAGACCCAAGCAATATGTTTTAGAAAGTGAGCAGAAAGTACTGAGGGATGGTTGCATAAACCTATTTTCCTATGCTCTTTTTAGCTCTTTAGAAACATTTGTTCCAAGTGTTGCAAGCTTTTATGCAAATGTGCAAGAAACTCTTATGCCTAATGTAATGCAATAGGGACTATTCATGTCAGATTCTACCATTTATGAACATGACCTTGATAATAGAGAAGAATTAAATAGGGAAAGGATCTTGGGAATGACAATAGGTGCCTGAATGCTTGTGTCTGGCTAATTGTAACACCTGCCCCACACAATGTCTTCTAAAACACTGTGCAGAGCAAACAACAGTTAGAGATCTGCCACTTTCCAAGCTCAGATTTATATTATGTGAGTTGATAGAATCTGTGAAGCCCTCTGCCCTCAGAAGTATCTATGCCCTGAAAATTTATCAGTGTTACAACTTGTTTCTCTCTCTGGTAGATTATCCTTTTACATGCAAATATTGTCTACTAGGATAACATTTTAAGTTTGAAACAGAAAAGGGAGATTTAATTTACTTGATTTTGTTCTTCCCCGATGATGAAGGTAAAAAAAAATAGCTGGTAACATTTTCTAGAACTGTATATGTTGAAAAGAAATCTTCTATTTATTATTAAAGACCTTCCTGCTTCCCCAAAGGATGAGGTACTTTAAAACAAAAGAACAGATATACTGAAATCATTAAATTTAGCACTAAGAAGAATTTATAACCAAAGTCTTTGTCTAGGAAACATTAAACATGAGAATGGACAGTATCTTCAATAGCACTTTTTACAAAAAGAGCAGAGGCATTCTTCATATAGGCATTTCATACACTGACCTTTGATAAGAAGCCAAGGGCATGGTGCCAAATTGAGCTCTGTGAAGACATTGCTGAAGGAGACTAAAGTATTATAGTCCTAGTATGTTCCATTCTGATGATCTGACTTGATACAGCATAAAGCCTAGAGAATCTAGAGACACAGATGGGTAGTATGTCTAGAGGCTGCCAATTCCTCTGGAATTTTAATTGACTTAGTTATCGAATATAGGAAAATTGATACTTCTGGTGAGTATTAAAACTTATTATTATTTTTGTTTTGGTGTTGCACATTGTTAGAAACCCCTATATTTGTAATAATAGCAAAAAAAAACAATGAAAATAATAATAGCTAATATTAATGACTTTCAGGCCAGGTGCTAATTTGCATGAATTATTGAAGGCTTCCAACAATCACATGAAATAGGTACTTTTCACATGGCAACCATTTTGCAAAAGATGATGAAACTAATAGAAATTGAGCAAATTGCACACGTTCACATGGATATTAGCTACAAAACTGACATTTAAATTCAAACCACTTTCCTCCAGATCCAATAGCACTACTCTCTACAAGCTTATGTTATGTTAAATTATAGGTGGGAAAGTTGTCTCTGCAAGTAAGTAAAATAATTTAGCTTGTATTCTTATATGACCAAACATTTGTTTCACGTCTTCACAGAAGTATACTTGGAGTTAAAAATATAAAAACTCAGTTTGGATCTATCATAATTTATCAACTACATAACTGAATTCTTAGCGCTCTTTATTATAAGTTATGGTAAATATGATATTGGTTCAGATGATTTTGATAAGTATTACAATCATCTCTTTAGACTATAAAAGAACCTAATTTTAAATATTGAAGCCAGTTTGTTTTGAGAACTGAAATGAGCACAGAAACCCGATTAGTATCTGCTATACTTTTTCAATAGTTTTGCTGAATAACTAAATTTTTTTCCTATCTCCAGAGCTATTGAGAGTATCCTCATATTGATGTAGTTTAAAAGATGGCCTCAGAAACATTGTTTCCTGTTTACCTTCTTTGATATTTTCTGAGAAAAACTTCACAACAATTTCTGAATTTGAGTTTATTTTAAGAACAAATGACCAAGAATAAAACAAAATCCTAAACTTTTAGATCACAAAGCAAACAATGCTGGTTTGAAATATATATGTGTAATTTAACATATGAAGTTGAACTTTTTGTTGTCATATAATTATATTTTTAAGTTGATATACAAATAGATACCTCCCATAAAATTTATAAGAATGAAAAACTATTAATCTCCTCATTAGAAGTTCAAGTCCAGGCCACAGATATGAGGATAAAAGGTAGAACAATGCCTACATGTGCGAGAAGGCACCCTGGATGAGTTAGAGCATGGGGTATGGTGAAGTACTAGCCTGGCTGTGCATCTACATAGGCATATTCATTTGTAAAAAAATAAAAATAAAAAATAATGATGATAAACTGCTTATTTAAGGTTTGTGTAATTATATTGCAATCAAAATGATGCATTCTGTGTGTATGTGTGTTTGTGTGTATAAAGTACAGGAAAAAAAGCAATAGCCCCTCTAGTCCATGCAGTATTTTTGTGAAATTAGACAAAAAGGGTTTTTTTTGGGCAGATTTAGCTTCTAGGTAACAAAGTGTATTCGACAGACTAGTAAAAGGATTCAGTCCCACTCATTTGAAAGAGCCTACATAATAGTATGTATGTCCACTAAAAATAATGTTGTTGAGAAGAAAAACTATTCTGTAACAAAACGATATAAAAATAGTTGAGACAATTTTTTTTTGTTTTCCAGGGTAATACGATTTTATATGTAAGCATTAACACATGTAATTTACTGGTATTTATTATTACTATTCAATGAAAATTCAGTAATTCAATAATTAATCAATGAAAGAGACTTGCATTGACTACAATCTCCATTATGAAATTTGGAAGATTAAAAATATTATTTAATTAGTGATTATCAAGAGATTATCTTTGTGCATACCACTCACAAATTGGTTCTTTACTAATATGCTTGTAGATTTAAAATGTATATTTAAAGTAAGCCTAAACTGAGCACTGGCAAATATTAACTAAATTGATATTGAAATTGAAGAGTTCAGGTGATATATTTTGTCAATTGCTATGGAAACCTGTGATTTGGATATCTTGGATACATAGAAAAAAACTACTTTGACCAACCTATGGATATTTCATCAAAGAATACATTCACCTCAGTGCTGAGAGCCACAGCCGAGTCTGTATGGCCCCTGGCATTTTGCCAATAGTATTGATTGACAGGCAAGGCGTTAATATCCGCCTCTGCCGCTACTTTTGAGTTCTAGCGCTAATTTTGAGTTCTCGCGCTATTTTTAGTTCTCACGGGGATTCCCCGGGAGTTCCCATTGGTTGTCGAAGTGCAGGAGGAGGGTTTTCCCGGATAGTTATTTCCGGCTGGGGGTTCCTGGAGGAGCCTCGTGGCTTTTCGGGAGGATTCCCCAGGAGCGTGTGTGAGGTTTTTTCTTGCAGTAGAAAAAATAAAATTTGTTCCTGCTTTAGTGGCTCGTGATTTGTGCCCAGCCAGACTGCGGCATTTGGTGGCCCGGACGGGGAACATCTGAAGCTTCGGGGTAAGTGAAATTGCTTACCCCTAAGGGAAGGCAAGAGAATGGGTGACCATTTTAAAAAACAATATGTTCTTGCTTTGATTTGTTTTGGTTTTGTTTCAAGCTGCCTATCCCTAGAATTTTCTCAGGCAGACTGGGAAAAATGGTTGGCTCAAGGTTTGAAGTTGTTTGCCCCTGAGGAAGAGATAGAAATAGACCACAAATGCACATGTCCAGAAAATAGGAAAATTGATACAACGATTTTTTGTTCCATTTTTGTTTCATTCTGTTTCGGTCTTGTTTTGTGTTATCTTTTTGGGTTGCGTTATCTTTGTAACAGATTAGAAATTAGTAAAAAACAAACTGAAAGAGTGTTAAATAAATTGTTAGAGGTTCAAACCATGGAGAAAGACAATTTAGATCAAGCAAAAGAGAAGGTCTCTCAAGCTAGTCAGACAGAGGAAAAAAATTTAAAGGAAGAAAGCTTAGAGGAGAAACAGCTATCAGGGGGGAAGCAACAACAGGAGGCTGCTACTAACACCGATCTATCACCAGAGGGCATAATTCAGCCAACAGCTCCACCTATGGAGATAGCTGAGTGGCCCTCAACCCCCTCAACCCCCGTAGTTGATAGATGGGATCCTGAGACAGGACCTCAAAGATTAGCATGCCCTGTACTTGAGCAGGCAGGAGGGCAGCGAATTCACCGTGAGTTAGAGTTCAAAACAGTGAAGCAATTAAAGGAGGCTGTAACAACCTATGGTCCTCATGCACCCTTCACTGTAAGCATGGTCGAATCCATTACTAACTTGGACATGACTCCAGCAGATTGGGCTAGCATGTGTAGATCTGTGCTAAATGGAGGACAATATTTGTTATGGAAGGTTGCCAATGAGGAATTTTGCAGGGAGACAGCTAGACGAAATGCAGCAGCCGGTTACCCTCAAAGAAGTCTAGAGATGTTGCTAGGAAAAGGACCTTATGAGGGTCAGCGGCAACAAATTCAATATGATCCTGCTGTATATGCACAGATTGCTGCAGACGCAGTTAGGGCATGGAAGACTTTACAAGGACATGGAGATTTACAAGGTCAGCTATCTAAGGTAATACAGAGACCTAATGAACCTTACGCTGACTTTGTAGATAGGCTTATTCAAACAGCCTCCAAAATTTTTAGTGACACAGAACAAGCAATGCCATTTATAAAACAACTGGCTTATGACCAAGCAAATCGTTGCTGCAGAGAGGTCATTAGACCATGGAAACATGAAGATTTAAACACATATATTAAATTATGTAGAGACATTAATGAACAAAGACAAGTCTTGGCAGCAGTACAACAGGCTTTAGATGCCAGGCCAAAAACATGCTACAATTGTGAACAAACAGGACATTTTAAAAGGAGTTGCCCCATAGGAGGAAGGTATAACAAAGTTAGGTATCAAAGGAATAGAACACCAGATATTTGCCCACGATGCCGTAGAGGGAGACACTGGGCTAATGAATGCCGTTCTCAAACCACCATAGAAGGTACTCCATTATCAAAAAATGGACAAGGACCAAGTGGTTACCCACGATATCGTGGAGAAAGGCATCAGGCTCCATTGCCAAAAAACGGACAGGGGGGCCCAATGCTCCGGGGCCCACGACCACAAATGTACGGGGCACTGGAGGAACCCAGAAAAACCATGGAGGAACCCAGCAACCCCATCAGGGTAGTACCCAGGACACATTATCCATCCGATCTCTCATCAGACGAACCAGAGGGAGCGCAGGGTTGGACATCTGCGCCTCCGCCAGAGCAGTACTAACTCCAGAGATGGGAGTTCAAATCATTCCCACAGGAGTAAAAGGACCTCTTCCCCAAGGAACAGTAGGCTTATTGTTAGGACGCAGTTCTTCTACGCTAAAAGGACTTATGATAAGTCCCGGGGTAATTGATCCCGATTATGAAGGTGAAATAAAAATTATAGCTAGTTCTCCAAAGGGTATATCAGTAATTTCACCAGGAGATAGAATAGCACAGTTATTAATAATATCCAGCCTACATGATAAATTTTCCAGTACTACTATGGAAAGAGGTTCCAGGGGTTTAGGCTCCACAGGTGTAGATTGGGCTATGCTGTCTTTGAATTTAGATTCTCGCCCAATGCTAAAACTAAATATTCAAGGACATGAATTTAATGGGCTACTGGATACAGGTGCAGACCTTAGCATCATATCTCGTCAAGAATGGCCAAAACATTGGCCATTACAACAAGCCACTCAAACGCTTCGAGGCCTAGGAGTGGCAACTAATCCCCATAGAAGTGCAATGGTCTTAGATTGGAAGGATCCTGAAGGATGTGAAGGAACTATACAGCCATATGTATTGGATCATCTTCCCGTAAATTTATGGGGACGAGATGTCTTAGATCAATTAGGTTTGACATTAACAAATAATATCAATCAAAATGCACCCACTATTATGGCTAGACAAGGTTTTAGGAAAGGAAAAAGATTAGAAAAACAAGAACAAGGTATAGCAGCACCAATACAAATAGATCAAAGAATAAATAGACATGGACTGGGTTTTCAGAAGGGGTCACTGAGGCAATAAAAATCACTTGGAAATCAGATAGACCAGTATGGGTTTCTCAGTGGCCCCTGACTAAAGAAAAGATACAAGCAGCCCATGACCTGGTCAAACAACAATTAGCGGAGGGACATATACAACCTTCTGTATCTCCCTATAATACTCCCATTTTTGTCATTAAAAAGAAATCTGGTAAATGGAGATTATTACAAGATTTAAGAGCCATTAATAATGAGATGGTTATTATGGGACCTGCTCAATCAGGGATTCCTCAATTGTCTGCTTTACCAAAAACCTGGTATGTTTTAGCTATAGATATTAAAGATTGTTTCTTTTCAATTCCAATTCATCCTGAGGATAGTCCACATTTTGCATTTACTATCCCTGCACTGAATCATGAAGGTCCTGATCAGAGATATGAATGGAAAGTGCTCCCTCAAGGGATGGCTAACAGCCCAACTATGTGTCAAATTTATGTTAATAAAGCAATCCAGCCACTTAGAAATCAAAATCCTGAACTACAAATATTTCACTATATGGATGATGTATTGTTAGCACACAAAGATAAAAACACATTGTTGGAATGTTATGCCACACTTACAAATTTGTTAAAAAATTATAATCTAGAGATAGCAATAGATAAAGTACAATTAAATTTTCCAATTAATTATTTAGGAGTTCTATTATCCTCAACCATGGTCCGTCCACCTAAAATTCAAATACGAGTAGATCAACTCAAATCGCTTAATGACTTTCAAAAGTTGTTGGGAGATATAAATTGGATAAGGCCTTATCTAGGCATACCAACAGGAGAGTTGGGACCTTTATTTGATATCCTAAAAGGTCCATCAGATCCAAATTCACCCCGCATATTAACTCCTGAAGCAAGAAAGGCATTAAAAATTATTGAAACATATATGGAAAATATGCATTTGGACAGAATTGATATAAGTTTGCCTTTATTATTCATTGTAATACCAACAAAAAATATTCCTACAGGAGTATTTTGGCAAGAAGGTCCATTATTGTGGATACATTTATCTTACTCTCCTAACACTATTCTTACTAGGTATCCTGAGGCTGTAGGACAATTAATACTGAAAGGAATAAAAGCAGCAAAGGGAGTGTTTGGAATTTCTCCCAATAAAATTATTACTCCATATACTATGGAGCAAATTGATGAGTTAGCTAATGAGTTAAATACATGGGCAATAATCATGTGTAAATCAAATGTTTCATTTGATAATCATTTACCATCTAATCCTTTGTTGTCTTTTTGGTCTAAGCATCCTGTAGTTTTTCCTAAAATGACAAGAAAAACACCTATCGTGAATGCTCCAAATATATTCACTGATGGGTCTAATAATGGTACAGCAGCAGTAGTTACCCCTGATCAAACTTTTACATTTTTAGTTCCCAAACAATCAGCTCAAAAGGTAGAGCTCAATGCAGTTTTACAAGCTTTTGTGATGTTTAAAGATTCTGTATTTAATTTATTTTCTGATAGTCAGTATATAGTTAATGCTATAATATCCCTTGAAGATGCTGGTAAGATTTCCCCTTCCTCTACTGTTTTCTCTTTGTTTTCCACTATACAAAGTCTAATCTGGGATAGAAAAGATCCATTCTTTATAGGACATATCAGGGCACATACAGGATTGCCTGGAGCCCTTAGTTTGGGCAATGATTTAGCAGATAAAACTACACATGATATACATATTTTTTCTACTGTAGAAGAAGCTACAAATTTTCATAAAAGGTTTCATGTTAATGCTAATACTTTACAAAAGCGTTTTAAAATAACTAAGGAACAAGCCAGGCATATAATAAAACAATGTCAAAATTGTGTGACCTTTTTACCACAAGTTAATCTTGGAGTCAATCCTAGAGGACTGATACCTAACCATATTTGGCAGATGGACGTCACACACTTGCCAGAATTTGGAAAATTAAAATATTTACATGTTACAGTTGATACTTCTTCCGGATTTTTGATGGGCTCCCTTCATTCCGGAGAAAAAACTAAAGATGTTATAGCTCATTGCTTACAAAATTTTGCCACTGTGGGTGTTCCTAAACAGTTAAAAACTGATAATGGTCCTGGTTACACTTCTAACTCTTTTAAACAATTTTGCTCATCTTTTGGTATTACTCATATAACAGGAATCCCATACAATCCACAGAGACAAGGCATAGTTGAAAGAGCTCATCAAACTATTAAAACGTACTTATTAAAGCAAAAAGAGGGAATTGGAAAGGGGTATATATCCCCCAAAGATAAACTTAAAATAACCCTTTTTACTCTAAACTTTCTAAATTTGGATTCATCAGGACTTAGTGCTGCGGAAAGACATATGTATCCGAAAAATGTACATAAGCCTAAGGTACTTTGGAAAGATATTCTAACAGGACAATGGAAAGGTCCCAACCCAGTTATTGTCTGGAGTCGGGGTTCCGTTTATGTGTTCCCACAGGGAGAACAGCAACCGATTTGGATTCCAGAGAGGTTAACCAAAACAATTTCTACAGAAAAAGAAGATGATTTGACTGAAATCCATAACAGCTGATATCCAGAGCTCCAGCTTGGCTATTCTTACATCTGCGACAGTGATTAACCACGGTGCCTTTTTTCAATATCTATTTTATTATTGCATTTTTCCCACATCATAAAGTTCTATTTTATTTTTTGAGCTCATACAAACCTAGGTTAATGTTTTTCTGATCAGTTTTGTTTTTTGACTGTGTTTTATTTTTTGACTGTGGAGTTTTTAAACATTGCAATGGAGATTTCACCTAGGTAAAGCTACAAGGCCTTTATTATTGTCTTATATGTTGTATGTTATGTGCGCACACTTCTGTTTTGTGTTGTATGTCTGTATGTGTGTATGTCCATATATCTTATATGAGGAGCGCTCATGAATAAATGGATCCGAATTTTTTTTATTCACGTGATTTTAATGGTTTAATTTAGATTGGGTAAACAGCTGTTGAAAATTATTTTAATATATAAACAAATAAGGAGGTTAACAGATCTGTTTGTTTGCTTTCACCTTTCCTTCTCATTATATTTAATAATTCTGTTCAGGATAATGTAAATTGTTCAAAAAATTGTTTTCTTAATGCCTGTTGGAATGTTACATAATTTTTTTCCTAGCATCATTGCCAGAATTCCTATCTTCATCCCAGTGCCGGTGAAGACAAAGATAAAACCAAACTACAGCTTCTTCGGTAGCTATCAACAAACTATATAAACTGATGCATCAGTGAATAATAACTCAACAAGTAATGCTCAATCAAGAAGTAGATTTACTTTGAGAGGAAATGGACATATTGACAGATTCCTCTACTTTGAACTGCTTGCACAACTTGCCTGGACTATATATCACTTGTATGCATTGTGAACTATCTGTTGGTGCAGCGAATTGTGGTAATGCTAGCATCTTTGCTGATGGTGTCACTGGTGGTACAATTTTTCAAAGGAGCCCTCAATTGGCTTGATGTCATAGCATTTTTCATCCTCCTCCCTTCTACTAGTGATGATCTAAAATTTAGGGGCCAACAGAGGTGAGGCAAAGAACCTCACCCCCCCATTGGCACCAAAGACAAGTTTGGGGGCCAACAGAGGTGAGGCAAAGAACCTCACCCCCCCACTGATGCAAAGGCCTATCCACAAGTATGGCTGTATGCTGGACCGGTAATCAGTAACGGGTATGATCCGATTGCAGTGGTACCAACCTAAGACAGAAGGCTGACGCCTAGAAGTCAGTTCATCCGATGACGGGTAAGGACCATATGTTGAATTGGACTACCTAACAGGCACGGTCCCTAAGCCACATTACTTGTTGTTTAATTAAACAGAAGGGGGGAGATGCTGAGAGCCACAGCCGAGTCTGTATGGCCCCTGGCATTTTGCCAATAGTATTGATTGACAGGCAAGGCGTTAATATCCGCCTCTGCCGCTACTTTTGAGTTCTAGCGCTAATTTTGAGTTCTCGCGCTATTTTTAGTTCTCACGGGGATTCCCCGGGAGTTCCCATTGGTTGTCGAAGTGCAGGAGGAGGGTTTTCCCGGATAGTTATTTCCGGCTGGGGGTTGCTGGAGGAGCCTCGTGGCTTTTCGGGAGGATTCCCCAGGAGCGTGTGTGAGGTTTTTTCTTGCAGTAGAAAAAATAAAATTTGTTCCTGCTTTAGTGGCTCGTGATTTGTGCCCAGCCAGACTGCGGCACCTCAGACATTATGATTGGAAGATATCTGGGATTATATTCCAGCAAAAATTTGTGACATTTTTGCTTACATTTCTTGAGATGTTGAATATTAGGCTCAATGTAACATGTTTATCATGATAGGCAGAGAATTTTGTGGTGCTGAGTGACACACATTTCTGGATCTGTGGAATTTATTTTCTAATGCTTTCATTTAAAAAATATACAGAAGAATCAGGCTTTATATATACTTGTTTGTTAGGTTTGTTTACTTGAAATATATTCTAAATGATGAATTTAAATAAACAGTTTTAAGTTGAATAAATTTAAAATTCAGAGAGTAACTTATGTATTCCCTGATAACAGACATACCAGATAAAGAACAGAAATTAACATTCTTATTTTGCAAGATGGTGATGAAATTGTTGAACAACATTGTGAATATTCCGACTTCGGAAAGGTTTATATGTTTAATGACACTCTACTTTGCAATTAGATTTAATAAGGTATAGATTTAATGAACATGATTGTTGGTAGCTGGTGGTTTTAATCACTGAATTGACTACCAATTTGCTATTTGTATTATAATTTAGTTATGTAATCCCTCAGGATTAGTCAATAGAGCTTGAGAAAGTAACTAAGTCTGAAATTTGGCAAGAAATTGCTTATATTAATTTTCTATTAATGACTGTCTGTACATATAAAATTACATTACAGCATCTCTTGTTAGATAATTCACATGTATCAAGGTTATTATTTTTTGAATAAACAGAAAGAAAATGTTGCATTCTGTCTCTCTCAAATTAATAAAAAATGGCTTGAATTAAAAATTCCAAACATGTATAAGCTACTGAGCTAAAGAACTTAAGAAGGAAACAAAATAATCTCATGATGGCTTATTTAAAAGGGATTTTTTTAAAAAAAAAGCTATCTTGCTCTCTGGAATAAAACTATTTCATAATAGAAAAGTCATTTAAAATATTTATTTTATATAGTAATTTATTTACTACCAGAAATCTGAAGTAAAACAAATGTTTAAAACCTAAAGTAAATGTCAATAACATGGTCTTATGTAGTCTTGAATATATAACACATGTAAAAAATGTACTATAAAGAATCAATTGCTACAGTAATGTTATTTTTCAATAGCTGTAATGATTTTTATTACTTCAAAACCATTATTACCTTCATTGATAAATAATTATTTATCATTTACTTCAGACAGGGTTCTGTGTTTAGCTATGGGTATGGAGAGTCACAAGTACAAGAGTATGTCCTTGAAGGACTTACAGAATAATTAGGAAGAAAGAGCATATAAAAAGCAGATGCATGATAATAAAGAGTTATAAATGTGAACTGCCAAAGCAGTGGAAGAGGCAATAAATTCTGCAGGAAATCAGAATTGGGGGTCATGATGAAATTAAGTTATTGGTGTCCCTATGTAAATCAATTCCAAATTATTGTGTCTTAAAAAACAAAGTTAAGAGTACAGCCAGTCAAAAGAAAGGTCACTTAGTATAACAATTTCTTCACCTTCACATCCATCCCTTTCCTATGGAAAATCCATGCCCTCTGGTGGATAGAACTATTAATTTTATGAATTTCACAGGTGACCCCATATTTTTTTGATAATGTCAATAACCAAATGTTGGAAGTGAAGTCAGTACCAGATGATTTTTAGTATTTTAAAGGTCACTGAATAACCAGTTTAAAATAGCTTACTATTTTACACAGTCATGGAGGCATAACCCAGTTTTTAAGAGACTAAAACAATTTTTGAGTAATTAACATTTACTGTAATAAGAACATTTACTATATCATGATTATATGCAGGTATTAAGTAAGAATAATATCATTACCCCTTCCACTTGCTTATTTTACTGGCAACAATCACAAATCTCTGGAGTTTGGACATCTATTTTCTCCAACAAATCTAAATATGTGCCACCTTCCTAAAAAAAAGATCAAGAATATGTAGTTTGGAATTACAATTAGAAATGTTTCTAATATTTGTGTCTTTACAAATCAAGTGCAATAGCCATACCTTTAAAAGTCTATCTCTCTAAAATGTATATCAAGAAAATGCTAAAACTGATTTCTCAGTTTTCAATGTCCAAGGATCTAGATTAAATTATAATTTGTTAGATTGGGGAAGGGTATTAATTAACATTACTCTTTTTACTTTATGACTCCATTTGCTAAATTGTTATATTATATACAGATTATTTAATTCTATGTATCATTTTATATGCCAGTCACATTGCACTGAAAGCTTAAATTTAATATTTTAGGCAAATAACACAAAAGAATTAACATCCTTCATTAAACTCTCTTGTCCTAGATGTTTATCTTAAAAGAGAAAACATGAACATTCATTGGGCTTGACATTATATAGACTTTTTGTAACCATGAGAAAGTCAAATGTTCTCTCTCCTTAAAGGATGTGCTAGATAATATACATCATATGACCTGAAGTTTATAGGCAGAAAGCATTTTACATTGGTTTCTTATTCAAATTTTAGAGATTTTTCACAAGCAATTTATGTAGGTACAAGCTTCTTAAAATGTCCTTTGGGCACATCTGTCTTCCCAATTTCATCAATTCAGCTGAATATAATACCCGTGTCCCCAGGTAAAAGTCATGATGCAATTCTATCAGACAGTTGCTGTACTTTGCGCAGTGTGGGTGTGAGAGCTAATTTTGTCCTTAGATTCAGAAGCTTCATTAACAGTCTTAACACATTCACTGAAGCTTTCTAAGCCTCTCAGGCTTTAACACTTACACTACTGCAGAACTGGGGAGAATGAAAAATAAAATGTTATACTTGTTTTGAAAACACATTTCTCTGATTGGCAACAAATGTAGCTCTTCTGTGCACATGGAAATTTGAGTTTCAACAATGTCACATTATGGAAACTTTTTAGCAATACACAATCCATATTATGAGAAAAGTACTTTTTTAAATATATAGGACCACAAAAATTTTATCCTAAAATTGTTGAATAAGACAGTATCTATACTTTGCACATGGCTACAAAACAAAACAAAAACTATGAAATCCTTTTTTCTTTTTACTACACTTTAAAAATGTAAGTACCATACTACTCGATATTACTTTCTCAGATTTCAGTGTCTAATTCTACCAAAATGCTGTCTAGTTTTTAAGTAAAAATATTGACAATCAAAGGCTAAATGTGATCAATTTCCATATTCAATTACACCAGTAAACAGGTAGAGTTGTTATATTATATAGATATTGAAGAAATAAAATGCAAATTCTTTCTGTAACAATTACTGGATGCTTTGCTAGACTCAAACAAATACAATGAAATAATATCAAGGAAAACATTTCCATATAGGTGCATTAATCTCCCCACTCACTTCCCTAGGTCACAATTATAGTTCTTTCAGTATAGTTTAAACACTAGAGATGATTAATGAAAAAGCATATAAATTAAAATTTATACATATCAACATTTCAACAATCTAAAGTATTCAAGATGGAGAGAAAATATATGGAACCATTAGCAATTACTCATTTCATTTTAACTCTTAATGTCTATAGAGTTAATTTTTAAAATATATTATCACAATTAACATACTCTGTATTTCTATATTGTCTCTATCCCAAAACATTGTTAAATTTTTTTTGACTAGTCTGAAATTCAGGGAAGTATCTTGGAAATATAATCAAATATTTTTTTTTTTTAAAAAGTGAGGCAATTTCAGATATGACTGCAATCTAAATTATGAAAAAAGAAAACATGCTGTTCCTACTTCAGCATTATATAATGACATCTGAATGACCAGGGATATAAACTGATTGGAACACAGAGGCAAATGGTTCCATTCTTTGTGGCATACATTTTTAAGCAAAGCAATTTTGTTGTTTGCATGACAATGACACATAATAGTCTGATATCACACCTGACTTTCTAGCAAAACATTTTAAGAAACCACTCAAATTGAAAGGAAGGAAAGATTTTTAAAAACAGTTTGAAATGATATGTACATAAAAATTCAAATATTAAGAAATCACATATAACCTGCCCCTTTCTTTCTGAAGTCTAAAAAGATTTTTTTTAATTGCCCTGTTGTTGGGGTGATTTTCAATAAGATGGCTGGAAACTACACATGTATCATAAGAGGACAACCTCCTGGATCTAAGGGATACTTTGCATAACACCTATGACTTGCAATTTTCTACAGTACTCAACAAACCCATTTGATATACAGCACCCTGAACTCAAACACAACAGAACAATTTTAAAATTAAGGGCTCTGAGTAAAGAATATTAAATCACTTGAAAATACAGACACCCCTCACCCCCACACACATTGTTTTAGGCAAGATGAAGAATTGGAAATCATCTTTGGTGGCCACTAACAGACACAAGAAGACAAAGTTGTAGCAGGCCTTATATATTGAAGGAAATTTTGTAGGAGAAAATATTAGATTTAAATTTGTCCACTTTTACCCTCTCACATTCTCTTCCCATTCTACCAATAATATTGGGAAAAATCTAGAGTATTTCACTTCAGCAACTGTATACTGTGAGCTAATCCGTCTCAGATCTACACTTTTATGAGTCTGTCCAAAATATGTAAACATTTTCATATATTAATCTTACAGAATACAAAGCAGAGAAAGAATTCCCTTCTATTTTAGAACTGGATTTATGCTAAAGAGATAAAAAGCCAAAAAAAAACTTTGAAATTGTAATTAGAATGTATTCATTTGGTCCTATATGTATTCATTTCTTAATACTTGCATGTTCTTAATCCACAAAATAAGCTAGGTTTATCAAATAGTTATATTTACCAAGTAATGATCTTTCTGTAAATTAGTATAAGATTTCAGTGGTATTTAATGAATTCATAAGAGTTTTATATTGATTTTTTGGTTTGCTTTAAATGAGTAAATGATGCTTGAAAATTAAAATAATGCTCCAAATAAATATTGAAATAATATTACTCAGTTTTCTGGGGATAGGAATTTTTTACTCTGATGTGAGGGAATTTTTAAAAACTACCATTGATGTGCTCACATTTTACAAGCTGTTCTGATTCTGGATTTGAAATAGTTTGCCTTAAAGATATTTTTTTACTGGTATATTTAGTCAATGACTACATATTGTCCTGCTTACTGAGTTTTGTTTCAAAATGAGCTAACTCAATGAATTAATTTTAGTATTTGAATATGTCCTCAATTTAATCACATTTTAATATTTTGGCATGTGTTTACCATTTAGGTCCATGATTTTAGATTATAATGACAGCTTATTCAACAAACGTTTCTTTGTTTCCCTTAGTCATTAAGCTAAGGCTTAGGGCTGGACAATGAGGACTGGGTCTCCAGTCTGAGGAGTTCACCTTGAATTTCCTTCTAAATGTGTCACTTCATTCCTTCCTGTGTAGACTCTTTGGACAGTGCAGAAACAAGTTGTTGGGTCAGCAGCCTTCCCTCCCTGTCCCCTTTCATGGAGGCTGTGGGTAGGGACTTTGCACCTGGCTGAGAAGACCTGAAATGGTCAATCAGAAGCTGACATGGGAATGGATGCCAACCATGACAGTTCTGGCCAGCTGAAGAAATCACCCTTGAAACTCACATCAGCCCTGACCAACCTGAGGCAAACACCATGCCCCTAAACTCTGCTCAGCCAACCTGCTGTCTGCAGCTGAAATT
Organism: Urocitellus parryii; assembly: GCF_045843805.1. Taxonomy (NCBI): domain Eukaryota; kingdom Metazoa; phylum Chordata; class Mammalia; order Rodentia; family Sciuridae; genus Urocitellus; species Urocitellus parryii. Next base: position 191,084,923 of record NC_135532.1, read on the forward strand.
TATATGGCCTCCTACCTCCAGCTTCCCTTATTAGCATTGCTCTTGCCTTTCATGCCCACAACTTTCCCCCTGGCCCTCAACCATTCGTTGACAGGTGAACCTGGCCTGGGAGCACCCTTCAATAAACTTTCTTTTGGTGCCTCATTCTTGTTCCGTGGTTCTTGATCTCGCATACTCTGTTTTACACAAGTCTCATTTGAGATGCAAGAAGATCAACCAATCTGCATTTAGTAAACATATACACATTTTAAGAAATGGGTGCAAACAATTATATGGAAATATTGCTTACTGCCTTAGTGTGGCTTCCTACAATAAAGTCTTGATTTCAGAGGATGACGAGCTCATTATGGTATGGTATGGTTAAGTGAAGTCTTACTTTTCTACAAAGGACATTTCCATTTCTATCCTTAGTTTCTCTAGCAAGAGCTGAGAGATCTCAGTATGTTTAAGGGAATGTCTGCTAATCTACTTGATTTGTAGGTATCAGCAGCATCAGATAAGGAGACACTTAGCATCATCATCCAGAGGCTGGAGTTTCTTGCAGACTCTCAAATCATTAGATCTGAACCTTAGGTGAGGACATGTTACCTTAGCAGACAGAGGTTATAGGAATCCCTTTTTATCATGCCATAAGCCTAAATAAAAGACCATGAGCTTTTCGTCACAATAGCTCAGCAGGAAGAAGCTCATTTGTACCTTGTGGGCATCACATGATGCATTCATTTTTTGATCTCTACCTCTCAAATAAATGACAGGTATTTATTTACTGAATGGCTCCTATGGTTTATTGGGTTCTTGGATATATGAGAGTGTTCAGGATAGAACCCTTGCCCTTGACAAGCATATATTTCATTTAGGAAAAGTAGTTCATAACTATGCAAATCATAAAAGATTTCATTGAAAGCTGAGTTGCATGAAGATGATGTCACAGGTAATTACTTATATCTCTTTAGGGAGTTAAAAGCTGAATGGCTGAAAAGGGGGAAACCCTGAGGGCAGAAGGTTGTGGTGGAAGGCCAGGAAAAATAGGGGCCAAGAGGAAAAGAGCCTGGCATGTTATGGAAAATATTTCTTCAATTTCAGCTACATGGTGGGAACCCCAGTATCCTTTCTAGATCTTCCTGGCTCCTCTGTATTTTATTATAGATACCTTGCTCAAAACTGAATGCACTATCTACAACCAAGAATTCATCCAAAGGAGTCTGAAGATAAGCAATACCATAGAAACATCTGTTGTGTTCTTTCCATGTCCATCACTGAACATTTCTCTCAAACACCAATTGAGGCCCGAGTTCTTCTCCCACTAAACGTTACAGTCTAAAGCCTTGTAGGTAGTGTCATTATATTTAGTGATGCTGAATCTAAGTCCTTGTCATATAACCTTAAGTGAATCATTTAGCTTCTCAGACTCCCAGCCCTACCAATAAAAGTGTGACTGCTAGTCTATGATAGTTAATAGTTGTTTATTGTTAAACTCTTCTAATACAAAGATTATAGACAAGGTAATATGGAATTAGAACTAGGAATAATAATTTTTTAAACATTTTAAAACAATGTTCCCGTCTTTCTCTTGTGAGGGTGACAAAGCACATATAGAAATTACAACACATCCATGGGAATGTAAAAGTACCAACCACAGAAGAGAAATTTCTGAAATAGAGAATAAAGTATATTTCTACCCAGATTCTAACTGGAATACTGGGAATGGGAAGATTATCTACATCTGTTAGACTTCGAAGAACAGGGTATTTGGAACTTAAACTTAAAATATAAAAATATATATCTACATCTGTTTGGAATTAGTAATGTAAAATCCCATGGCATAGGCAGGAGAAAATGGTGGGATATATTTAAGAATATTTCCCTATCCAGTTTGACCAGATGTTAGAAATAAAAGGGAATAGGGAGAATGAAACTGAAAATGTAATTTGTAAGACTAAATTTTATTTTGTAGGAATGAGAAATCACTGAAACTTTATATTAAGATGTGACATATTAAGGTGTCTTTTAGGAATATATTCATGTTTCTGTTCATAGGAAAATTTATAAGCCAGGAAGAAATTTTGATCAACAAAGTTTTGAGATCTGGCTCAAACATCTGAGAGTAAAACATGTTAATGCACAAGGACAGGATATTGATATGTGGACAATAAGACTATAATTCCTAAAAGTAGATAAATCATTGCCTATTATGATAATAGATATTATGGTACAATTAGATACTAATGAGGGTCTTTCTTTACAACTTAAAATTTAAATTTAAGATATACACTACAAATTGTAGATAATAATGCATAACTATTCAAGTCCAACTGCTATCCAGAACATTACTCCAGAGTTATTAGCTCTGTTTTGTAACTCATGAGCCCAAAGTGCAGATTTACTTCCCTAAAGTTGTCATCAATTTTTCTGGCTCAAGGTTCTAGCTATTTACTACTTCATATAAGGATTGTGCAATTTCATATCACATTCCATACATTTCATATTTTTCATAAATATTATTCTGAATATAAATTATAGTATATTAAAGTTACACATAGTGACATTTATTAATCATACAAAATTTTATACTGAGCCTTAATCACCCACTTTAAGATATACAACATGCTTTTTATATCCTGGGTTTACCACTTCCTAAGTATATAACCTTGGTTAATTTATTTAACCACTTTATTTTCCTCATCTTTAAAATGGAATTTTATTACCTATCTAACAAAAGTAAATGGGTTAATGGTAAAATTCTTCTAAGAGTCTTAGCACTAAGTAGTTGTTTTAAAACTAGCTATATGTCAGGGTCTTTTTCTTCAAGGATCAATTATATTTTGTAAATAAATCTCAAATTTTCAGACACTGATTTAGGGAGTAAGGATGCCAAGGCACACATTAGAGTAAAAATATTGCCTTTTTTTTTCAACTGAAGTCTGTAGGAACCAAACAGAAGGGAAAGTTAGCAATTAACAAATCAATTTTGACTATGTCCACAGTTAACTTAGATCATACAAACTAAAGAAGGTTCATGTTGGGGCTTGACTGGCTGTCTACTTTAACAAATTAACCAGATAATTGACATCTCTTATCTTAACAGTGTATTGTAAGCGTACAGTCAAGTTCTACTCTCAAATGCCATGCAGCATTTAAAACCTAAAGTGAATTTGAAACAATATGTGCAGTAGTTTTCCCTTTCATTAACCCATTGACATTCCTGTCACTAACCTCATTTAAAAAAGAAATTCCATAGAGATTTGGTAGAATTAAAGGAAAATGCAGTCTATGTACTTTTCCCCTCCATAATTAGTAACGTAGAGACAGCATGTTATAATTTGAATGAAAGTCAGAATACACTCAATGTCTTCCTAGCTCCGTTAAGGAACTAAATGTGCAAATTTACCCACATCACTATAATGCATCTCATTTCTCTCATTGGCAAAATGGAAGGTTGTTGAATGATAAGAAACTCACTCAACAAGGAAAGTTTCACAAACAAGCACTGTTTTAGTATCCTTTGTTTTTAGCAAAATACCTAACACATAATAGGAAATGATCAATATTCACAAAATCCAATCTAATGCTTCAGCTGTAAAAATATATGATTTGTATCGATCTGTTAAAGTGTTGGTATTTTAAAAAGGCTTCTTAAATACTCAATGTACTTTCTAGGAGGAAACCAAGAAATAATCAAGAAAACAATAATGGTCAAGGTTGTCAATTTAATCTATCTCTGAGAAATTAGCCATGACAGAAAAAGAACAAAATGGTAAAGCAGAATACCAGAGGAAATAAAACTGACTCTAAATGAGGTATCTTCAAAGAAATATATATACCTGCACTGCAATAGACAAATTTGCATCGGAATCTTATCTTTCAATTTTGCATGTATGCATACAGATCAGGTACAGCCTAGCTAACTTCCCATTTCTCACCGTGCAATTACTTGAAAACGCATGTAATTGAATATATTAAGAATTCTGCAGATGCAACTTATATACCAGCATGAAAATTGCATTTTACCCAATTGTAAAATATTAATTAATTTAGCAATAATAGTTACATATTTTAATAACTTTTAAAGTGCTCACATTCATTTTTACACATTTTCTTTGCAAAATATGTGTACCAAAAATAATACTACAAAAGAACCGAATGCAAGTCATACATGAGAAAAAATATACAGGAAATAATTCAATTTTCAAAATTGACAAGTAATAATGGTCTCAAATTATTCTACACAAAAGGCATTTATTCTTCTACTTGATATAAGTCAGCATAGTTCATCATTGAGGTAACTATTCTCCTTGTACAATTTCTAGGCCTCACAGTAATTTCATTAGTTAAACAAGTAAACCCATTTTAGAGATGAGGACATAAATCTAAAAGGTTTATGAACTGTATTTTTTATAGCCAGGAGGTTATTTAGACCTACACTTTCAAGGAAGAACAGAGTTCAACAACAGTGAGTGCCTGTACTAAAACCAGTAGGCTACAACTAATTGATTCCTATCCCAGTAGTAGGTTTTTTATATTATATGAATCTAATTTTCTTTAGGAAATATAAAAGAAGTAATTTAAATACTTCATGCAGTCACAGTCTAAAATTATTAAAGGTGAAATATATAGTTCACAACTTCCTAGTAAATAATAATGGTAAATACCCTGAATAATAAGGCCACCCTTGTTTGTAATAAATGATTTAAATTATCACCTTGTTATTCTTTTGATGTTACAGGACTGATAAGATTGAACAATCCATTTTTTTAGGATATTGATTTTGAGAAGGAAATGGGAAGAAATCACTTGAATTTTCAATTACTATTACTTTAATTAGCAAATTGAGCAATCTCCTGTCTCCATTAAGATAAAAGGTGAGAAACAGTGTAAAATCTAGCCATGAGTCTATTGAGAAAAATGATTGTTAATTTTCTTTCAGGATTAAAATCCTGTTTGTATATCATTTTTAAAGAAAAATAGCATGTTTGGGAATCACCATTACTTACATAGTTAAAGAGGAGAGTTGACCAATAGTTTACAGTTTTGGATTGAACAAGGAGTTTGATGGTGACCAGTGCTGTAATCATTAACAGATTTAATTAGCTCTTTGTTGATTTGATTACATTTTATTTAAATTTTATTTGCCACCTATTCAATTGGTAGCAGGAGTGCAGTAAAATCTGAATTTATCTGTTCAGTTATATTCTGGATTTCTACTACCCCAAAGCTATAAACCATCAAGATGAAATGTTTAGAGTCCAGTTAAAACTATATTTTGTGACATGAGGCCTCAAAAATATGACTGGATCTTTAGGTATTCCTTCAGTATAAATTTCCAGGACATTCAACTGTAAATGTTATACAATAACTAACATAAAAATACTAGAATTACAAAAGTTATAGTTTACTATTTTTTATTTAGATTAGCAAAAATGAAATATCATACCTCTAGCCAGAAACACATCACAGTAGACAAAGATTAACTTGTACTCAGATAAGTAAGGTTCAAAATCAGGCCTATTAAGAGCATTCAAATAACTTTAGATTTTACTAATCAAATAGATTGTAAAACAGACATAAAATGTGGGGTAGTTTAAAAGAAGTTAAACAACATCAATCTTTTATATTAAAGAAACAGATGTTTAGTAGTGAATACAAATGAGGACAAAATGATGCATTGCAATAACAGTCAAGGTCATTTAGAGCTACACCTAGCAGAAACAAAACAATTCTACAAAATACAAGAAAATTTGGAATTTTTTAGTTATGCATTCCATTCTGTCAAGATTAATACTGTAATTCAAAACTTTAAAAGCATTCATTGGGCGTAAACTTTTTTAGTTTGTGGAGTACAATATTATTATTCCTGTGGTCATTTTCAGCCATTACATAATAGTTTTATGTTCATAGTCTCAAAATCCTAATAAATTATTATTTCAGCTTCAAAAGTTTATTTTGTCAATTTTTACTGACATTTTAGCCTTTTTTTTTTGACTCTCTGATATACACTTCTCCAAACTCCAGGTTATGATGGCAAGTCTGATTATTTACTTTCAGATTATTTTTGGTTGTCCTCAAATCTATCCCGATTCCTTGTTCTATCTCATTAAACTGGCTCACTTTCTCACTAGATATAAAGAATTCTAAACATCTTTAATGTTTATGCCCTATTTGTACTATAAGAGCATTTGTATACATATATAAAGCATCTTACACTTAAAGAATCACACTTGTGAAAACTACGATAAAAAGAATAGTCTACTATTTATTCTATTCAATGCATAATTTGCATATATATGTTATACAGCACTATATAATGAAAAGTGATAAACACACAATACCAGCCATTTGGCATATAATGAATCCTTTCTACTTGTTTTATTAAATGAACATAAAACTACCTCTATTTCTTAAAAAATATTTTTAATATATGCACAATTCTTACATTTTCAGAATTAAATAATAGGGATTGGATAAGTGGAATAAATTTACAGATTCCATTTTATTTGAAGAGCATATTAACGAGAATATAAAAATTCTAGGGGAATGGTAATACTTGGTTTCAACTTTCTAAAATAGTACTAACATTAAAATATAATAATGGTAGAAAAGTTAGAAACTGAAAAAATATACTGCCATTTTAAAATTTTTAATAGAAAGTTAGGCTGAAATATAGCTTTAAAATATGAAACATAATTTTAATAAAATTTAAGGAGAATTATTATATGTATAAAATTTATATGATAATATAAGTATCTACATAAATATAAAAATCAGCTTCATAATTGCAAGGACTTGCAAGAGTATATAATTACTTAGATTTCTATATAGAATTAAAAATTGGTGAAATATAGAAAGACTCTACTATTCAAATACTCTTGCAAGCTACATGCCTCAGTTTAAAGGTGAAACTATATTTATATTTGAAGTGAATATTTTGCCAAGCACAGGCTGTGCATATATTAATAGTGTCTGGAATATTTAAAAGTTGACAGATTTTCTGGGTAGAATTGGTTGATATTTTATAATAAAAAGTTTTATATATGTTCAGTTATATATATTTAAAAATATGTTCTATATAGAATAACCCACATATAATATTCAAGCATAGGTTAGATTTTTACAAATTATTTGGGCATATATACTTTATTTTTGAGTAGTATTTATTTAAAGATACTCCAGTCCTTCAATCAGAACTCTCATTGTGATGAGATTTTATAAACAGAATGACAAACCGTTTAAAGGTAGAAACAGCAAACAGGTGTACAGCTTGTGCCTAATAGGCCTTCCCTTAGTTTCACAGTCTGATAATCTTTTTTGCATACTGTCTTGACCTGATTATTCATGACTTTTTGCAAATGAGAGAAAGCTTTTCGACATGTTAGGTATGACATACAAAATCTGCAGCTACTCAACCATTCTGGAAAGTCCTGTTGATTTTTTGAAGTAGATATAGCAGTCAAATTATAATTTGATCCAGCATGATTAAAATGGTGAACCTATTTAGTGAATTCCTTGAAAGCAAAAAAACACTTTAAAATATTTCAATGCATCGTCACATGCATAAAACTACCTTATACTTGCATAAATGTGTCTAATTGAGCAATTAACACTCTTCAGCACTGTTTTAAAAAGTTCCCTAAACTATTTTACTCTATTACATTTGTTAATACTGTCCATATTTACAAACAAAATCTGAAATATTCATTAAAAATATCATTTGTAAAATGTTCTTTGAAATATAGAAACTACAGAGGTAAATATGATCAAGGAATTTTGTAAAAATTCACATTAACTTGCCTAAATTTTTAAATAACATTTAATTCAGGATATCATATTCTTGCACATTCATATTTTCAGCATTAATTAGAAAGATTTTATATAACTTCAATTATTCGTATTAATACTGACTTGTTAATTCTGCCATATATATAAACACAGTGATTTAGATAATGGGCTCCCCATCTTTTGGCTTTAATTTAAAATTTATTTTTATTATTCAAAATGGTATTGTGATGTTTGTTCAAGTCTTTGATTTTTTTTCTATTTATCTTAAGTTAACTGTGCTAAAATTAAATATTTTACGAATTTATTTTATTGGATAGTATACTCAGTTCTAGGTTATAGTGTCAGATTTAAGATTTTCCTTTGAATTTCTTTTTTCTGGTATATTTACAATATATAATTTTTTTCTATCTCAGGTCACTTTCTTTGAATTTTACTGTAATACACTGAACTATTTGCTATTGACTTTCAGGTGGAATTCACAGAAAGAAAATTCTCAAAATCCTTCCATTAAAAATATTATTCCGTTTGTCTATACTTTTTAACACTTTTATTTTAATTTACTTGCTAACTATATTATTCTACACTAAATATTCTTGCTTTTATTATGAACTGACAGAATATTTCTCTAATCTTTGAAGCATTTTCTATTACTGATGAAGCTTCAAATATCAGTTATTGTTTGCTTTTAGTAATCTCTTCCAGAACTATCAGGATTACTGGAATTCTGTCTGTCTTTTGCTTTGTTTCGATGTGATGTTCTCATTCATGTCATTGTGCACTTAGCGAGTTCTTTTTTTTTAATTGAACATGTATATCACACAGCTCAGGAAAATTGATCTGAAAGTCACAAAAATTGTTCAATATTGTTCTCAATGCTTTTGTTATAATTCAAATATCTGTTCAAAAGGAAGATATCACATTTTGCCCCACTCCCCATTTTTTCTCTGCCCACTTTCTATTGTGATCTTTTCTTCTACTTTTTAGGAAATCTAGGGAATCTTAAGATTATTAGCTTTACTTTTAATCATGTTTACTTCATTGATGAATTTAACCATATTTTTATTTCAAAAATTATACTTCTAATTATTTGCAAATATTTTTTTCATGCCCTCCCTCAACCTTTACCTATTTTCTGCAAACAGTAACTCTGGGGATGCCAAGTAGAAATCGTGAAGTTCCCATTTTCCAAATTGCAGCAGTCCAGCTGCAGCAAAATAACCAGGGGGTGATGAGCAACTTGTATAGATTGATACAGCAGGAGTGGGAGCCCTTTATTGTAGGACACGAGCTGTATTTATACATTCCACACAGCTTATCTTAATTAGCATAAACTAGATACATCAGTCAACCAATAAGAAATCTCCACACTTACTGGCTAGCTGGCCTTACTTCACAAACCACTCCCTCTGGCATTTTGCCAGGCACCATCCAGACTTGTTTACAGACTCTAACATTCCCCTGGCAAAATGCCAGGCGCCATCCTGACTTGTTTACAGACTCTAACACTAAATTATTTGTTTTCTCTATAACCAGAAGTAGTCTTTGTCCATCTTGAGCTTTCTCTTTTATGGTTTTTGCTCCCTGCCCCACTTCCCACCCCCAGGATATGCTATACTCCATACCCCATGTTCCTTACCTGAAATCTTCAATGGCTAACTGCCTACTTGTTTATGTCAAAAAATGCTTGTGTTGGTTGTGAGAGAAATATTGTGTGGTGAGAGATTTATGTCTACTTCAGGTATTTGGATTACTTCTTGTTGTGTTTAGAATTCTTTAGGAATCCCTTAGAAAACACTACTCTAATTATAATGATTTGAATTACTTTTTTCCCTTTATAATAATGTTATGCACTTAGGTTTTCTTAGTTTCATATGTCATCATTTTAATCTTATGTGCTTCCCTTGCTCAAGAAATTTTTCAAGCATGAGAGTAATTGACATGTGTTCCTTTCTTAAGGTCCAGTGGAATTGATTTTTATCACTTTCAAGAAATAATATTTTCTATTAGAAACTATTTTAAAAGTTTTCTAAATATTTCAACTAAACTTATATTTTTATATTGATGAAATTTTGATACTTTATTGTTAATTTATAATTTTTCATGAACTTCCTGAAAATTTACATATGATAAAAAAATTCCCAAATGAAAGTGATGTCAACAAAATGGTGCATTAGAGACTCAGCACTTTTCCTGACACAAAGGATACAGTAATTCAACAGCAATGCATGAATCAGTTCCTTTTATGACCAATCTAGAAGTTAGTAAGCTAGAACTCAGCAGGGACAAATCCAACCATGTTGAAACTACTAGGAAAAGAAGAGATACCATTTTTCCATAACCCTCAATCTCACCTCAGTGTGAAATAATCTTGAAAAAACTCCTAACCTTCATCTTTTCCCTGAGAAGCAAAGGAGTTGAATTGCACATGTAGCATCCCTACTAAGAAAAGTAGTTCCTACCCAAGGAATAAGCTAACATAGCTGTCTCAGAGAGATAACTGGGCTCCATATATGCTAGTAACTACCAAGACCAAAGCAATGGTTTGGATTAACTGTAGAACCAAGCACCTAGAAGAGTTTAATGTAAGTGGGAGATAATATCCAAATTCCACTAACTCCCTAGGAGGAAAATGTTAGATGACATATATATGACACCCTCATTTTTCAGATCCCTTCTCAAAACATTGTCTTCTATCTAGCCTATCTTAGAATAATAAATGGAACCAGCATATTTTAGTTTCTAATGGCCTGGGGGGCCAGTCAGAATCAGGATGGTGGTTTGACATTGTAGCTAGATGCTACAAATTCTATGAACCAGCTCTTTGTTAACAGAGTAAAAATACAAAAAAAGAAAGAAAGAAAAAAGATCCCAGTTCTCACCATCTATCTATGGAGGGAAAGAATTGTAGAAGCATCCATAATTCAACTTTTGAGGAGCTGACCAAGAAACTCACTTTGGTCTCACTTGTCTTCAGAACATGATAGGCCCTGGCATGCTCTAGGTTTCTGGAGACCACTAACAAAGAAAGTGGCTTGAACTAGGAGGAAGGTTTAAGAAGCTTCCAGAATCTCTGGTTGAACTGACTAGTGAAGTTATTTATCTACCTGTATGAGGCCTGTCTATGAAGACAGGGAGAAATAGTCATTTTGTATCATGTACAGATACCAATACAAATAATTAAGAAAAAGAAACAGAAAAAATATGTTCCTCCAAAAGGATAAAATAAATAAATCTCCAATAACTCACTTTAAATGAAATTAATATGATTTATTTACAAGACATTTAAAATAACCATCTAAGAGCTGAAGAATTTAATTACTGAACTAAAAATTCACTGCAGGGGCTTAAGAGAAGATTATATCAGATATAAGGAAAAACCTCACTAAACTCAAAAACAGATTACTGGAAGTTATTTCAGTTAAAGAAGCAAAAAAGAAAAGGAAAATAAAAGAAGAATGAAATAAGCATAGGAACTTATGACTTATGGAACATAATAAATAAGACTAATGTATGCATTATGGGAATCACAGAATGAAGAGCAAGAGCAAGAGAGCAAGTGATAGAGAGGAAGAATCTAAAATGTATTGAGAGAAATAATACTTGAAAACTTTTCAAGTCTAGTAAGAGAAATTTACATCCAGATCCAGAAAGTCAAAAGTACATTAAATGATAAGTATCCAAAGAACATTACACCAAGACATATTCACATTGTCAAAAGTTAAATACAGAGAATTTTGAAAGCAGCACAAGGAAAGCAACTTGCTGCATACAAGGTTATGTCCACATGACTACCAATAGATTTTCCAACCAAAACTTTGCATGCCGTAAAAGAAATCAGGACAATTGTTTATAAAACACCAAAGGAGAACAATGGCCAAACAAAAATACTACTCATAACAAATTGTCTTTTAAATATGAAAATGAGATAAAGATCTTCAAAGACAAGCAAAAACTTTATTTTTTATCAATACTACCTTAGAATAAATGGAATAAATGCTAGAGGTTTTTTTGTTTGTTTGTTTTCTTTTTCCTCCAGTTTGAAACCAAAGGACAGTAAACAGTAACACAGGATCTTAAGCAAGCATAAAATGCATTGGTAATGAGAAATATACAAATAAATACTGTACTGTTGTAATGGTGGTGGATAAATCACTTAATTCTAATAAGACAAAGACTTACAGTATTAAAATAACTATAATATATATGATAATGGGCACAAAAGATAAATAGTTGCAAATTCTGACATCAATAACAAAACATAAGGAAAACAGATATTGTAGTATTTATATCCCATTTAAGTTGTAACCAGATTAATGTAGGCTGCTATAATGATTGGTATTGACAACAATTTCTTATATGTCACCAAATGGAGAGACCATAGATGTGAAAATCGGAAAAGAGTGCAAATTAAAATGCTCTGCACAACAAAAGGGAGAGGGGGAAAGTCAATGGAGAAAATGACAACTTGTGAAATGAAAGGTATTCTCAAACCATTCATGCAACAAGGGGTTAATTTCCAAAAATAATTAATCCTACAATTCAATAGTCAAAAGTAAAAAACCTAGTAAGCCAACTAAAAACTAAGAACTTGAACAGATACTTTTCCAAAGACAAATTGCCAACAGATATATGTAAAAATGGTCAATGTCACTAATCATTACAGAAACACAAATCTAAAACACAAAACAATCACTGTTATCTCTAAAAGTATTAGGAAATATCCTCTGTTAATATGGATGCACACACACACACACACACACACACATACACACAAAGTAGAAACACTCTACAATTGACAAGAATGCAAAACGATACATCGGCTGTGGAAAACATTAAAGAGATTATTCAAATAATTAAAATTAGAAGTAGAATATGATCTAGAAATTCCTTGGATATTTATATAAATTAAAAGAAACTATCTTCTTGAAGAAGTATTTGTTTTTTATGTCTGTTAAAAACTAGCCTCAGTAGTTAAGATGTGGAAACAATAAAAACATCCACTGACGGGTGAGTGGATTAAAATATGTGGTACATATATAACATGAATATTACTCAGTTTTAAAAGGAATAAGAAAGTCAAAGAGCAGGAAATAATTCATAACCTTGCTTACATAGGTATCTAAAATTGTCATAGAAGAATAGAATAGTGTAACCAGAAAATAAGGGGAGGACTAATAAACAGATTATATGAAATATTAGTAATGGAGATGAATAATCTGAGATCTGCTTTACAACATTGTTCCTTTAGACAATAATACCATTCTGTCACTTAAAAACCTGCTAAGAGGTTAAATACTTTGTTAAGTGTTCTTTCCACAATTTAAAAAATCCTATTTGTATATCCCAATACTTTTGTCTTGGTTATAAAGGGAATTTTAAAATATTCACATATTTGCCTTAATACTTCAATTAAGTTTCCCAAAACTGGAAAACTTAACACTTTGATAACTAATAAAACTTGATAGTAAATACATATTAAAGTGAGAATATTGCTGACTTAATCAAAATGTTTTAAATAAATCTCTATAAGCTAAAGTCATTAGCATATAATGTTTCTTCAAATACATGAGATTGAATCAAACAAAAATTCAAATAATACTTCTTCAAAAAGAAATATACAAACATTCCCAATATGTAAAGATTAATGTAAATGGATAAATTTTTTTTTCTATAAAAGAAAAGATGATTGTTTCCTCCATTATAGCATCATGGTTTTCAATTTTTATTTAAAGTCTCAGAGAATGCAAAAACATCTTGGCTGTTTGCAAAAAGACAATGATTCACTATTACAATTTAATCAGGGCAATTCATCTGTTCCTGTAGAAAGATTATCAATAGTAAAAGATTATCCAGACCTCTAGAATCTTGTAACATATTGGAGTGATAAGCAAGTGGGACATCATTGTAGAGATTGATAGTAATGAAAAAAAAATTTGTGTTAGGTTTTTGTCACCATGACAAAATACTTGACCAGAACAACTTAGAGGAGGAAAAGTTTATTCTGAGCTTACAGTTTCAGAGATTCAGTCCATGATCACCTAATTTCATCACTCTAGGCTAGAGATGAGGCAAAACATCATGGAAGTGCATGGAGGAGGAAAACCCTTCATGGTAACCAGGAAACGGCAATCCAGGCATCAGGAATAAAATGTAAACTCAAAAGGCACATTCCTAGTGACCTACTTTATCCAGCCCTACCTTACTTAGCTATAATTACCACCCATTACATAATGCTTTCAAATTATTTATCCATCAAGTGGATTAATCCACAGATTAGGTTATACCTCTCATAATCTAATCATTTCACCTGTGATTATTGCTACATTGTCTCCTGAACTTGTAGGGGACATCTCATTTTTAAACCCTACAACATGCCACTTTAGTGAATTACCATTTCTTATTAATTTAAATGACAACATATTACTTACTCCTGATATCACCCTATAAGCAGGTATTACACTATCTACTGTTTCAAGGATTGTACTATAATTATTTATAAACTTTATGAATTTACAAAATGCACATGCCCAGCAAGCTTGAAGAACTGTTTGTACAAAATCCAAAACTATGGATCAGTTATTTTGTTTTGTGATATTCCATAACTGAGGCTGTAAACCTCTCCACATTAAGCCAGAAATGTGTCCAGTATATAAAAAAGAAACTTTATATTCAGAAAATCCTTCACAATTATGCTTAAAATATTGCTGCTTTTCTTAAAACTACTGAAAATACAGACAGGAAACTACATCAGTGGTAACAATATTCAATACATAGATCTCTGGAAAATAATGTACATTAGTGGAGTCTTCAGTGTCTGTATATCCCGAAATCACTGTTGTGCAAACACCATGATGGGCATGCAGATAGATACAAAGAAGAATAAAACAAGGTGCATATCCTCAGGAGATTCATGATATGTTTTAGACAATAGAAACAGATAAAACTAAAAGCCTCAAAGTAAGTTATGAAATACTAAATGAGTGAAACAAGTCCAAATACATTTTCATGAAGACACTGCCAGAGGCTTGGAAGTGGCCGGAGTTTTGAGTTTAAAATGAAATTAGAAATGACAAAGGTAGAGAGACCAAACAAAAAAGAGGACATTATATATCATGATTAAACAAAGAGAGGAAGGAGTATAAATGGTACAACATTCAGAACATAATACCTGGGTCACTTTTATTAGAGAATGGAGTTAGTAGATAACACTATGTAAAAGGTTGGTCTAAAAAGAAAAAAAAATAGATTTATCCTTAGACACTAGGTACCTATTAATGTTTAGCTTAATATACTTAATATAGTAAGTAAAATTGTAGGAAAAACATGACAATGATTGTAGAAAACAGAATTAGTGAATTCAAAAGGAATTCATGAAAAATAGGAAAAACGTAGTGGTCTTCACTAACCAGAAAGGGACTCGCATATGACATAAGGATAGTTAGCATTGCCATCAGTATATGGGCAGAAAGCATACCTGGCTTTGTGAATATTTTTGCAGAAATGAGTGGGAAAATAACAGGAATCCAGAGAAAGAGAAAATTTATATAGAGGTTTTTGTAAAGAGAAGAAAGTGTGCTGGAAGATATTTAAAAATTCATCCAATCCATCCTGTTCTAACTTTTGTAAAGAAATGTTCAAGATAGAATTAAAAAGCCAAACAATGAAAATGCCAAACTCAGTTTTTAAACTGAGTAATGAACTGATTCAGAACTAGCCATGGAAACAAAAGATGCATCAGAAAGGCAAATAAAGTTTATGGAGTGAACAGTAAACTGGCTGGTGTGTATTTGGTGCATTAAAAGGAATATGAGAAGTAAGTGATTCGCATTTGACAGAAAGTAGCACACTAATGTTGAGTCAGAGAATTTCTTTTCTACTTTAAGTTTCCAGATGATGCAAAATCCAAGTAGAAACTTCTAGGTGAAACTTGATTCATGCAAAATTTAGATTTGAATAAAGAGTTAGGTTTAGAAACATGGATCTGACTAGATAGCAATTTAGCAATTTGATAAGCTAATTTCCTAAAGCATGTTAAAAACTGAAAATGACAGTGCTAAAAAAAATGAGTCTTATGTGTGTCTCCATTTCCAGGGAGAATGCATGATACCCCTGCCTCAGGATAATTCACCAACTCCTTATATGGCCTCAAACTTGTTATCTCAGCTTTGAAGAGTCACTTTTCCCATTGTATAATGGGGATAGTCAGAATTCCAGTAATATAATTTGAGACAAAGCAGGTAAAGGACTATTGTAGTACTTTACAATACTTATTTTTTAAAAATATTATCATCCTGTCCATTCCTGGTCATTCCAGTTCAAACATTATTTTATCAGTGACTAATCCTATAATGTTTTTCTTTTTTCAAACTCATTTCTTCTTTGTAATAGATCAATATTAGGATTCATAAAGATGATTTTGAACATATAAATGCCCTTTAAGTTATTTTTCTGTGAATTTATCCCTTATACTAAACAAAATTTTAAAATTTTACTGAGATATTCACAGTCCTCTAGAATGTTCCCTTGACTTGTCTTTCCAGGTGAGTGCCCTCCATTCCTTTATCCATTCTCAACATTTGAGTGAGACAGGACTGTTCACCATAACTGGGCATAGTAACAATTTTTCCATTTACATACTTCTATGCCTTCGGTTTTTCTTAGAAAATATGTCATTCTTTTTTATTAAAAACTCCTCAATTTTGTCATGACCCATCTTACAGTATGCCTCTCTACAGCATCTTGGCATTTTCTTCTACTTAAGTTATTTGTATGTACAAAGAGCTTCTGGTATTTATATCTTTAATACAGTTCAATGTAGATGAGGACTATAAACAAGCCATTATATTTGGCCAAGTAAGAAAATTAGTACTAATGACAAAAAATAACAAGACAAGTTTCTACTAAATATAAATGAAAGTTACTGAGTCAAAGGTAGACTGTAATGCCTTATGAATTACAGAACTCTCATCAAACAGTGATTGGGTTACCAATTGGCAGGTAAGTAATAGGAGCTATTAGAAACATGCTGTGGTTGCTTCAACGGACTTTCTAAAAAAAAATCTTTAAATTTTATGTTCAATTATATTGAAGTACATAGTTTTAGTAGCAAGGATTGCTGAAGCCAGATAATAGTATTAAGTGTTATGTAAAGTCATTTGGAAATGGGTGATTTGAATGCAGTCAAGAGAAAAACTTGAAGCTTAATTGAACATCAAGGTCAAAGAAATTGTGTGTGTGTGTTTATTAACTGTGTGTGTACATGTGTACGTTTCCTTGTTTTTATTTCGTAGAAAACACCAAAATAAGAGAATTATATATCTTTTCAGTTTATTACATAACTTTAATACTGCTTTTGTGAGACATCATTGCATAACAAGCATTTTTCTCCCTCTTGAAAATAGTGATCTGCTTTGACTAACTGACAGAAATGTTAGTACATGGGTCACTGTCTCACAAAGAAAATTTAAATTATTCAGAAATACCAATAACAGTTCTCACTTTTATATAATACTATAGCTCACATATAATGACCCTGAGGTTCCTTAAAATAAATGCTATTTGTCCAAAAAATGAGTCTGCTGTATATTTGAAATTCATAAAGAAAAAAGCTTTGAAACTATAAAATCAGGGCCAATTCTATAATACTTCATGATTTTTATTATACGTCCTAGTTTCAACAAAGAAAGCCAAAAGATTTTATGATCATTACCTCACCCTCTGAGAAATCACCTAGCAAATATACACAGTAAAAGAGAATGTTCGACAAACTACACAATCTTAACAATTTGAGAGCAAAAGCCAGATCAATGGAAAAAATGCAAGCACATGAATGTTCAATCAAGATCAAACTAATGCAAGGCTCATGTGCATGCATGGATTTTATGTTTTCAATAAAAATAAAAACATTGAAATCCAAAAGGAAAGATGTATAAATCATACCTATCATCCCTATTATCTGACATTTTGTGGAAAGCAAGGGCACTTACTGTAATCATAACAAAATCATAAACAAAACCACAGAATATACCTTCACCGTTAAATTTTTACTGCTCCTGATTCATGTATAACGTAAAAGGACTTCATGTCCTGCCTTAGAAACTCATGATACCCTTTGTAATTTTTAAGCATGCAAGAGCCAGAAGAAAAGTATCTAATATTATTAAACACCAAGGTGAATGCTATCACAATTAAGGGATTTTACAAGGCATTTGCTTAAATGAGTGCCAAGTTACTCCTGTGCTTCTGAACTCTTGCTAGAGCTTTTTGACAAAGAGCAGAATATGTGAAATAGCCTTAACGTGCTTGCATGACTTCCCTTTCAGACTCTTCCCTGCTACAATTTGGTTCTATGACCATGGCTTTTCTTTTTCTCCCACCTCAACCCTCCCCACTTTCTCATTGACTCCAAGCTCCTTCCCTGCTCAAGGTCTTCAAATATTCTCTTCCTGGAGTTTTCCTGTACTTGTGCCCCAAATTCCTGCACACTTTCATTGTTGTTTTTAAATGTCACTTTTTCAGACAAACTCCAATCTCCCCATCCAAGCTAGGAACTCTCTGGATTTTTTTTTTTTTTAAACAACTGTAGTCTTTTCACAGTTTATGTGTATCATTACATATTTAATTTCTTTTTCTGGTGTCCATGAAACTCCATGAAGCAATAATATCTATTTTGATCACTGCTGCTTTCTCAGGGGCTACTTCGGTTATTACTGAATAAATCTATGAGAGTTATCTGAAAGAGGTAGGAATGTGTTCCAAGATACTGGCATTCAGTAGATGATCTTTGGATTATTTTGTAAGTGCCTCATTTAAGACAAATTAACATCAGGGGAGAAAACATTAATCATGTATTTATTGAAATTTTATATTATATATATATATATATATATCTGTTATAACATGGCTCTTGGAATTTGCCACTTAAAGCTGTGTGACCAAGGAGAAGTAACTTAATCTCAGATTGTCTCCATCTTAAAAATGGAGACAATTATACTTACAACTGAAATCCAAGTGAAATAATTACATAAAACACTCTATAAAATGTGCATATATATGTAGTAGATATTCAAATGAATTGAGTTGGTTTAAAGTTGACATAGCTTTTTTTGCAATATTCAGCACAAAATGTATTTACAGTTTCTTTATCTCCTTTCTTTACAGAATGAGACTCTCACCTGAGGACCACACTTCCTCTTCTCTTGAAGCTCTCTAATGGCAGTTTCTTCTTCCAGAAAGGGAAGGCTGAATTAGAGACAGGCTTGCACACCACCTTTTCACTTCTGAACAACTTTACTACCTCCTCAAGCTTTAAATGTTGGTTCCTCCGCCCACACCACCCACACCACCCACACCACCCACAGTGTTCAATTCTCTGGCAATCTTGTTTAATTGTCCACAGGCTGTGAACATCTTTAGAACCTGGCTCAGGGGCACTCCTATAGAACCATCCAAACCTGCAGATTCCTAAATTTTTTGACTTTCCTAGAAGACTCTGTCTCCTGAATCCCTTTCTGATCTAGTCACATTCTGACCTTGAATAGCCATAGATCACTGACCTTGCATTATCACAGCATACTCTTCACTTCTAAGTTCCAAGTGTCCTGCTCGTTAGTCATACCTTCTTTCCTTGCAGTTCAATTTTTCTGGTAAATTGACTACAAAAAGTTCATTTAGCTCCACTCGGACCTACAGCCCATGGAACTTAACCACCTTCTCTTCATCACTCACCTTCAGCTGTTCTCATTTTCCTCTTGATCCACTCCAAAAAACAGCTCCCACTGAATCACTGTTTCTCACACTGTCATCCTTAGCATATCCTAACCACAGTTCATTTCTTCACCACACAGCTAAATGCAGTTAGAGAAATGTGCATATCTGTCCATATACCCTTTCTATGTTTATGATCAAAACCTGAAGTACTTTTAATTCTTCAAGTAAACATTGAATGTACAATTTAATGTCTCTTTAATTCTCCAATTGTTAATTTTTTCATCTTCCTTTAAGACATCTACACCTTATTTCCACCTGCACTTCTGACAGCCTTATTTATAAAACCCCTAGTCTATCAAATGAATCGAAGGAAACTACCATAAGCAACCATCACCCATGCTATTATTTCCCCCAGTTACTTCTCTTAAATTCACTTCACTTTCCAAACATTGCTCCATTCCTATTAACTTTGAAATTCCTCAGAGTAAATGTGCTCACCACTTTTACTTAAACCCTTCTGATTTTCTCTTTAAATAATAGCATCCCTGAAATTGTTCTCCTCAAACTTACCTATATAGCCTTTGCATTGGTAAATCCTATTTGCAATTCTCAGTGTTCATTTTATTTGACTCATCAACACCATTTGACCCAGCTGAGGGCTCCTCACTCCTCCTAAAAGCAGTTTTTCTACTTAGCTTTTGTGATACCTCAGTATTTTAAGTTCTTTTCCTACCTCAATGATTGCTCTCCTTCTCTTTATCCTTTGATGCTTCAACCCTCCCTCCAGGAGGTGGAGACAGGGTAGAAGCAGTGATTTACCTGTGCTAAGCTAGCACTCTAGTTTTAAGCTGCACCCCCAAACCTGATGCTCCATGTTTTTCTTACTTTCCTGAGGAGATCAGAGTGGCCCAGAGCCCACACTTTGAAGGTAGCTATAAGGAAAATGGAGTCAATAAAGTACCCTACCCAGATGTCCAGGAAGGCCTGAGTAAGAGGTCTTAAGTCAGAAACAAGAGCACATGCACAGTCTTATATAACCCATGACATCATACTTGGCACAGTGCCAACTTTGTTGTAATCATGTACATAAACTGAACAGAACTTTCTGCTGTGCAGACTGCCAGCCCATCAGATAAATAATGTCAGATCTCCCTAAGGCTCTGTGTTATCTTCTTCAGGCTGTGCAAATCTTGAGTTAACCTGCCTTGGATGGGGCAGCTGCTCTACGTAGTCCCTTCTGATGTACATTTCCCTCTTGGTGATTTCATCTGATACTGTGACTTTGACTATCATTTATTTGATAATGATGTGAGCTCCTTTCCTGAGGTCACCCTATGAGGGCTTATTCAACAAGTCCTTTGAAATGATGACTAGCAATGTCCAACTCAATATGTCTTCTGAAGTCAAAATTATTTTTCCCCAAACAATTCCACCTGCAGTTTTCCCTATCTTAACACAGGACGGTTTCATATGTGGAAGTGACATCAAAATCTTGGGGTTGGGCTGGGGATGTGGCTCAAGTGGTAGCGCTCTCGCCTGGCATGTGTGCGCCCCGGGTTCCATCCTCAGCAACACATACAAACAAAGATGTTGTGTCCGCCGAAAACTGAAAAATAAATATTAAAAAATTCTCTCTCTCTCACTCTCTCTCTCTCTCTCTCTCTCTCTCTCTTTAAAAAAAAATCTTGAGGTTATCCTTAGATTTTTTCTCATGTCATTTTTTTTCAATCATTCAGCAAATCCCTTTTCAGCACCTTGAAATTATGCCTGGAATCCTGATAGTTTTCACCACCTGCATTGCAACCATACCCAAGAAAGCCAACCATTACGTTATCACAATGGCCTCTTCATTGCTCTAACTCATCTTTCAATTTATACTCAGTAGAGCTGCCCAAGTGATTTTGTCAAATTATTAGTGAGATTATTCTCCCCTTCTCAAATTTTTTCGGTGTCTTCTTAGCTCATTCAGAATAACCATTCTATGGCCTCTGAAGAATTTATTAGATTAGGCCTTCTTTGACTTTTTTTTTTTCCAGTTCTCTTTGACTCCAATCCCACCCTATTGCAATCTTGGGACCCCAGTTACACCTTTCTGATTTTTTTTCTTGTTTTAATTGTTTTTGTCATACAAGTTACCAGAAAAAAAAAATTAACTTTATTTAAAGTCTATATCCTTTCCAAGAAAGTAAGGCAGGAATTTTTGTCTGGTTTACTCATGGTTGTATGCACTGAGCAATTTTGGATTGATAAGTGTTTCTTAACTAAAGAGAAATTTTGCCTTAATCAATAGGAAACTTTAGTAAGGTGATATAAATCTGAAATTCTAAACATAAATAAAGAAATGAATGACAATTATTAAATTTTTTTAGCTGCTTCACTATAGTGCTGAGAAATGAAGAGATAAAATGTCATTTGTATCACCACATAATTATGAATCTGAAATAAACTTAAATTTCTGTATTTAATACCATCCTTTTATTCTCTTCTGTAGTTGGAGAAAAAGAAGCATTTTTATAGAAAGTTGTTTCAATAGAACTATATAAACAGCTGCCTTTTTTCTTAACAATAACATGATTTTAATTTTTTTCTTTTTTGGACATAAAAGAAGTAAATGTGATTTAAATAATATATAATAACATACTTCTTTTTCATCAAGAAAAATGTGCACTAGTTGTATAAGCTCTTTGCTACCAAGATTAATTTATCCATGTTTGCTCTCTCATATTTTCTATTCATTTATAAAATTTTACTTTTAAAGTGAAAAGTGTATTTTCTTTTATTCCCTTTTGGGGGACTGTTTGTACAATGGGAGGAACACTGGGTTTTTGTTTTGGAATTCATCATTTCTATGCCTGACTGCTATTTTCTAGCCCACTTATCTTAGTTCATTCATAGCAAACTTTTCTTCTTCACTGCAAAATGTAGACACTTGTCCAGACTTACTTACTGGGTCATTATGAGACCAGATGGCTTAACACAGGGTTTGTTGAATGTTGGCCTGTGTTGGGATATTTTTGGGCTCAGGATATGACAAAAATAAGGATAAAATTTTAAAAGTTTATAATAATATTTAGTGTACACCAGAGGATTTTAGAATAAAATTTAGACTATACCAGATGATTTTCTTCAAGTTGCTGTTAGGTACTGTCTACCACTTTCAGTAGTAGTAAATCAACTTCTGGTATAGGATAATCAGAAAAACATGGTTGTTTTCTTCTTTCATTTTTTATTTATAATTGTTTAATTTTATTTGTGTATTTTATCTCTGGTGGAACACAACTCTAAAATCCATATGTGAATTTACCAGATTTTTATTCATTTATTTATTTTTAATCTAACAAATATGTTAAGGTCTGGGGATGACTGAGTTAAT
This sequence comes from Urocitellus parryii, assembly GCF_045843805.1. Classification (NCBI taxonomy): domain Eukaryota; kingdom Metazoa; phylum Chordata; class Mammalia; order Rodentia; family Sciuridae; genus Urocitellus; species Urocitellus parryii. The sequence goes on from NC_135532.1 coordinate 191,107,778, forward strand.
ATATTTGTGGCTTGAATTTTGATACCCAGACCTGACAAGTTAGAAGTAGAAAGAAAGATGGTTATTATTTGGGTTCTGTCATTAAAAAGGGATTGTGACCTGGGGTAACTCACTTATGTTCTCTATATCTCTAATTCTGTTCTATGACATAAAGAAAACAGATTAGAATACTTTGGAAGTGGTTTCTGGTTCAAAATTTATGACTAAATCACACGATATAAATTTCTACTTGATGTTTTCTAATTCCAACAAATTATTGAGTCATATTTCTGTGTTCAAAAATTTATTAAGAAGTTGGATAATGAATGCTTTCATGAATTCTTACTTCATCATTAAATAGTACAGTAAAGCTCATATTGTTTTCTGGAAATAAATGTTTTAAATAAACAAAAGTAAATATAAGACTATAACAGAACAAAACAGCTCATACATTGCTTTACCACCAAGCAATATTCAAATTTGGACATGAAGTCATTCTGAATTATTTTCCATTCAGAAAGCTATTTTGCTCAAGACCAACTGCTAATCATTCATCTCTTTAGATGACATTGACTTCTGACCAGACACTGCTAGGTTCTAAAGCTTCATATGGTGTTTCAATCAGAGTGATTGTGTAACAAGAAACATGAAAGGGTAACAGCAATTAACCTTCCCCAGTTTAAAAATGGAAAATTGAAAAACATAAACGAGAGTTTGAATCCATAGGTCAGACATGCCAATAATCATTTTCATTAATTTTTTTCATGTGCATATTCATCGAAGGAACTTATGCTTTATTTAAATGTTTTTATAAAATTCATATTTGGGGAAGAAGCACACAGGACATAGTGCTTAAATATGAGGTTTTCTTATCTCTCACTTTAGCCATGTTATTAGATGTGTATTCAATGAGTTGGAATCAGAAGATTAATTAAATGGTTCTGATTAACAGTGAGCCTTTGTGCCCCTAGACAAACAGTGAGAGCCAGATAGTTAAGTTTGTTCTGTTTGCTGGGTTTACATGAAGGCTGGTTGAGGACCAGAAATCACTCAGCCTTCTTACTATGTGATTACTAACCTCATAGATTTGCCACATTGATGCTAAAGACTAAATGCAATGTACAACAAGAGAAAATGATCACATCCATATTACCATTAAACCAAAAAGGTCAACTTACTGTAAAAAAATTGTATCATTTCTATCAAAAAAACAAAACAAAACAAAAAAACTAGTAACTATCATTTCTTAAATATACTATTTTAGACAGGGTCGGTGTGGACTTTATAAATAAAATACTAATTCTTTTTTTGCACCTCAGATACAAATATCTAGAATTTATGACAAATATGTGGAAAGCATATATATAAATTCACACGCAGTTATATTTTATATGACAAATCAGATGTTAAGGAGTTTTTAAAAAATCTAGATTGTCCTCAATTCTTAATATTCTGGAAATTACCTGAACATGGTCCTTTTAACAAAGTATTTAGTAACCAGTTTCATTACAGAATGTGTCAATATGTCTGATGACATTTTAAAATATTATATCTCAGGAATAAAGTGAATAATTTAGGAATAAAATTTTTGACGTAATTTTAAGAAGAAAGTGCAATTCTGCAACATATTAGGTACAATAGATTAACCCAAACCTTATGGTACTTAACAAAATCATTTATTATTGGTAGGTGTAGATGATGCCACTTCCCTTTCCCACTTGCCCTGGGGAAAACCATTATTTTGTCTAAGTGGTATTTTTGGTTATTACAAGATGGAAGGACATGTTCGCAAATAATATATTTTTGTATGACTTCAAATACTTTAAAAAGTAAAAAGAAGGATAAAACTTAGAGAACAGAAATAAAAACTGAAGAGGTATCAGAAAGAAGGAAATTAAAAATGTTCATTTCCTGCTTGAGACAGATGGTTACATTGATTTTGCCTCAAAAGAAAAAGAATGTGAAATTGAGGGTTGTTAGAACCATATGTCTTTTTATTGTGTTTTGTCACATGGAACTTAGTGATCCTGAGAGGAAGGTCTCTAGCTATGAATGGAATGATAGCTCACTTGGTACACTAGAGAGAGAGAAATATAAAATAGCTATACAAAGTAGGATGTAAAATTATCCAAGGGATCCTAGAGGTAGGAGCTTGAATTTTCATACCATTTCTTAAACACACATTTTTCACATATCTCCAGATTTATGTTAATATTTTCATTGTGGCATTAATTCTTCAACACCCAAATATTGATTAATTACCTGTATTTTGGTATAAGTTGATATTTTCAAAACTTTTATATTACCTAATTCTTTTCTCTCCTTCAAAATAAAAAAGCACATTCTCAGAGCAATCTTACTTTTATATCAAAGTTATACTATAAAATAATTATAAATAATTCTGTCAAAGTTGTTATGTCAGATCATCTTACTAGATTTTAGAGATAAGTATTTTATTTTTTATTATTATGTTTCTAGTTGTACTGTTAATTATATTGTTTAAAAGTTTTTCTTGTGCTTTTGCATTTATTCCATTCAATATGACAATAGTCTTAGTATTTTTATTTATTTGCCTTAATTTTAATTTTATTTACAATGACAAGAAATCCTAGAAACATAGCAGAGATAAATCATTAGGATTGAAGCTATAAAATCTGAAAGTATGATACTAGAAGTTTCTGGTTTATAAGTACTAATAAGAAATTTATTTCAGTTGCTCATATTTGTTAGAGTTTCAAATTGGTGTATACATGTACATGTGTATTCAATTTTTACCTTATTGTGTAAAGGGCTCTTTGTTTATATAGGATGTTTGCATTGTATACATTCAAAAGTACATCTATTCAAGTAGATAAAACCTTAAAAAATAGTTGTATTGAAGAATTATGAAAAATGTTTACCAGCAAAGAATCTATTTCTCTCTTGTTATCATGAATCGTTACCAATAATGATTAGTATTCCAACTTTTAATTTTTGAAAGAAGGATTCACTCTGTGCCACAGTAAGTAAATTCCATTGAAAATTGATTGAATTTAAATGTAATTTCAAATTAAACAAAATTATGTCTTCATGGGACAGGATGCAGTATATCACATTGTTCCAAACTGCCACAGGCATTGCAAATGTTTTTCCCCTCTGTTAAACCCTAATTTGCTCTATCTCCTTTATTTAGTAACCAATTCATCATCAGTTATCAGATCAAGTATCACTTCTTCAGGGAACTCTTTCCTGATATTGAAGCAGACTAAATCACATCACCTATAACATGATTCTATAAAACTTATCAATAACATCTAAGTTCTTTTTTTTTATGAGATTACTTGAAACCTACATGGCTTATTGCTCATGTACTTCAGTGTATTTATGACATTTAATTGTGTCTAGTAATAATGGTGACTAATAATGCATTGTAGGATTTTACATTATCATTTCAATAAATAAAATCTACAAATGAATGAAATGATCCAATGTAAAGTGCATTACTAACAAGAATTACATCTCTTAAATTATGAGATAAATGTTTTGCATATTTCCAAGAAAATATTTTAAACCATGATTCTTGATATCTAAAAATATTCAAATTGGTAATTGCTATGGCTAATAAATTCTATCAGTACAGTTGTCCCTTGGTATTCATTGGATATTGATTTGTGGAATTTCACAGATGATAAGATCCATGTTTGCTTATGTCTGTTATATAAGATACTTGTACTATTTGCACTGAACTCACACACACACTCCTGTGTCATCTCTATGTTATTTATAACTTCTAATGCAATATAAATGCTATGTAAATTGTTATATTCTATTATTTATAGAATAATGAGAAGACAAAAAGTACATATAGCTGTGTTTTTTTGTTGTTGTTGTTGTTTGGTTTTTTTTTGTTCTTTTTTTTTGTTGTTGTTTGTTGTTGTTGTTGTTGTTGTTTAGTATTTTCCAAGTGTAATGGGTTGAAACTGCTGATGCAGAGACTACAGATGTGGGGGGCTCACTGTCTATGCCCTGTATTGAGTTCCTCAGTTTATAACATGCATATTATAATTTTATTTAATATTTTAAGGTATTATTACCAGATACTTCTTAAGACCCTGGCGAGACAGTAAAGATTCCTTCTTTCATGGAATTTACTTTCTGTTGGTTGGTTTGGGGGGAGGAATATAATTACTAAAAGAAATAAGCAGAACATATCTTATGATGGAAAATAAGCAGATCAAAATTAACTAAATGAATAAACATGGTCACTTTAACAATGGCAGTCAAGGATGCCTTCTCAAAAACTGAGACATTTTAGTAGTGATCTAAAATATGTGAGGAAGTAAAACAGAGCAGAGAAGGAATGCTCATGGTAAAGAGCAAGTATTAAAAACTAAGGAAGATTGTATATTATGTATTTGAATTCTTATTTTTTCCTCAATACTGGGAATTGAATCCAGGGGTACTTTACCATTGAGCTAAGTCCCAAACCCTATTTGTTCGTTCGTTCGTTCATTCATTCATTCATTCATTCATATATACATTTAATTTTGAGAGAGGATCTTGCTATGTTACACACACTGGCCTCAAACTTGTGATCTTCGTGCCTCAGTCTTCAGTGTAGCTTAGACAACAGGCATGTGACACTATGCCTGATTGTGCCATATGTTTGAAAACAACCAAAGGGGTGTAGTGGTAAAGAGAGATCCCTCATTCCAATTGTGACCAGACTAGACCACATTTCAGACACTACTGCAAAAAGTAAAAGTAAAAAAAAAAAGTCTCTGTATTATATCTGATATTCCTTGTGAAAGTTGTACTGAGAGATGAGAAGACAAAAATCATACTATATAGAGAAATTTGTCTTTACTTAAAATTATGTATTGCCAATATTTCAAATGTATCCTAGACTGAACTTTCAACGTAAAGGGATGCATTTATTACTTATTCAAAACACTTTTGAAAAGAAAACTGCTTACACCTTTCTTTAAATGTATTATTCTCATTTGGTCTTTGTCTAGGTTGTAATGTTAAATCCCCATGCACATTACCTGATGAGGAGAAATTCTCTAATACATTGGAAGATTTCTCAACATAATTAGAGTACTGCTGTTGATTATTAATGAAGATCTACTAGTTAGAGTTTTAAATGGACATTTTCATGCTTTAAGTTGACTAGCAATGTCAAGGCATTGATCCAATATTGGTTTTCCCCTCTATTTCTCCTTCAAAAATAATCTAGCACTTCTACAATATTAAAGCAATAAAATTGCTGATTACCCAAAGGAATGCCATGAAAATAGATCATTAAGCAGTTCAATATGAAACACCTGATATCTGTTCCTATATTTCTACCTTAATAAAATGATATCCAGGTATTTTTAAGACATTTGCCGACTCAGTAAAAATCTTACAGTCCTGATTTTGCTTAGTCTTTACAGAAAACATTCTTACACCTCTCCTTGTCTTTATCTGACAGAAGAATTGTTTAGAAAAATCATTAAAAAATGGAGAATTATTTAATCTCAATTATTCCCAGTGTTGTTTTTTTTATTTGTAGAATTTCTTTATAATTAAAAATTTAAGGCTAACTGTTAAAAACAAACCAATTTGCTTGTCAGACTTCTCTCATAATGTGCATCTTTCTATTACCTATACTATAAATCATATATTTGGTTGGAAAGGAAACAAAATATTGAAATTCAGATAGTCATTACATCATCTCTTCCTTGCATCACATTTAAATTCATTTATTTTTATTTACAATTTAAAACAATTCTAGGTGTGAGGAATGTCTTCGAGTTTGAAGAGCTCATTTTGAGGCTGCAAAAACCCAATGGGAAATAGCAAATGTGGTTATTTATGGCATGTTTATCCACAAACTTCATTCCCTATTGTTAGAAGACCATCTCTCCACCTACAGACAGGTAGCACAGCACAGCCTGAGAAAGAATTGAGACATTTATGCATTCAGAAAGTCAGCTTACTATTTTCCATTATGAGACTATTTTCTTTCAAACCTTAGGGCATAGAAAACAAGTTACTGTTTGAAAAGTTGACAATTTTGGCTCTATTAAGGTAGAAACAGCTACCTGCGAACATGTGAATGAATAATAAAGTCTCTTCAGACTTAATACTGGAGGGCAGAGAAAAGAGGTTGGCAAAACATATATTTATTATATGATACAAAGAAAGTAGTTTGGCAAAACTGAAAGCTATGAATAGGAATTATTCTTGCCATTTAAAGTTTCAAAGTGTTCTACATAATACACAGTAATTTGGAATCTTCTTCTCAGACATTATAGTTTGAAATGCATCTATCTATAGGAAAAAAATCCATAAATAGTATTTGGAAGGAAAATTATTCCTTGATAGTACCTCATAACTGGAGACATGTAAACAACTCAGAGAAGTTAAAATGAATAAATAACTATTATAATGGAATATTTTAAAACAATGCAAACAATCTGAAATTTTGTCATTTGTAATTATAATATGCAAATTTAAAGTCGATGTGGATTCTGAAGTTTCTTGCTATTAACCGGATAGATACAATTCTCCAAATGCCACTGGAGCAATATGTAGCAGCGAGCACTTAACATGTTCTGAATGTTGTTCTGAGGGTATTCTTTTATCTAATTTTCACTGATTAAGAAAGTCATGGCTCAGAGAAGTTAAATAACATGCCTTAACAAAGTTGGAATTCATACTATTCCAGTGGGATGCTGGAAATAGCTGTGTATTCTTGCAAAAGCCAAGTATTAAAATATCTGAAATTTGGTTAATTTGATGTCAAACACAGGAATTATTACATATTTAATTACTTTACACATAAATGTGAAATGCTATTTAAGATAGGTAATGCACAATTCAAAACATGTAACTTCCTAATTATTTTACTACAGTATTACCTATACTCTTGAAGTTGTTTATGGCCATGATAGCCCTATCATGGAAATACTGCACATTAGTGTGTTATTTTTTATCTTTACCATTCAATGACAACCCCTTAGTGATTGAAATCAGCTATCCTAATAGTATTTACAGACACAAAAACTGGCAATTAATAATGAGAGTTGGATTTATTGTTTTAAGGATAGTCAAAATACAAGATTTAAGAAAGGAATGAAAAAGATTTAATAATGAAGATTAAATTTTAAAGTATCTTGGTCTGGGGTTGTGGCTCAGTGGTAGAGTGCTTGCCTAGAATGTGCGAGACCCTTGGTTTGATCCTCAGCACCACATGAAAATAAATAAATAAAATAAAAGGTTATGTGCCCAACTACAATTAAAAAATAAATCTTTAAAAAAAATATTTTAAAGTATCTTCAGCTCTTAAGTCATGAGCAAAACAAATCATTGAGAATGTATTCATATAATATTCAGAAAACATTGCCTGATTCAGCAATGATAAATTACTGAGTAATGAATGAAGTTTCAATAATAACTTCCTTATTTTACTTATGTCTTATTATTTATTAATATAAATATAAATAAATTTTTCAACATTTATTGGAGGTAGACAATTTTGTCAGTTGTCACTGATATTCATATATAAATGGACACAAGAATTGTGTCAAAATCAACAAATCATTCTGTAAGAATGAGCTGGCTATATGGAATTTACAATAAATAATGTTTTTATTATTATTAGAAATTTGTATGCAACATATTTTCACATCAGTAAAATTGGGTAAGAATCTTACAAGGCTATATATACATAGATGTTTTTCCCAGAGTTAGTTGTTAAAAATATCACTTGTTTTTACCAGAAAAAAAAAGGTTTATGCAATGCTGTGGTGTCCTGCTTCAAAATAAATAAAATATAACTAGGTTTACCCAAAATGAAAGGTATTGAAGAACATAGATTAGCATTTTAAAATGGCCTGGTAAACAAAAACCAAATGTTTATTAATTCTTACATGGCATTACCAATCACAACATGGTTGTGAAGCTATGAAGTTGCATGTAGAAATCCAGTGTTTGTCATATTCTGGACCAACTACAGTCTCTCAGAAATTTGAGAGATTGTGATCTGATCAATACCAACGTGCACATTCATGGGTGATTCTGAATTTATAGATGTAGCACAGATCTAAATTTAAACACATTAATTGTTTAAAAATTAATCACAGACAATGAATAGTTCTAGCAAGGATGCCCAAAGAAGAATAATCTAGGGAAAGAGTTATAAATTAAAAAAAAAAAACAGTGCCAGAAAACATATTCATGAAAGAATAATATGCCAATGAAGGACATAGATTATTTTCTCAGTGAAGTTATAATAAGTATAGGATTTGTATTATCTAGTTGAGCTAGACTCTATGGAGTCTAGTTTATGAAGTACCATTTGCCATTGGCATAAACATTTGGGTGTAGCATCTTATTCACTATATGGCATAAAGTATTTAGAAGGCAAGGGCTTATGCAAGGAATACAGTTAAGATGAGGAAAAGTTCTATCAACAGGGTTTCCCTATAATCAAGCACATTTGCACTGGGAACATCAACAGAAGCACCAATGGGAGCTTTAATATGTAGCTTCAATATCAGTTTTTGGTTTGGGTGTTAATGAACAGCACTCAGAACACAGGTTTGGAGCTCAAAAGTTGATTCTAGAGAATGAATACGAAAGTCCATGGTGAGATTTTAAAGCAACACAAACAAAAGCTTGTCATATCCAAACTCTGGATAGTAGCAGGGAACAAGAACAACAAAAAATTAGGTCCATAGGTGAATGTTTGATAATGAATGACAGAGAAACTACAAAACTAAAATCCCATTTTCCTTCCATATCTTCCACAAGACAGTAAGCCAGGGACATTATATGCAAGAGGATAATACAAATAAAGCAAATAGGCATTTTGAATGAATCTGAACATTCCAAATGCTATATTCCAGATTTATTTTAAAAAGATAATTGCAGAGATGAACAACAGAGAGAATTTTCTTTTCAATTATTTGGAAATTTTAGAAAAACAAAAAGTTCTAGAAGACAATGGTGCTAAAATTTCCAGTTTGCAAATGAACCAATGATATTCATTATATATTGAAGACTGTGTGTTGATGTCATTATTAGGAAAAAAAACTGATTGCAGTTTTTACATGTAAGTATTCAGGACAAGATTAATTCACTTCAATAAGGTATTAGTTTATAAGAGCATTGACACTAAGGTAAGGGAGACTCATTTAAATTCTGCACCGCTACTTATTAGTTATGTAATTACAAATCACCTCACCAAGTCATACTATTCTGCACTATGAACTAATTATTATGGTTATAAGTTAAATAATATAACAAGTGAGAAAAACAAATAACATCTTGAATGTGAAACCCCTGGTTTGGTATCATTATACATAGAAAGATTACATTATACTACTGACTTGAGATTTGTATCTCAAGTGTGTCTTCACATACATTGAACATGGTATAGATCATTATAAAAATGAATAAATAGTAATGATCTCACATAATATATCATACTTACACATGAGATTTTAAATGATTTAACATATATATGCATTTTTATTTTATCACATTGTAAAAATGTCTGTGTAGAGTTTATTTTCTCTATAAAAATAATGAATGTAGCAATTCCAATTTAGAGCAATAAAGAGGGAGGCAAAGTTGTATGCTGCAGACTTCCTTGGACACCAGGGTGCCTCATTCTCAGCTCAACCATGTATAAACTGTCCTTCCTGATATGGTGCTTAACTCCAAATTTTACTTTTCATATCACTAAGGGCAATGCTATTGCCTAATTGATAGGTCTTTATATTTTATGAGACACAGTTATTTAGAAAAGCAGATGATTTTCAAGAGAGAATGCAGACTATCTCAGGGAAGAGACTTCTTTTAGGGAAAAGTAAGAAATACACATTCAAGGGAGAATGCAGGCCACCTCCAGAGGGAGAAAAAGCCTAAATCATAGGTATTTATGTGAAAATAAATTTAGAGCCCTTAAACAAATGTATGTTGTATACTCTGGCAGTTTTCAAGTTCATGATATTACTAACCTTGGCTTTATTAGGGAATTTTTCAGGAACATGATAAATTCAGCCTCATTGAGTAAACAAACTCTAATATCATAAAATAAAGAAGTCTACATCAATTTGGTTTGATCTGTCTGTTTTCTTCAGCATATTTAATCAATAATTTGATGGATGTTAGAAAAAAAACCCATCATTAAAAGTCTAGACTTCTTGATGCCAGAATTCAGACTCAAAACTTTCTCAGCTATTAATAGAAAAATATGACATGCAACATAAATAAAATTAGAATTCAGAAAGAGGATTATATTGCCTAATAAGTCGCTTCAGTCAAGAGAAATTTGGCCTAGTTTGCATCTATGCAGTTTGAGTTCACTGAAATGTAACATGGTTCAATTTCAGGGTTCTAAAAGCAATATACGGTTAGGTTTTATACATGTGATTACAGACAATCCAAACAAAACATTTCAGAAAGGCACTGAAATACACGATGAAGATGAAAATAGAGGTAAGATGAAAACTTTGTTCTATTTTGTAAATTTTAGAGGTAGCCTACTTGAAGAAGAGAATTCTTGGGAGTAAGTAACTTGATTTTTTTGTTGTTCAATATCTCAAATGCTGTCATGAAGAATTAAGGCCAATGACTGCTCTGTGAATGATCAGAAACACCTATTTTGCATCTTTTTAATAAAGGGTTGTAGTATTAATGAAAGAAGCTAAGTTTTTACTTTTTGTTTTTGTTTTGTTTTAAAGATATTTGAGCTGACAAAAAATGCCTATGCACTTCTCTATAAGTTAAATAATTTAATCTGACGCTTAAACACTCTTTCTTTGAAATGGGAATATAAATGTCATCTCAGGATTATTGTAAAGATTTGGGACAAATAAGGAAGTGAAATACTATATATAAATGTTAACAGCTAAGAGTTTATTAAAATAATTGATTTTCACCAAAGTCCACAGAAAATATTTTATAAGAGAACTATTAATAGAAAACAGAAAAATATAGAAAGAAAGCAGAATGGTGATTTACAAAAGTGTTATGTTTGGGAAGAAAATGGAAAGCTATGAAAAACACTAATCAGAAAATTCTACAGAGAAATGGGTAATAGAAAAGGAAAATAAAGAGGAATGCACTTTTTTTCTTTATCAGAAATGAAAAAAAGCAAATCTTTTTTCCAGTGTTATTCAATCTGGAGCTCATTAATTTGCTAGACATCTGAGAAGCTATAGCAAACTCCAATGCTTAGTGACTTTCTGGGATTGAATTTAGGACCCTCGATCCATGATTTCTGAGTTAGGATGTTTAGCAAAGATTTTGTTATGATTGCTAGAAAAACTATAATTTGTGAATGGTTTACATTCTAAATAAGTTAGAACTTACAATTTATTTAAGATTATACTCATCACATAGCCCCTGAGTTTTTTTAATCAGAGGAAATAGTAAACCAAAACAGTGCACTAAAAATTACACATAAGCCTGAGATCTTCCTCAGTAGGGGCAGTCCTTAGTAATATGTTGCAAATGCACATGATGTGTGTCAGAGGTGGAAAGCCAACTGAGAAACCCCTGGCACACAGCACCCATTACTTGTGAATGTTCATGTGTTAAGCGCATATTAGACATGACACCACAAACCCTGTAATTACTTACAAATGCAAAGAAAGTCATTAGCACTTCAGAAATTTATTTAACTGTGTTGTGAATTTATCTACCTTCTTTTCCTATGAGAAAGAAATGTTGTACACAGAGAAAACCATCAGCACTTCAACAATTTTTCTAGCCAAATCCAGACCTTTGCTGGAAATTCCCTAAAGATAGACATGGTATATCAAAAAAGGAATTAAAAGGGATTTGGATTGGAGTATATTTCTTCTATATATGTCAATATTCAATATAATAAAATTATTGCCTTAATGCTTTGGCTTTGCTTATTATTATTTATAAATTATTAAGGCAAACTAAAATCTCTGCTCTGATGTAATCATATATACTTATGACAAATTTAAGTCATTTTTTACATATTAATTGCAAAAATCACATTGAGATTACATAGCTTTTCATGTTCCACTGAACAGAGGAACATTACTCACTTTAGAAAGAAAATATTTAAAATTTGTTGAAGCAAGAAGGACCTTTAGAGAGGCAAACTAACCAAGAAAGGAATTTGTATTTTTCTGCTCTAAACTGTATTCAAGAGGCTTTAAGAGTTCATTCATCTTCAAAAGATGACTAACCTTTCAGATTGTGTCTGCACTAGGACACCCTGGCACAATGATTTTGGAATGAGCCAAGTTCTCAAAACACAATTACATGTTATTATTTTTTCCATCTTATGTTAGACCCATAATCAGATTGGAAATCTATAGTCAGCGATAATGGAGCACTGAGACAATTGGCCATATCATTCAAGCCAAAGAAACACTTTGATTTGAAATTCTGTATCTAAATGATTGGGGCCAGAGTGCTCCTTTGGTTTGAATGATTTGGATAATTGTTTGAGTTCTCCACTTCATTTTGCTAGTATAAATTGTCCAAAAGCAAACGTATGAGCTACCATATTCATTCAGTGTGATGAAAATATGTACATATTCTGTGGCATATAAAGTTTGTAAATGTTTAAAGGAAAATAAAACTGGAAACTACTGAAGGCATCATTTATATATTTTCAATACCTCCGTTACAGAAAATAAATTACAGTATGCAAGCTCACACATGTTCACTAAATTGCATTTTTGTATAGCTATTTATCACTAAACTATTCTGAAAATTAAACAATTCTTAAAAATTTGATCATCACAAATGATTAGGAATGAAACAAATAAAAACATTCTAAATTAAACATGGTTTACAAAAAAAAAAAAAAAAACTAAATACTTAGCATCCCCAGTTACTATTGTAATATATTCATAAATTGCAGGACCAGAGTATATGAAGAAATGTCTGCCTACACCATTGTCATCCTTCATGTTCATGACTTATCCATGTTGTTGTCATTTGTTATTATTGCTTCATACTAAATAGTAAGCAGAAGACAACTGCATTTCCCAAAGTGGATCCCTGTGCTTGTTTGAATCTCCCTTTGTGAAGTCTAAGTTCTGATCTATGCCACAAGCACCAAGGCAATCAATGCTGATGAATGACTAGAAATGGCTTCTTTATTCCAGTCCTCACTGAGGAGAAAGTTTCCATTATCTCCTTCAACATCTTCACTCTATCAATTTGACAGGGGCAGGCAGTTCCACACTTGACTGCTTTCACTTTGGAACAGTATTCTACTCACCTAACTGTTTCTAATATGAAAGAAAAATGAAAAATAATAAAGTCTGGAGAAAACTTCTTGTTTGCACATACATAAATGCCAGCTTTTATTCTTCCTTTTAATTGTTGTTTGAACTTACCTGGAATATAATCACTGAAAAGGAAGTGGCAGAGTAAAAGATCATAGGTAGAGCCTAAATTCTAAGGCATTAGGTAAAATAAGGTAAGTTTTAGCAGCTGGAAAGAAAAAAAACAGAAATCAAATTAAAGTCCTATCTTGGGTGGCTTTTTGATCGTGGATGTGGCACATTTGCTTACATTGCAAAGACCAGATACCATCTTGGCATCTTGGCTTCTTCCCACAGCTTTGTTCTGGCAACTAGCAGCTTAGAAACTCACCCAACATGCACATATTGGGACTGTGAGAGGTTTTTTTCCTCTCCTCTCCTTTTGTGAGTTTTGTCTATCTCTATGAAGCAGAAGAACATGCTGGAAAAAAGACAAGGTGTGAACTGGCCTTTTTTCTGGCAGCCAGTCAGTCTGCTTTTGAGAAGAAAAGCCTCCAAGGTAACAGGAAAAGATGTCAGAAACAAACTTTTTAGAACAAAAATGAAATGGAGAAAACCATGGAAATTGCTTGGGCATTAATTACCAGAAGTAGTCGCTTACAATAGTTTATTCTCCTCCAGAATTTTTCTTAATTCTGCAAGAAGAGCCTTCTCATGCACATAGAACTCCTGCAATGCAGAAACAAGCTCTGGCCCCTGAATACCCTGGATTATCAGTTCTGTTCATGAGCTTGGCCACTCAGGCTGGTTGTGCTGCTCACACTGGGCAGTGGCCTTTAGGGAATCTGGAGTACTGCCACAAGGAAACCGAATCTTTCTTTTTCTATCTTTTTCTATTCCTTGTACATTTCCATGTACATTTCTGATACTGCATCTGTGAACAGTCATGCAAAATGCAAGGAGTTACCCATGTCTGAGAGAGAAGAACATTATAAGCAAATAATAGTAAAATCTCCAAATTATATTGTGAAATATTTCATTAATAATGTGTTTGGTTTGTGTCACTACAAAACTATTTTACAGAGGAGGAATAAGCAGGAGGGGGGCAGTTGGGGAACTCTTGGGGAGAAAAAAAGAGTTACAAAATAAACACTTGTGACAGAAGACACTTAAGCTCACATTTTCCACATACAGTGGAGGACATATGGCCACAGGTATCACATCACCAGTCAATGACCACAGTCCTCTGGAAACTAATCTTAGACTAGTCAACAGAAAACCCAGAGTATCCATTTTCTTTTCCCACAATGAGGAAAAAACAACTCAAAACTTTATTTTCAGATACTTAGTATAATATTCTCAACTACCTTCAAATTACAGAGTAGGCAAAAAAGGGATTGAGAGAGTGACCCTACTGAAAGGAATAAATTGATGTCCAATATTTGTTATTTTTGTTATTCCTTTTTAGCTATAATACTGGTTCTGTTGTTTATACTTGTTTGGTCTTAATAAGCAGCATTAATGCAGGTAGTTTTCTTATTAAAGTGGAATATATATATATATATATATATATATATATATATATATACCCAGTTATTAATGTACATAAAAGAGAAAATTTATCTTATGAATAAGAAATCTCAGATTTTAGATGTTAGTACTCCTCCCTACGCCACCCCTGCCCCAGGAATCAGTGAAAGCATTCTTTCAGTAATGTATACATACTTTGGGGTCAGATTTGAAAACACTTCTTAACATTACAAAATAACAGAATGATTAAGAGCATGTATCTGAATAGTTCCTTGGTTAAAAACCTGGCTCTACAACTGACCAGCTATTTTACCTGTGGCAAGTTACTTGAATTCTCTGTTCTTCAATTTCTTTATTTGTAACATGGGACTAGATAACTGTATCCAACACTTACAGAAGTTTAAGAAAATTAAATGAGTTAATATGTTTTAAATGGTCAGAATGATAAATCTTCTAAAATTGTTGATTAAATAAAATGCATTTTGAGATGATGACTTTTTTAATAAAGCCTGACACAAATGTATCTTTTTCTCTTTTTCCCAGAAGCTAAGAGGCAGAAGGAAATCAAAGTCAAACCACAGAAAAGAAATGAATCTGCTTTTTACAATGTGGTAAAATGCCACTTATATCAGTTCAATAGCAGGAAAACAATAGAAAAACCAAAAGAATTAAGAAAATGGAAGGTGTGTACTGAACACACAGTTAAGCTTTTAATATATTTGTAATGAGGCTTTATAATCTATAAACCTTGGTGTTAATCAAAATTAGACTTTATGAGCATTAAAAGGACTTGTAAATAATGAGATTTCTGAAAGTGAAGATAACAATAATTGGGTAATCTCTGGAGTTCAGCAATTTGCTTTTTGCAGGCAGATATATTTTATAGCACTTTAGAGAAAGTCAATATCCAAAAATTCATTTTCTATTTGTTTAGCTTAGGCCTTTGGCCTGAGAGCTGCAGCTCTTTTTGAATAGGAGCTCTTAGTTTCCACAGGTGCATTTCCTCTGGAAGATTTATATGCCTCATAAAAGCTTTATATAGCTCATAAATGCAGACTTTCAATCCTACAGGTACTGCTGATCTGGAAGTTTTATTTTATCTTTTGGGCTGATGAAATGGCACCTCCTTGTTGGGAGATGCCAGCATGAATGGCAGAGCAATGGTATAAACCGCAAGAGAGTGATCCAGATGAAAAAAGGGCCAGGAGAGGAACTGTGAAGCAGAAGTCCACAGGGAGAAAGGCAGCTGCTAACTGGGAGCTGCAGGGGAGGCGGGATTCACAGTGAGAACTCAGAGGAGTGAGCACAGAGGCATGAGAAAACAGAGCAGGAAATAGCATCTCAGATCAAGTGGAAAAAGAAACAGGCTTGCACATGCCTCCTGTATTTAGATTTCCTTTTGATAGTGTGTATTGTTTTCAGGACAGTCTAGGTACTTCCACACATTAAGCTAGTGTGAGTCAAGAAAAAAAAATTGCTGATGGGCATTTTCAAAATATCTAATACATTGAAGGCAGATTTTTTCCTAGAAAGTTATATATAATAGTAAACCTTAGTAAGTGCTTATTATGTATGTGGTGAAATAGAAACAGTATGTATAATGTTTCTCTGGATAAGGAAGTAGGATAAAAAGTAGGGAAAGAGTCAAAGAAGAAAACATATAAACATTCATCTTTACTGTCAACCAATGCTGGCAGTAAAGATGGGCAAAGGTTTGAGATATATTCTGAATACAAAGTGACACATAGTCATGATTAATGTATGCCAGAACTTTTCTAAAAGTTTTAAATATTTTCCTTTATTTAATTATTTAAAGAATCCAGAAAGGTAAATATTCTGTTATTCCTGTTTAACAGAAAACGGGTGTGTGAAGAGGAATTAAACTAAGTTACCTACTGTGAAATGTTGGAGCCAGGATTTGGGGGCTTTCATGACTATATCAGTCAAAAAGGGAAGCTAGCAATAATTTCAATGGGGCTGAAATCCAGTTCATGTCTACTAACCAAGTTGTGCTGCACTCACCACCTAAATGAATGAAGACTCTTCTGAAAAATTCAAAATTATCAACTGGGATAAGGACAACCTTGTAAGACATGGACATAAACAGTTTGATACCAGACTCTATATTTTAAATTTCATGCTAATACAATATACGTGGGGATAAAGGAGTGTCGGGAATCAAACATGGTTCCCAAGATTCTATTTTAAACAACTGGACACACCTTACCACTGTTTACAGTTATAGTGTAAAATATTATTGTGGTTATTACACAAATTATATCATGCAAATTAAATACAATACATGGAAAATTAGCTTTAATATTATTTCAGATTATGTCAAAAAGACCCAAGAGAATAAACTTGTTTTAGGTCTGGAAGTAATATGCACAGGTCAAATCAAGGAGTGACTGTGGCTCTTCAGTGTGATCTGTCAATGGGAAAGGAAGGAGGAGAGGAATGTCAGGCAGTATTTTTTCAGCTAGCTGCACCCTTCAAATAAAATTCAGAGGTCTGTTTAGACAGCCCTTCCCACTCAACTCCCTCTCTTTTTATTCCTCTCATTGCTCCTCCCTTGTTCCTTTCAATTGTAGAAAGAGACACCCTGTTTTTACTAACATAGGTCCCCACTATTATTTTGTTCTCACAATACCATTTCCACATTTGTGAATAAGGCTTTGTGATATTACAAAATATATATTTGATCTTTGTTCCTATTTTATGCCTTAGATGTCCTAAAATCTTTGGAATCTCAGAATTATGAATGGCTTTTGTATGCTAATAAGATTACTGGTAGCTGGGGATCCTTAGATAACCTCAGTACAGGGGTTTGGTCCCCAGGAAAACCAAGCCATGATTACATAGGCCTGACAATCAACCCAATCCTCCCAGAAGTGGAGAAAAGTTGAAATTGAGGTGATCATTGGTGGAGGATTATTTACTTAACATACCTATGTAATGAAGCCTCTGCAAAAAACCACAAAGATAGAGTTCTTAGAGCTTCCCAATAGTTGAACATGTGGTGGTGCCTAGAGGGCAACATGCTGCAGAGGGAATGAAAGCTCTACCCATTCCCACCTGCCTGGCCCTTGGTATCTCTTTTATCTGGTTTTAATCTATATTTTTTATAATAACATTTATAACATATAAGTAAGTGTAAGTAAAATACTTCCCTAAGTTCTGTGATTCAGTCTTGCAAGTGAATTGAACATGAGGAGAGGATAGTAGGAAACCAATTTAAAGTTGGTCACTCAATTACAGGTCACATTAGCATCTGAAGAGGGTCAGTTTTGCGAGATTGTGCCCTTAACCTATGGGATCTGACACTATCTCCAAGTGGATACTGTCTGAATTGAATTATAGGACACAAAGCATTGTCCACTGGAGAATTTGGTGTCAGAAGTGTGTTGAGTGGTGTGAGAGAATAGAAAAAAACACTTTTCAAAAAATCATTAAGAACCCTTTTTAAATTCTGCTTGTATGGATACTGGTCTTGGAAATCGGGATCAGGTCCTCATTCCCACTTCGGTGTTAAAGATTAAACACCTGAGAAATGCCAAGGCAAGCATAGAAAGGAAATTTTATTTAAGAGACAGAGAAACAGAGATAGTAGACTCCTTTGGAGATGATCCAGGGACCAGAGCAGGTGCGCATGGGAGTGGGGGTGTCTTGTATTTTTATAGACGCCCCCCAACACACACACACACACACACACACACACACACACACACACCACACCCTCTTTTTTTTCCCTACCTTCTTGACCACAAACAGGAAGAGAACTGCCCAGGGGTTAATTGCTGGTATTGAAAAATGAAATCCTTTCCTTCCCCTGAAGTGTTAGCAACCAGTTGATGGAGAAGTAACCAGTTGATGGAGAAGTGCTATCTACCCATTTCCTTTTCTTTGATAATCAGCTTCCTGTCCTTTGCACCAGTCTCATTATGAAACAATTTGATTAGCCCAAATTATCCACTCTGTTTCATGTCTGAAATCTGACCTAGGAAGCTCCTTTATTCCAGTTTACCTCTGAGGAAACTATAGGACATGTAGCTAGAAGTTCAGTTCAGTTTCAGAAGGACTCCATGCAAAGCAACCAAAAGAAGGACACAGCAATCTTTGAGGACATAAGTTTTACAGAGGATTCCTAAAAGTTCTAGAATGTCATTGGTTCAACCCAAAGGGAAAGCATTATAGACAATTGTATCCTGTGGAAAAGGAGGGAAGAGTAAAAGGTAAAGAAAAGTGGAGGAAACTACAAATAGATCCTTGCTCTTGCCCCAAGGGACCCAAGAATGGTGAAAAGAGAACTTGGAAAGGCATCCAGGAAGCTAGATATGACAGGGAAAAATGGAGGAGGTCAAGTAAGCTATAGGATTTTACCAGGAAGCCTGAATGAGTAGAAAATGTAACTTGATTTTTCCCGAAGCCTGATCATAATCACACAATAACTTTGATTTTAAAGACAGTAATATGTATGCACACATTTGCATACATTTCCTCTGCAATCATGTATCCATTGTATATGTATTGATAGGAAATATGGTAGTCAGGTATTTCTGTGCTAAGTAGAAACTAGATATTCTGCAATAATATCTCAAACCCATATAGCCTGAATGTGAGTAAGCAAAATTTTAAATTCAGACCGATATTCTTTAGAAAATATTTGTTTTGTTTTGATTTTTCTTTTAACTGTGAAGATTCACCATATTCTTTAGTGGAAATCAAACTTTTGCCTTTATTAGAAAAAGAAATAAAACTCTTTTTCTTAACATATAGGCTTGCATAAAATCTCATAAAGTTTGCAAAATTTTTTTCTTCTAATATTCATTAGATGTTTTACATAATGAAAAGGTCATTAAATTAGGTGAGATGTTCTGTCTTTGTTACCAGTCAGGTTTGAAAACTGCTTGCACCATGGTCATCTTGAAAAGGGTAGGTGACAGAAAAAACCAATGAGTTCTTTACTTAAGTTAAAATTAGTTTCTATAATAGGCAGAGAAGAATAGATTCTGGAATCAGATTCCTTGAGATAGAATAACTACTTATTCTCTCTGCCTTTTCCCTATTTATGTCTAAAGGAGGATCAAATGAAGCATTACACATAAAGTCCTAAGAATAATATCTGATACATGGTGTGTCATTCCTGTGTTTTATGCTTTGATTAAAGTCACTCATGAATTTGTTATCATATAGTGTTTTTCATGGTATTAGTTGTTACTTTTGAAGTCTTTATTTACAATCAAAACATTGTAAAAATCAAACACTAGAATACAACATTCAATGTTTGAGTAAAATCTCATATGAGTCAGAAGAACAAAATTAAACTTGAGATGCTTTGATTGACTAGTCCAGTTCTCATATGGACTGATTTTGATTACTATCTTCCCCAAATTTTATGACTTTGTGGGTAGTGTGTTTTCGTAATGAATTTGTGGTATGGTAGTGGAAAATATGGACCACTGTGAGAAAAATATATAAGTTATCAAGAATGGAGAATTCTACACATTTTAACCAGCTAATCCTTTAACTTTAAAGTTTTTAAAGGGCCTCCTAAAATCTTTCACAATTTCTTTTAAACACAGTTTGCTGAATAAAATAATGAGAATTAAATCATTAGACAATCAAAAGTCTCTGATGTTAACAAATTGTATTTTCTTTGCCTTTGTAGATAAGTATGCCAGTCATGAGAGTTGCCTACATCTTCTCCTGTGAATGACAGTATCCTGCAACTGACTGCATTTTGCTTTTATAATACTGGTGATTGAATTTAGGGCCAAGCAAGTGTTCTCCCAGCCCTGCAATTACTATGGTTTTCAAATTTCTGCAATGAGCATGACCAAAGAAGAGGCAATAGAAGTTGAGATGATATAATATCTATGATAACTTAGAGTTTTGTCTATGAGATTAATTAATATATCAAATAATTTCATTATTGTTATATTTCTATATTCAGGCTAGGAATTCAAGAATAACCTTATCTCCAAAGAGAAAACAAGTCATAATGGCAAAATAAGTGATTGAAATATCTTCTCAGTCTAAATAGTCTATTGTCTCTATGACACATTTGAGGCTCCATTTCTTTCTCTTTCTGTAATATTTTGACTTTGTGATTTCCCACTGTCATGTGGAGATCTAGAAAATATTTTCATTCATTTTGGCAAGGGGTAGGGGGAGCTACCATTGAAAAGATAATGTCTTAAAGCAAAGAGAGTCTTCAAAAATATAAATTTTTGGACATATTTACCAAATAAAATTGGTTAAAGTGCTGTATTTGCTGAAAAGCAGACAAGGACAAAGTAACTGATGCAAATACTTTAATTTTTTTAAATTAAATAATCGGTTGTTATTCTAATTAGAAAAAAATGAAAAAAAATGAAATTTAAAAACTGATATTGCAGAACAAAAATTAATTCCTAAAATGAAGGAAAGAAACATCAAATCTCTGATCATAAAAAACTAGAAAAAAGGAACATTTTTTACATATACCATTACAATGGAATTTCATAACTGTATCTAATAAAAATAACAACATAAGTTCCCCTTCCAATTAGAAGACTCTATAACATAAGAAAATTTATCTCTAAGCAAATTATTTTTATTTCTTTGGATGAGCACAATATGCCTAGTAAACTTCTTCCCATATAATGACTGAAAGTGGGAATATTCATTAACAAGAATTGTTGAGATTCCATCTGTATTCAGTACAAAACACTTGACACCTTAGATCTTTATCAGTAGGATCATTTCAGTTTGATCACTTATATTTAGATTAGTATTTTAACAAATTTCTTAAATATTGATTATATACCTAAATAATACATATATATATGTATATATATAATATATAACAGTATATATTACCTAATGTATGTAACTTCTAAGTTATACTACATAATGTATAAAACTTCTACATTATCAATTAATGTAATTGGGGGCAGCACTTTTCATTCACAGAATGTATTATATTGAACCACCTGATTATATATTTTTTGTAATTCAAATGGCTTTAATATCAGCAATGTCTAATGGGTCCACCTAATATACTTACTATACATTTGTTCAATGTATGTATTTATGTATTTCTAAATTATGAATTATCATTTACAGGCTTTTACATTTATTTTGAAGTGTCTTTGAAAAACATCAATACTTTAATTCTCTATCTATATTCAATGAAATACTAGTAGGTCTTTATATTTGCTTATCAATTGATGGTTTAAATAAGCTGAATATAAGCATTAGATAGTTTATGGCAATTTCATACATTAAATAAAATTTTTTGCTAATTTATATAAATTCTATTTACTACTGATTTTTATTTGTCAATTATTTGAATTCAATTTCACTTGAATTAAAATTTTAAGTGAAAAATAAAAGCATAAAACTGTACAGAACAATGAGTTACTGTGTGATATGTTGGTACATGTATATATTGTACAGTGTTTAAATCAGGTTAAAATATTTTTCTTCTCAAAATATTGACTACTAAGGACAGGAGGCAGTTTGATCATACTACTAGAAGCTAATCCTAGTAAGCAGATTGTTTAAGAACAGCCTGAATATTGCTTAATATTAAGGAATAAAAGGAAGAAGCAAATATGGTTAGCATAACATATGTTAAATTATGCAATACCAGTGTTGGAATTATAAACTGAAACAATGACCCATACTATTAGTAAAATATTGATCATTTAAAAATGTTTATATAGCCAGGCTCGGTGATGTCCACCTGTAATCCCAGTGGCTCTGGAGGCTGAGGCAGGAGAGTGATTTCAAAGCCAGCCTCAGAAAAAGCAAGGCACTAAGCAATTAATGAGACCCTGACTCTAAGTAAAATAGAAAAATAAGGCTGGGGATGTGGCTTAGTGGCAGAGAGGCTCTGAGTTCAATCCCTGGTACACCCCCCCAAAAAAAATTGTTTATATATATATATATATATATATATATATATATATATAATACTTTATATAATGTTTATACATGTAATAAATTTATTTCATTGATGCCATTTTATGTGATTGTCAAATAGTCTTTAGAGATTTTTTTTTTAGAAATTTAATAAGGATATTTTACAAAAGTACATTTTTTTTCTTTATTTTAAGTTAACATACTTATTCCACTATTAAGTAATCTGAGTGAGAATTATAGTTAATAACTCTGAATATATTAATCAAGAATGTCTACTTAGTCCATTAATAATTTTCAATTATCTCTTTGTACACTTCTACATGGACTGAACAAATGAGATTAGAAAAAAATTGCATCAATATTAAATTTAAGTTATATAGATTTTTAAAAATGTATTTTGAGGTCCCACTACATTTTGCTTTGTGCAAAAATGTAACTAAATAAGTTATGTTGTTTTCAAATTTGTCACATAATTTTCCAAATAAAAAAGAAAGATATTCTGGTAATGTGAAATAATATTGGTTAAAAAAAGAATATGGATTTATAATTATAATGAATAAATCACTATGGATAATATAAATGTTGATTCAAATGACATAATAGTAATTAAAGTCATCAAATGTCCTATGTGTTTTGAATTTTAGCATCTGTTTTTTTCCAGGTATTTTAAATTGATGAACATTGCTTAATAAATCTTATTTTAAGTAAACACATACTTTGGGACAAGAATAAATAAAAGTTAGTAAAAGTTTAGATGGGGGTAAGTAGTAACTACCTTCATAATACTAATCTATTTTGTTTTAAATATTCCACATCATAGCCACCTAGAATCAGCAAAGTTTTAAAAATTGGTAAAACTTCAGAAATATAAAACATAGCAATAGCTGTGTTTTATGGCAGAAGATATATCTTTATGAACAATAAACTTAATAAAATTAAATAAATGACAAGAAAAACCTCAAATTATATTCAGAGAAATTGTTAGCAACAGTTTATACTATCACAATATAGTATAGCAAGAAGTTTTCAAATATACTAAGCAGTATCAAAGAATAAATATTCATAAGATCTTTTCTTGAAGCTACATAATTATGCTTCTTACAAAAACTTTCCTCATGCATTTTATTAATTCTACAATATTTCCTTCTCAAAAATTGTGTTACCTAATTTTCACTGGTCACTCATCTAGAATAAATTTGGCCTTCTCTGTGACTTAACATGCTCATGGTAAGAAAGTTCATTTACTGAGTACACAAAAAATGACCTTAGATGATTTTACTTAGCTCAGGGGACGAATTTTTATAAAACTTTTTAGTTATCACCAAATTATAGACTATATGTCTTCTTGCTTAGTCTCTTACTTCTACTATATCATTGATCCATTTCTAATTTAAATGTTTGTTTTCCTAACTCTCACCTTTATTTGAAGACAGAGAAAACACAAATCTAGGCTATCACAGTAACATTCTCACTGGAGGCAGGTAATAAACATTTATGTAATAAATAAATATTTATTAAGTGAACAAATATGAATGTGAATGTCATAGGAGTTCACAGGGGTATATGAGAGAAAATACAGAATGCAATTGTGAAGAAGAATCTCTTTAGTTGGTTTAAATACAAAGCTGAAATTAATACTGAATTATTATAAATATCATCCTATGATACTTTAGATTTTTCCTGAGAAAAATAGAATAATCCATAAACAAGTTAATACTTACAAAATCAATGACTATCAGAATAATAATTTTTCCAAATATTAAAACAAGAGGACAGGTTTTGTTAACATTATTTAGACATGCATTTTTGTTGAATTTTGTAATTCTAAGTATAAAACCAAAGTTAAATATCCATTCTATTCAACAACCGTATATATGTCTCACGTAAGATACTAAAGTAGCATCTAAATTGTCTCAACTATAGTTGTATATTATAACACATGTCTGGCAGTTATCGATTGAATTAAAATTAAGTAGAAATTCATTTCTCTTCACTTTCAATTACTTCTCATGATAAAGAAAAAAATAAAGTGTTTAAATCTGCATCAACAAACCTTGCAGAATAATTTTGGTTAAAAAAGAATATGGATTTATAATTTTAATGAATAAATTACTATGGATAATATAAATGTTGATTCAAATGATGTAATAGTAATTAAAGTCATCAAATGACCTATGTGTTTTGAATTTTAGCATCTGTTTTGAATTTTAGCATGTCAAAAAGGGAGTAAAGAACAAAACAAAATTCATACTATTCAAAGTTAATGGCCAATTCCTAAATAATTAAGAAATTGTGTATTATAATGTCAGAGTTACTGACCTAGAAATATATGGCTAACTTACATACAAGAATATTATTGTGTATATTTAAAAGTTTTAGAAGAGAAAATGTGTTCGAAATAGTTTATAATTCTAAGTATTTGCTGAGTTTAGAATAAATTCTAATAGTTCTGAAACACTCTGTACACCATAGCAAAATTCTTCTTATAGTTAAAACTGCCTAAACTACATTCACAGTTCCTTTCAGTGAACTTCAAAAAAATTCATATATCTTTCATTATTTCATATTTTGAACAAATCATGACCTCATTAACTTTATAATAAACATTTTGTTTTTCTTTTAAAAAGTAATGTAATATCATACTTGTTCTATTATAGGTTTTGTGTGTGTGTGTGTGTGTGTGTGTGTGTGTAAACTACACTAAAGTTAGCATAGGTTAAAGCTTTTATAACTCTTCACCATGCACTTTTCTATGATTTAAGTAAATCACATTTTCAGATATGGAATTCATTCTGTAATATTTAGAATTATGTGAAACATTCTATAATTGTAATAATTAGCTCTTCATTGTTATTATATCTTGATCATTTAAACTCATTTAAAATTTAAAATTTAAATCATTTAAAATTTCTTCATATTGGTTAATAAAAAGTCAGATCTCATTAAAGATCAATATAGCATGAACAGATTAATTATAACAATATATTTATAAGAAATCAATAAAGATAAGAAATTATCAATAAAACCCAAACAAAAGCTGTAGCAGTAAGTTCTGTCTTATAGAAACACTCAAGCACACACACAAACACACAGTGAATGTACTACAGAACTTTAAAGACACTTTAAAGTAATTTTGTCAGAAGTTATTTTTTTCTGAATCTCTAACCCACTGAAATTAAATTTTGCAAATTATTTTGAACAAAATACAATCTGTTTAGAAAGTATAAGTCTGTTTTTAAATGTATATTTGCTAAAACTTGGCTACACATTTATAAATGGACTTATTAGTAGTTATTAAGGAGAATTTCCTAGAATTAGACAAGTTTATATTTGTCAACTTGGTGGGAGAATGCTTCAATGACAAATAGCAAGGGCTTAATGACCCTTAATTTTAACTTAAGTGTCACTTAATATTGTTGATTCTATTAAATATCTCAGTATCAATGACAAAATATATGCTGTCATATTTTTAGAGATGGCAGCCCCTTAAAAAATGGTTGTTTAACACATACATTGGCCAGATCTATTTTCATTAAAAATCTTTAAGCTTCTAGGTTATATAGTGCAAATGTAGGAAACAGCACACACAATCAAATGAAACAAACCTGGATTTTAATTCTATTGTCACTGTTTCCTAGCTAGTTAACTTCTTCCTTTTCATTAATTACTGTGAGCCACCATTATTTAAGATAAATTATTAATATCTCTTTTGTGTGACTCTTTGGATTGACTATAATGCAGTCAAAGTGAATACCACACTGCTTGGCACATGGTAGTAATTGTACTGTGGCTAATATATTTATAAATAGTTGTCTTTTAATGCAAATTATATATATGCCATCAAATTTGAGAAAGGAATGTAGAAGTGTAAGAACTGATTGAGATAGCAAAGAGTCATATCCTTGAGTGTCAATCATATGGTCAATTCCAAGGAAGACTACCTATGAAGGCACAGGCATATGTGAGGGCAGAGGAAGGAGAGGAAAGCATCAGGCTGAATTCATTCCCGTTTAGCGGGGACTCTATTCTCTCCAACTGTTTTAGTTTTATTGCATGTTCCTGAATCTACAAAGCACTGATCCAGACTCATGAAAAGCACACTGGGATCTTTTCTCTTTTGATGGTTCACATGGCAACTTTATTTTTGTTGCCTGGATTTCCCTAGTTGTGTAGAGGATTTTCTGGTTTTGCTGGCATGATTCTTGATTGAAAACAATTGTGCGGAAACAGCTATTATATGACTTGAGAGTGATATTGCATTCCAGGTATCATTTTTGTCTTTGTAAAATAGATAAAATAATAGGGATTTAGCCAATACCTTTTCTTTGTGGAGAAAAAAAAATCAAACTATTCATTATTTTGCACCATCTCCCAAATTCTAATTCTAATCTAGACTTTGCAAAGAATGATCAAAGCCTAATAATTTTTCTGCTATAATTTTCCAGACTATAGCAAATTAATGCTTTGGTAGCAGGATGGAGGTGAGGGTAGGAGTGAAAGACTTATTCAACAAATAGATATAATGGAATCAATGACCTCCCAAACCTCTGACATCCCTGGGGGCCTGTAAAAGGAGTACTTACAGATGGCAGCTTGCAGTGGAAAGGAGTTGAATTGTATCTGAAGATTAATACTTATGGTATTGCTCTAAATCACAGCTTAGAAAATAAGAAATAATGGCTAATGAGAAATAACAGTTAAATTGTTACAAACAATCAAAAGTGTTGCTGGAGAAACTAGGTCTTCACATTGCTTTATTGCAAGGCCAATAAAGAAAACTGAAACAAAATCTAACTACAATGTTTCCCAATGTTATTTAATATGAAGCTGTCAAAGATACAAAAATAGAAGATTTACATATTTGGTTTGAATAAATTGAGCCTGAGGAAGTTCAATCAATAACTTACTTTAAGACCTTTAATCGCATAAGGTTTTTGGCTGTGATTTTACTTCATTTTATTCAAAAGGACCCAAGAGACACATTATCCTTCAGCCAAGTACAGAGCCCTTACATGTTGTTGAGATTTTGCCACACTATTTGTTACAATAAACCAGAGATTGAAATAGTGGTCAGCATGATTAACCATGTACCAAATCTACATAAGGAAGTAAATTTGATGCATATTTAAAATGAAATCCATATTTTGGGTAGAAGAGTTTTTCTTAGCAACATAAAAAACTCAAATTACTACTTAGCATTACAGAAAATACTTCAAGAATTAGCTTATGATCTATGAAAATGTTCAATAATTATAGTCCTTTTTTCTACTAGGTTGGGAATTAGGCTTCAGTAAAGGCTTTAGATTTAAATAATCAATTTCACTATGTTGTGTGTTTGCCTCTCAATACTTAAATAAGAATAAAATGAAGAATAATGGATCTGATCTATTGTAATAAATTATGTGAGTTTTGTTCTGACAGTAACTAACATGGGAAGAAAGGATCATGAAAAGGCCATTGAGAGGGCAGTGGGCCCATTCCCATAACTTTTATTCTAATCAAACAGAGGATGTTGATTTTTTATTCCCTTATTATAGATAGAACTCCACCACTTATATATTCACCTTGGGTTGAGGGGACATTAGTTATGGCTGAGTACTCTGATTTCCCCACTCCATCTGGACAGCTTAATGAACAGACTCCCTCCTTCAGGACCAAATGAGATAATGCATGCAAAATCACTTTGAAGAGCATAAAGTACTTCACAAATGCAAAGTATTATTACTTTCAGATGAGTAATTAGTGCTTTTAGTATTAAAGAAGTACCACTTCACAAAACTAATTTATGAATGATAGTTCTTTGGAAATGACCCTCTAATCAGTTGGGCTCATACCTAAGTGATAAGTAGTATAACTTTAGTCACTTTATCTTACTTTTCTGATGAGAATTCAAGAAATGTTTTAAGAACAAAATATATCAAGCTTAAAAGATATACAGTGTCTATTGTTTTTTCATTAAATAAAACCTCCAGAAATATTTATTTAAAAATCAAATATGAACAATGATATTGAAATATTTTTTTTTGAATTTAAAATATAGTGAAAATTTTATTATGCCATAGACACCATGAGTTTTATTTGCTGTATTAGTTAAAATATAGTTTCATGAAATGTCAAAGAAAAGGCAAATGTCTGTGTGGTTCCTACAAGAATCAGTTTCTTCCACTTTTCCTTATCAGTCCAGATTGACGGGCCATTTTCCTACAGATGCCACAGTAGAGATGGTTTACACACTACTGTGTAGAAATCTGTGGCCTTTCAATCTTGTTCCACTGTCCCTTGGGTCGTATCCTCTTCTGCACATCCTGAATGGTCCACAGTTATGTTGATATTCCATCAAGTGGAAGGGGAAATGGGGACCTGGCAGGGACTGCACACTCACTTTAAATGTGCAATGTAGAATAAAGGTTCAGTGTAGAAGTTGCACTCTTCACTACCCATGCAAATAAGACTGGGATGCTTAGCATTGACTCTGGATGGCCAGCTGCTTCACTAAACATTTTGTTTCTGTGCAATAAGGGGAGAATGGTAAATCAAGGGAGCAACTGACAATCGTTGTCCAAATTGTATTCTATTAAACTGGTTCTGACCACTTTTTGTTGTTATTCACAAAGCATGGATGAACACCTCTGTACTTTCAGGTTAGTTTGCTGTAACTGTAACTTCCTAATGATCTCCAATATTTCTTGGGTATTTATCAAGTACCAGATAGTATGCTAATTATTTTATATATTTATATTATCAACTGGATGTAAGGATGTTATTAGGCAGCAGCTCAATATCCTCTTTCAGGGATATGACTTAGGATATAAACTCTTAAAAGGGATTAAATGAGAAGATGTTAAATAACTTGATCATGATCACAGGGCTGGTAAGTGGGTGATGGACCTGAGACTCTAACTTCAAGTCAAGTCTTTGACTCTTATTGTCTAATCATTTTTGAAACTAAATTATTTAAAAAAATGTTCAACCAAAAGCCTCTGTGTATCTCTAAGACTACTGATACAGATTGTCAAAACACACTCTGGAAAACAGGTACCTGATGTGAGGACAGGATAGAGGAAAGATACAGGAGAGACAGAACAAACTGATTTACTTTTCAAATGAAGGTCACAACCAGGCATTTACTAGGCCCCTGCCAACTTTTATAGACCCTAAAACCAGGGGTATATTTTCTGTTTTAGAAGAAAAATAAAAAACATACCTTTAAAAAAAAAATCTGGACCTAAAAATAGCAAGATTTTTAAACAAAAGATAACAATTTATGTAAATAAAACCTTCCAAGAGCATATTTTACTTTGTCCTTCACACTCTAGGGGAGGGATTATCATTTTAAAAATTAGGGTAATACCCTCAATTAAGAGTTAACAGGAGCTCTAGGGTATATTTCACTTTTGAGGTCTCTCTGCTTTCAGAATAAAAAATCACAGAATATTTAGAAGTTATAACATAAGACAAAAACAATTAAACATAAGATGCTCCCTCTAAATATGATAAAAGTATAACAAAATCCAAGGTAATGGTGGAGAGAGATCTGAAATATATATCCTTAAGATAAAGAGTTATTTTAATTCTATAAGAAACAGCAGAATGACAACTCAATGGGATAACAGACTAAACATTTGGCCAAAAGGCAATCTGCAAGAGACATGCAAAGAAAATCTAATAAAAATGTTGTTTAACCATATTATTATTCAAACAAAAGTAAACTAAAACAATAACAGGTTTTACATTCTTTTGGTCTTTGAAATATTTTTAAAAATCACATTTTATGGAGAGAGAGAGAGAGAGAGAGAGAGAGAACATTTTTTCCTGCTTCATCTAATTTGTCTCTATGATTACATGTTCATGTGTTACCTGCAGGGTGGTATAAGTCTATTCCTCTTTCTGAATGGGTAAATTTCTTTATTAAAATATTTTTATTGGTGTATAACCATATGCAGAATAGTGGGTTTCCTTGTGGCATTTTGTACATGCACAAAACATAATTTGACCAATTTAATTCCTTACTATTTCCCCATGATCTTCCCTCTCCCTACCCTTTGATTCTATTCCTCTACTCTACTGATCCCCCTGTACATACACTTTTTTTTTTCTATCTGGCTTCCACATATGAGAGAAAATATGTGATCCTTGCATTTCTGAGCCAGATTATTACACTTAATATGTTTTCCCAGTTCCACCCATTTTTTTTTCTGCTAATGGCATGTCATTAATCTTTATGGCTGAATACAACTTCATGGAATATGTATGGAAAACATTATTGCTTTCCATTCTTCTATTGATGGATACCTAGCTTGGTTCCATAAGTTGACTCTTGTGATTCCTGCTGCTATAAACATGGATATGCACATATATCTATTTTCTTCTATGAGAAATTCTAAAAACTACTGAGATTTTAATCTTATATATTTTATTGATGTCTTAATTAAATGTAAGCTATTTTCATGAATTAAAAATATAATTTTTGAGCACAAATGATGGCTCTGTTCTTTAAAATACAATGTCATTGACAAGACATGCTTTTAGACATCTTGAAGAGTTATAAGTAATCAATTCTATAACTAAAACAAAGCATGAATTAACTATAAATTAAATATATGGCATTAGAATAACTTTAAGCATCAATTAACAAAGCTGTTTTTTAAATGATGGAACAGCATGAGTTTGAATTGTTAGAACTGAAATAGTACGTCTTTTAATTTTGTCTCTACGATATTCTTTAAAGTTTACAAGTATATGGATACTAGGAAGATAGACACACATTTTCCCATAGATTACAAAATGAAATATGTAAAAGCTCTTCTGATTCCCAAACTTTAAATAAGAAATACTAAAACTGTGCTTCTGATTCCTATAATCATGTAAGGAATGATATTCTTCAACTGAGGGATGTCAAGGTGGACATATGGCTGCTATGTCAATATCAGCTGAGTGACCTTTCACAGGATACTCAGAAAGAGGACCAAGAGGTGAAGATTGGATGGTGAATATATTTAAGAAAATCTCTTCTATGATAACTGTGGATACATTGGTTTCCTCTACATTTTCTTTCATGGAAAAAAATATCCAAAATCATAAAAAATTTATGAATTAAGAAATATGCCTAGCTAGGCATGGTGGTACAAGCCTGGAATCCCAGGAACCAGGGAGTCTAAGGTAGGGGATTGCAAGTTTAAGGACAGCCTCAGCAACTTAGACCCTGTCTTAAAAAGCAAAATAAATAAACAAAAATGCCTGAAAGGAGTCAAATACTATTGGGTTTATTTCATATTTTAAAAACATATATTAATAAAAATGGATTTTTTGACAATTTACTTCTAACAAAGAATACATTTTCTAATTTTAGTTATACTATCTTATGAAATGATTAACATTAATTATTTACTTAATTATTTAATCACCATGTTATGTTGACCCACTGAACATCTAAATTGATTATGACTTTTTCTCAATCTTAAACAATATAGAACATTAAATTGGTGTGTATTATCCTGAGTTTATCTCATAAGCCAACTATATTTTGTTATATAGTTCTACATTTCACATGAGTATACAATTTCACTTTCTTTTTTTAAAAACATATACCTACTACACAATTCTTTGCCTCAGAGTATTTTCTTTCATAAAGCTAGAATACATTCTGAAACCAGGACCTTATCTTGTATTTCCTCTACAGTGAATGTGCTATCATCATCTCAGCTAATTTACTTTTCAATAGTCTTGTTTTTCACTCACTGGACGTTTGTTCATGTTGCACAGAGGTCATACTCCTAGGTTTATAGTGCTTAATAAAATTTTATTGCTGCTCTTCTGTCAATCTCAAGAGTAGGTTAAGTCTATTACATTCATAATTAAACACACCGTTGCTCAGGAATTCAATCTCAAATAGCAAAGAGGGTTCAATGCTAACACCTAGTTTACTTTTCTGCATACTCAAAATTTATACTATGTCATATGTTTCATACTTTAGCCACAAATATTTATGAATAAGCACTATGATAACATTAGGATGGTGACAAATTTCAAAATAATAGATAAATCCATCACCCAGACCAACACTTTCTTTTGTTTATCATGTATCTTATCGAATTGAGAAAATGAACAGGATTTTGAAAACAAATTAGTTTTAGAGGAAATAAACTGATGGTTTTGTCTCATTACTGTATTAGAAAAGGGTTTGCTATTTAAACCTTTGCTCAAATCATTCATTTGTTCATGTTAATCATTTCCAAAGTAGGAGCCATTAACCTAGTCTGATATGATTGAATATTTATGTTGGCCTAATTAAATATTTTATGAGCAATAAGAGTTATGCCTGAAATTGAGATATGGTAGGATTAATATACATTTTGTTGAAGTAATATCTGTGACCTCTACAAATAGTTTCCATCAATTTAAGTAAATACATAGGTCTATCACAACTGAATCATTTGAAGAAGTGGTATTTTTCATGTTAAAAACACTTTGTGAAGCCTAAAAAGCATCATGTTTTAAGAGTAAACCTAGAGAAAATTACCCATTTTCCATTCATACACTTCTATGTAACAATACATTCAAATAAAATTCGAATAAAATGACACAATAATCAAAATTTACCAAAGTTATTTGTCATTATATTATAAATTAGGTAGCAAAATCAATACCAGACTTTATATCATTCACACATTATAAATAATAATAAACTAAAGGAACCAAAGAAAAAGAAGAAAAAAATTATTGTCAAATACCATCATGAAATTATGTCAGATATCTCATTCATTATGATGTTTAAATAATTCTCTGGAATGTGTATTTAAATAATATAATTTATTAATACTACAATCATATCTGAAGGGAACTAATGCTGTACTTTATCAGCAGATACCCAGTTTGTAAGTTTCTATGTGTATTGATAACCTCCTTGAATACAATTAATATTTAACAAAGAAGATTTTCCAACACTTTGAATTTTCTTTAAGAATGCAATGAGAAGTGGTGCATGCCAATAATTCTAGCAGCTTGGAAGCTGAGGCAGGAGGATTACAATTTCAAAGCCAGCCTCAGAAACTTGGCAAGGCCCTAAATGATTTAGCAAGACCCTGTCTCAGGAAGAAAAAAAAAAAAAAAAGAACTGGGGATGTGGTTCAGATGTGAAATGCCCCTAGGTTCAATTCCTGGTACAAAAAAAGAATTTGAAGAGTCAATTATTTAAAATAATTTTAACTTCTTATACCAAATCAGTATATGTTAAAATATTGTCTGTCAAAATAAAACAATTTCCTCACACAGGGTCTTTTAATATAAGTATAAAAGTATTTATAATAAAGTTTAAAGAAAATCCATGTATTTTATCTTCATATCTTGTTCTTAAACATTAAGCTACAATTAAATGTCTTCATTTCATCAATACATAATGTCAAACTGGTAAAAAAATGAAGTTCTTCATATGAACAACTTTAAAAATCTAAATTTTAAAGACAGATCAATAGTGTTTGTTATTATGCTTTAATATAAATTGGTTGTTTGTGATTTTATAGTTTCTTCAGCATTAGTAAAATAGCTGAAATAGCCAAAAATCATATCTCCATTTACGTTTTGCAAACAACCTGCAATCTGAAATGGGTCCCTGACATGAGATCTGTCAAATTAAGCCTTGACATTCAAGTATGAAGCACCTGAATTTACTTAATGTGCTAGTTCTGAATGCCATTCTCACCAAAGAATGAGAAGCAAATAATCCTTCTTCAATATCCATGTGTCTAACATTAAATAGATTTTGAATATTTGATTATGGTGCTCAGTGACAGAGTGCCACAGCTCCCCAATACATACCTATGCAGGATGCATCATTCAGTACTGTACTCAAGCCATGTTTGCTTGCTTTACTTACCCTCAGCACATTAATAAAAAGCAAATGATACTTTACAGCCATGAATTCTGGTTTTAACCTTCAGTTACTCACCTATAAGAGAGAAAAAAGAAAGATATGGTTTATATCAATAATTCCTTAGTGTTTCATGTTATATATACAGGGAACATCAAGATCTAAAGGAAATTTCCTGTTGTTTTGTGCTCTGATATTTATATCACAATTGTGCAAAATAAATTGCATTTGAGGGATTTTATATTACTAAACTTTAGGGAGGTCTTTATTTTCTATATAAATTTGAAAAAGGAAAAAAAATCTGGTAACAAACAACATAGCTACCTGAACCAAGTATTTTAATATTCAAAGTGCATTAAACCAGACAATATTTTATTAAATTACTTCATTAAGACAAATGTTCTAGTGAGGCATTTGTTCACTGTCATTTAAGCTGTTGGTCTGGCTAGTTGACTTTTCCCTTTGGGCCCTTCCCCACATGCAGAGAACTCAGAGAAAAGACAGGTTATCCTCAAGGGAAGCTCAAACTTCACTTCTCTAACCTCTGGGAGCTGAACTGGCAGAATTTGCTATCCTTCAGTGGTCTGAGACTGCAGAGTTTTCTTTCAAGAATATTTTCTATATAATTTTCTTTGCCATAAACAAGCACTAGCATGATGAGAATGATTTAGAATGAAGAAGAAACATTTGACATGATAACTGAAAAAGAAGGTACAGAATTTTTTAGTTTAATATATACTTTAAAATTATGATTCCCTACCAGGTGTGGTAGCACATGCCTATAATTCCAGTGACTCTGAAGGCTGAGGAAGCTGGATCACAAGTTCAAAACATTTAGAGAGGCCCTAAGCAATTTAGTGAGCCCCTGTCTCAAAATAAAAAATAAAAAGAGCTGGGGATGTGGTTCAGTGGTAAAGCATGCCTGGG
This sequence comes from Urocitellus parryii, assembly GCF_045843805.1. Classification (NCBI taxonomy): domain Eukaryota; kingdom Metazoa; phylum Chordata; class Mammalia; order Rodentia; family Sciuridae; genus Urocitellus; species Urocitellus parryii. The sequence continues at coordinate 191,143,223 of NC_135532.1, forward strand.
TTCAATCCCATGTACAATAAATAAATAGATAAAATAAAATTAGGATCCATAAGGTGGGGATATCGCTCAGTGGTAGAGCACTTGCTTTGCCTTGGGTTTTGTCCCTAGCACTGCAAGAAGTATAAACAAATAAAATTTAAAACCAAAATGAAACAAGGATTCCATGCTCTATACAATTGGCCAACTCATATGTTTTTAAGGAGAATTCTAGAGAATTAGAAGACATTTTCCTCTACACTAGAAATTGAAACAATATAAAAGTAGATAGCTTCATTGTTAATAAAATTTCCATTATAAAAAAATAGCTTCAGTTCTTCAAATTGTACTATTCCAGATGAAAATATTTTTGTACTATTCCTGGTGAAAATATTTTTGTAAGACTGTCATGGTTCCATACCAATATATATTACTCAAATTCTGTCTTTTAAATTAAAAACAAATAAGTTATAGTGTAATTGGTGTTAGAACCCAAGATACCCCTTCCCCATATTTAACCAAATTACAATGCAAGTTTTTTCTAAACAGAAAATGGTAATAAGTGATATAACATTAATCACTTTCCATACTATAAAGATCATCAAACATGAGGACTATCAAGAATTAATAATGTAAATCTTGCTTTCTAAAGTATCACCTTTTGAGTATGTCTTCAATATAAAAACTATAACACTTGGAAATATAAAATCTTGTTTCTTGATACTTGAAAACAACTTTAGTTTTTAAGAAGCATAGTGTCCAATAACAAGAGAGAAAGAGGGTAATAGGGAGGCAGGCTGAAAGTGAAAGAGTTAAAGTGAGATACAGTGAACTGTGAATTAGAACATTTAGTATTTACTTTTTTATTATATTGGTTGATATATAAGTTACTATATCAACTTAGCACACTAGAGTAATTTTTTAGATATCTTGTTATAAGGTACTTTTTAAGCCTGATAAATTATTTCATTATATATAAAGTTGTTATCACTGTGAGATTAACATAGATAAGCAAACCAATATCCTTATCTGTAAAATTGGGATTATAACCATAACTAAATTAGGTGAGTTTTTAAAACATCATTATTAATCTACTAGTCACTGAAATAGGGTGTTATTTAATTATATCTCTCACATAATGCAATTTCAAACTTAATAGATATTTGTAAATATCACTAAAAGTTAATCTCAAACTTGCAAAACTCCTTTACTTTCTTTTTTCTTTTTCTGCCTAGTTTAACAGCAAAAATTTCAACTCTGGAATTTGACTCACCTAAGTATGGTATTTGGTATTTGTGTATACTTGAGTAAATCATAAGACATAGATCTATGTCTTAGTGCCCTTGTCCTCAATATGACAATAATAGCCCTTATCAATAAGTCTTAGCAATTATTAATATCAATTAAACACTGCTTGAGAATCTAGTTGAGAAAGCAGGTTCTATGTTTACATCTGGAATCGGTGTAATTCTAGCATACAGTTTAGGTCACTTAATTATACCATGAGTTCACTACCTTAGAGAAGTTATTTATCTCTTGTATTACTATAGCTCTTCATGTTAAGAAGTCTTCTGCTAGTTGAAGCTCCTGCTTGTACTTACATCAGCCCTATCAATAACTTTTCTCATACAGATTATCAACATTTGAAATTATTTAATGTGCATGTGGAAAATGGCAAAAAAAATATTGGTAGGAAAGGTCAAGTTCTATATTTTATTAACATTCATATTTCCCCACATTATGTAAACTGTACAGCAATGATTTTACCAAAATATACTCAAACTATAAGGTGCCTTCTCCTAACTCAAAAGTAATTTATAAGCATACTTATATGGAAAATAACAACATCTATTTTTATCCTTTGCAATTAATTTCAAGTCCACCTGTTCTTTCAAAATAAACAACAGAAAATATGCAAGTAAAGTATTTTAAATATAATTACTTCAATGCCAAAATAAACTGTCCAGCAAAAATAGATTATATATACACAATTATTCTCATTTTGTATTCTTATTAGGTAGGCCTAGAATAAATTTATTTGTCCCTCTTCGAATTACAATCCAAGAACTGCTAGAAAATTGAGTAATATTAACTATCTCATCAATTAATATGAACATATCAAGGGACACCTGAGGTGAGGAAGGTGTTTGATCTTTTCTGGGGTAGACCAATCAGAGACTCAGAAAAGACCTAATGCTGATAGAGAATTTGCTAGGGCACTTATGAGAAGTATATGTTTGCTTGCCAACAATGCATTGAAATAACATCATCCATCTTGAAAAAATTGTGAGACAGCAAAACAACAGAATCCTCCCTGTGCTAAACAGGTATCAACTGCATAATAAGAGGAGAGCAACAAAACCTGATTCAATTGAAATTGCTAGCTTATAATGACAGGTGTAGGCCAACATACCCTGAGTATCTACCATATGCTCCAACAAAATATGAATAATCTATAGAGCAGAAGAGCCACCAGTATTATTGCCTAAGGAAGAAGCTTTAAAATGCACAATTTATCTTTTACACTATTAATGATCAACCAAAAAATACAACAGAGGATAAAAACTAAGAAGCCATTACAAGGGGGAAAGAAAGGGGTGGGGTTCTATTAAAGGACATCAAAGAAGACACTTAGAGATAGATCTTATCATAAATGAGATGTAACTCCAAAACAAGATGTACTACAATTAAACTTTTAATATAAATTAAATATAAATCTTAATCCAGATTAACAACAGTATGTTTAGAAATATCTGGACAATTTCAAAAATTAGATGGAAAAATTTAATGCAATTCTTTTAATAGTACATTACTTTTGCATTTTGTAATATATCATTCTTAGCATTAATGACTCTAATTAGTCTTCTGCTGGTAAGAACAATTATAAGAAATTTTAGGAGGATATTGTGTGGGTGATTTTTCAATGTTCCATTCCATTAGAACTCATAAGTTATAAGAATCTCATGTACAATAAATAATTTGTATTAATATGTAGAGATGTTTATAAAATATATTATATATGAATATTATAAATACCTATATAGTTATAGGTCTGTATAAAATCTATAATTCAATTGAGAAATTTCATCATTGGATAAATAATAAAGACTATATCAATGTAGTTTTTACCCAAGTATTTTAATAGCCTTTCTTTAGAAAACTTACACAGAAAATATGAAAAATTCTCATATAACCTCTTCTCACACAGATTCCTTAATATTAATAACATTAATAACATTAGTGTGGCACATTAGTTTCAATGGCTGGACTAAATTTTATTTAAAATTATTAATTAATGCCATTGTTTAATTTTATATAGGTATTTGTAAACCCTTTATTTTGTAAAGTCAATGGGTTTTGAAAAGTGCATGAAGTCATATCACAGTGTCATGCTGGATAGCTTCACTGACCTATAAATGCCCTGCACTATTTATGAAACCCTCATTCCCCTTAAGCCCCTGAGAACCACTAATCCCATTACTGTCTCTATAGTTTTGTCTTATCTAGAATGACATATAATTGAAATTATACAGTAAGCACCTTCTTTAGATTAGTTTTTATCATTTCACTATATGCATGTAACTTTCCACCATGTCTTTTTGTGTCATAGTAGCACATTTCTTTTTATCACACAATTATATAACATTATATGAATACACCACCATTTGTTTATATATTCAACTATTGAAGTTCATTTTGGTTTCTACTAATTTTGACAATTAAAAATAAAGCTGCTGTAAATATCAGTGTGCAGGTTTTTGCATGGACATACATTTTTCCATTCATGTGAATAAATATTTAGGAATGTGTTCACTGAATTGTATGGGAATTCTATGTTTAGCTTTGTAAGACACTGCTGAACTCTCTTCCAAAATGGCTGAACCATTTTGCATGTCTAATAGCAGTGAATGGGAATTCTTGTTCATCTACATCAGATTTTAGCCATTTTAAGAAGTGTGTATTTGTGTTTCATCATTGTAGTTTGGAACTTTCTGATGATATGAGGCATGGAACATCCTTTCACAGGCTTTATTGCTATTTGTATATCTTCTCTGGTGAGATATCCATTCAGATCTTTTGCCCATTTTTTTTCCAATTTTTTAACAGTGTCATTTTTTTGTTGAATATAAATTATTTTTTGTGTTTTAAATACAAGTCCATTGTCAAGTATGTATTTTGTGAATATTTTCTCTAAGTAGAGATCTTCTGTTTTTTTTCTTTATTAGGACTATGTATTACAAAGGACCACAAATAATTGGATAATTCACATTCATAATTAGAACAAATACAAAATCTCCTTGAATAGGACACAGACCACACTTAGCACAAAGAGTAATCATGTGAAGACACAGTGAGCAAGAGTCATCTGCAAGGCAAGATCTCAGGAAATGAATCTGCTGACACTGTAATCTTGGACTTCTAGCGCCCCAAATTTTGAGGAAATGAATTTCTGTTGCTTGAGCCATGGTCTGCATATCTGTATTAATATGTATAGATGTTTATATATTCTATATGAATAATATATATAAACTAGTATCTAGTGTTTGCCCTATACCCTTCAATCAGTGATGAGAAGGTTCAAATTTATGCCAGGCTATTGTTCATTAAAGAAAAAAAAAACAGCAAAACTCCCCAACTCCTTTTGTATTTAAGATATTTTTAAGAAGATTATGCAGAACGCTTAATTTCTTCTAATTTGCCCTCTATGTGCAGTGTGTGATAGTTAATTCTGCTGTTAATGAGACGTAAAAATAAAGAACAGCAGTAGAAAGGGTCTCATGAAGCATTTGATGGAGCTTCTTCTTTCTCTCTGCACCTGCTTAGTTAAGCTTTTTAAGCAGAAGACTATTTGTTACATAACTGGATAATGACTTAATTTGAATGAGTTAACAATTTCACACCTTCTAAGCATAAGGTGAATACTAAGTAAAATCACTAATCTAATATCCTCACATAGGTCACTTTTATTACCTATAATGGAACAATGAGATAAACTTGCAGTTTCAAATTCAAATACTCGATTACCTGCACTAATGGAGGGGATAAGAACAACAGATAATCTGAGACAGTGTCATTTAGGATTAGCTATGGAATATGTTTTGTATTTTCATTCCTTTATGTTTGATAGTGTAGGAATACATATCAATTCAAATAATAAAATTATCATATTTAAAACAAGTACCCAACCTCTGAATCCTAACATTGTATGTCTATGCCTAAGAGTATTCATAATATTCTCCTTCAAGTGAATAATACAATATATTTTAATTGGCATATTTATCAATTTAATTTTAGTAATATTGGTATTATTTAAATGACATATGTAATTTATCACACAAATCCAGGTCCCAGGGCTCCATTAGATATTCATTGCTTAATTGTTGCTAGTGCCAGTCAGTTGATTTCCCAGCATTAGAGTAACTGATCTTAGTTAAAAACAGGAAAGGTCATTATTTCCTGAGACTCAAATGTCTTTCTCACCAGTTTCATAGCACAAATTAGCATACACATTAGTTATTAATGCTAGAAAATAATGAAGTGACTGCTTCCAGGGAAACAGGAAACATGTTTAGTAAGTTACAGTAAGAAGTATGGGCAACTGTAATTTTTTGGTAAAACAAATCCAAGGTTCAATTGCATACTGATCTTAAACCTCACTCTCAAGATCTTCTCCATAGAGTATCCATTGCAATAAACATCAAACACATGACCTATTTTGTGATTCCCTTCTTTGAACCTATAAATGACTTCATTGCACTTAACAACAACAAAAACAATAAACATAACATTGAAGTTTTTCTTTGGCAAATTGCTATTTAATATGACACCTGAATATTTGTAAACCAACTTTATTTTGTTTATTCTTATTTGTATTCATTTACTGATAATTATTGAGTATCCTGAGTACCAGATTTCAGAAATTAAAAAAATGGGTACAAAAGTGACCTTGGACCCATACTACTTATACTTAAGAATGGGGCATGATGATTGTGCAAGGCACAATATTTTAAGTGCAACAGTAGTCCTGAAGAGGGAAAAATTACAACTATTTCAAAGTTCTGTGAAAGAGGTGGCTTAATGAGGATTCTAATAAGAAATGTGAGAAACAGATTATATATAGATAAGAAGGCAATTTAGGTTGCAGGAACAATTTGAACAAGGATAATGAGACTCAAAAATATTGTGAATAACTTTCCTAGATTGGCTATACTAGTAAATGCTAGCATTATGTAAGCAGTATGCTCAATTTTCATATGTGATATTCTTTAACTTAATAATAACCAGGTTAGTTAAGTATTATCTTCAACTTGCAGATAAGTAAACTAAATAAAATATGAAAGATTTAAGTGCTCTCTTATTCCAGGTTTTTCAAAAAGCAAGAATCAAGAAAGGATTACATGGGTTAAAAAATATATATCAGTGAAAATATGTGTCAGTTAAGAAGGTGGGGGACAATAGAGGGAGACTGTCAAATTTGAAGGCAGTTTCTACCCTGAGTGAAGGGAAAACTACAGGAAGAAAAGTCAGGTGAAACTCTCTCAAAATGCAGAGCAGTTGGAGAAACTTTGGCAAAACCATGGGGTATTCTTTAAGCCAGAGCCACACGCAGAGAAGTCACGTATCTTCCAGCAATGGACCTGCTTCAATTTCCCAACCTTGTTCAGTTACTGGCTGAGAGCAGCCAATGGGAAACAGGTCAGCACACCAACCACAGGGAAGGGTCTCTAGAGCGCAGCAGCTAGGATCAAAGTCAGTTAGTTCCCTTAAAACCCTGACGGAAGTATTCCCACACTAGAAAGGCAATATGTCAATCAATGGAAGGGTAACTGATGTGATTCAGCAATCTGTATACGGGGTAAAATTGGGAGTTCATAACCCACTTGAACCAAACCGTGTAATATGATGTATTAAGAACTATGTAATATTTTGAAAGACCAATAATAATAATAAAAAAAAAAGAAACCCAACAAGTGACCAGTCTAATCTTCAAACCATGACTTTAACCAAAATACAGAAATAAAAATAAAAACAGCATTATGTAAGTACTTTCCTCACAGGGACTACATATGTCAATAATAGTTTTGGTCATAAGTATTTTCTTCACCATTAACCTAATCATGATAAAATATTGATTACCCTATTAAAATTTTTTCTTACATGGCACTTCCTATATTTTGCATTTAAAATATTATCAAATAGCAATAGAATTTAAGATTTTGAAATGTATCTACAGTTCAATTAATCCAATCCACTCATGCATGGTACAGATGAACTAATTCAAGGTTATGAGAGATTTCACGACTTGCTTAGGATTATTTAAAGAATTAGTGACAATAAGCATTGACTGTACATGTCCTAACTTGTGTTTACAGGGTTATTGTAACTAGTACCAGTTTTCTCCCATTTTTTCTCCCATTTCTTCCTTTTATTTGGCTTCAAGTTTCTTTATACATAATTATCCATATCATAGCATTCGTATAAATTCATTTGCAATACTCTGCTTGTAATTACATAAAACTAGTAGCCATAAAAATGCAGCATAACTTCCTTAGTATTCTCCAGTTTTCAGAACTTTGATAATTATTAGCTTATCTGATTTTTGTTTGATATTTGATTTGGTTATTGTTTGTCTCTCTATTGGACCAACAAGGTATGGGAAATCAAACAAGGTATAGGGAATTTGGAGTACTGGCAATTAGCATTATTTACTTTTATATTTTATGGTTAATCTAACTACTTATGAAATAAATATAATCTCCTAAATTGTATTAACAACAGTACTAGGAGAGCAAGTACTAAGAAGATGCATTTTCCCCTCCTCATTTCTATCCTCTTGCAGACATCAGAGAGCTATGAATGTTAAGATAACCACATGAAATTGCTGTGACTCAACAATTTTGGACCTACGAAACTGGCAATTTGTACAGTTTAATTTAATGGATTCCTGTCTTGAACATTGAAACATTGAAATATTTTGAAAATAGTTTATCATGAGGAAATATCTTAAATTCACAGACTATCAAAATTATGGGAATCTATAGGGTTTCATCATCCAATTGTGTACTCTGGTCATGAATCTTCAACAATTTCTCAAGCAGGTTGTTTCACTTCCCCTGCCCGCCTTCTTTAAGGCACCTAACAATGGGAAAACATTCTAATTTCAGGCGGCTATAGTTTTCAGGGAATTCCATCTCATACTGAATTTCCTAGTAACATTATCCTCTGATCTTAGTTGTTTCTTGTGCTTTCTAGACTCAGTTTAAGTATCAACCACAGGATAATGTGTTCAATATCTTAAGTCAACTATTCTCTTTTTAAATTGGAAATTTAAATCTGATAATTTCTTCTAAGGTGTTTTGTATGTTTTTTCACTGTCCCAGTCATTGCCCTATGGGTATACTCCAATTTCTGTGAGAATGTAGGTACTATGATTAAACTTAATATTCCAGATATGATTTTACCTGTGAAGATTTGAATTCAATACAACCATTAATTTCCTTACCATGACCCATAACTGTTGTCACAGGTTATTATAAACATATACCCTAAATGTTCAATTAGTCAGACACCAAGATACTGCCAAGGATTTGAACTGTGTGTTTGACATTACAGAGACAAACATAAAAAGGGATTGAGGCTTCACTTCTGTTTTAAATATGTTAGCATTGACAGACCATGGCACATTGAGATGGTGGTATACAATACTGCACAGATTGGTCTTTGTCTATATCCTGAGGAAACATGTCACCAATTTCCTCCAAAAAATTATATTACGTTAGAGACTACATCATGAATACCATCAACAAAATTGAAACTAATTGGCACTTTTCTCAGTTAAAATCTCAGGAACTAAAAACGACCTTGAGATTGCCTCAGGCTTAAAGACAACATCTTAAAAATACACTAGTATTTTGTTAGAAAACAGATTTCCAGTGGGTTTCAGAAGTGTGGAAAACAAGTGCATAGGTTGAAAAAAAAAAACAGTCAAAATCTGTAACTAAACAAACATGATTTTTTTTTATTTCAGCCATCTTCAATATAATTATTAATATTTCAAGGTGGAGGTACTATTTCATAGCACACCTGTTTATACAAAATTCCATGAAGCTTAGGATGAATTTAAGAGAATCTATGTGCCTCAAATTTTAAGTAGTTGTATTACTATAATATCATGTTTCTACCTCCATTAAAATCCCAGTTACTAAAGTGTTCTTGGCCAATATGCTCTTTTTCTTACTGTCAAGTGTATAATATTTTTCAAATGGAATATAGTTTCTTTATGGAGGTGAGGTTGTGAAACAGTAGTTGTTTTGGTATCACACAGTTTATAAGAATATTTTTAAAAAATCAATATCAAGGTCACTCTAGCATATAACCAATTTTATTCATTTTTTTGACTAATGACTACAATTTCCTTTCACAGTAGCATAACAGGAAAATGTAGTTGCTTTTAAAGCTTATTCACTATATTAGCTCTCTTCGAAATATATGTTGAAAGAAGATACCAGGGTTTTCATATAAAAATAATGTATATTTAGGCAGAGTTGATGGCTACTTTTAAAGTGACAGTTACCTAAAATTACTATTGGTAGCACTGTGACATTGCAAGTGCAGTTCTGCTTTGAATTGAATAGTTTTGAAGTGAACATTTTAGGTTATGACAAGGTCAGTGTATTTTTTGGAGTCTATTTCCTAGGGCATTACATTTAGTAGTGGAAAAGTTTCTTAATACATTACATCTTACTAATAAATAAGTAAATAGCTAAATAAAAATCAAAACAAAGTAAAGTATAAAGGCTCCCTGATTAGGAAACAACGTTCTGTATTATACAAATACATGTATTGCTTGCATTTGGAGTGTTGGGCAACACCAGTTCTTTCTGTATTTGGGTATCATATTATTCCTTTTACTAGTAATTCAAAATAATCACTAGGAATTCAATATATTATACCTTCCATACATTCTGTGTTCTTTATTTTCAAATTGCAGTTAGAATAGGTCTTCAAGGTTAATAAAAATAATCTTACATTTTAAACAATCATCGCCAAGTCAATCATTGCTTTTAGGCTTAAAAGCATATTTTTTGTAAGTTTCAACTATGAAGTAAGACAGTCTAAGCTGCATAGACAGTCAGTGAGGGTAACTAGGTTAAAGTCCTCTGTTATCAGTAGTAATTCAGAATACCTATGATTTGGAAAATTGTCATCGATGTATAAATGCACACACTTTTTGTATAAAATATCCAGCTGATTATATATACCTTACCTTGGCATGCCCTCTGCTACCTCCTATATGTTGGCTCTGGATCATCTCAAAGGGCTGCCTGCAGCATTCAGAGGTTAAGATGTGATGACATAATTTAAATACAAGGCTAATGCCCTCTGCACTAGGAATGAAGTCCTGGAAATAGAAGAGCCTGCTGCACCAGAAATGTTGCATCATTATAGTTTGATGCCTTGCTTATGTATTCCTAAGATCTTTTATTACCATTTAAACAATTGTGCAGTTTCAGATGATGTTCTTTTTCATTTCTAAGCTATTTTTTATATTATTCTAATAGCAGATTTAGCTAAGCCTGGAATGTGACTCACTTTCAAGTGGCATCTTGTCTACATAAGCTGGTGCACAATTTCCACTTTTACATCATTTGTGAAAATAATACATTGCATTTTGCATAGTCTATTGCCTTATTTAATAAACTATTTTATATTACAAATAAAGTAAATTTGATTTGATTATCAAGTGACCAAATTTATGAGCAGTAATCAACTACAAAAAGCCTTTTGTTTTGATTGAAACACTCTTGAATGTTTGATTTGTAAATGCATAGCTGAATTCTTAATTTCCAAATATACAACAACTTTCTTTAAGAAGAAAAAAATTGATTATTACTAAAAATCATATGAAGGCTTAAGTAAGTATAATTTCTTATCATTGATTTCAACACAATAATCTAAAATGGAATACTAATTTGTGATCATTACATTTAATTAATTTTTTTCAATTCCCTGCTATAATTGTCATGGTATTTAAGCAAGATTTGTTATTTTCCTGAAAATTGAGGCAATAAGACAGTCTTCTATAATTCGGAAGTATTACAGTTCTAGGGACATACTTATTCCCCAAATGTTTGTGATTTCTGTTTTACTGTTTTAAATAGCTGCTAACAAATCATGTTGGTATTAAACATTATAATATTTTCATGCAGTGAAAAACTATTTGTTTCTATTCAAAGGAAAATTCCCACAGATTTAATACATAAATGTAGGTGAATTGGTATTAATAATTTCTAAAACAATTCTATTTTCAATTACAAATTATAATAAAATTGTTTTTAGGTCTAAATGGATGCTACTTAACTTAATGTGTGTATGGATTAAGATATGCTTGATGTGAAGTGCTCACATACTTTGTCTTTCCCTGTTTCACATGAATTTATAATGACACTTTCTAATACTTTTCTATTTTAATTTTAATTCTGTCACCATATTAATGAAGTTTGCTAGGTTTATTTTATGACTTTATTCAAGTAAGCATGAAAAAATGTTTGCTCAATAATTCCCTTGATTTTCTGTTGATGTTTTGGGTCTAAAGTAAAGGTATATATGGTTAGGTATACATGCACCTCTCTGTATGAACTATTTTGTTTAATAGTTTTGATGTGCTATGAACATCTATAAAAATTTACTTAATAATTTACATATTTCAGTGTTAATCCTAGTTCATTCATCAATGTTATATAATATGTTACCTCAGAAATAATGAATTCTTAATTAAATTATATGTATTTATTTTAGGGAAATGGAATAATAAAAAATTAAGTGGTAGATGTATCTATGTAAGTTTTGAGAAAAAAGTTCTAATTATAACATCTCATCACTATTTTCCTTTTTGTTTTATTTTCACTCTTTTTTACAGAGAATTTATTAATCATGCTTGAACACTCCATTAAAAATCACATGTACTCAGCAGCTCTGGAGTCTGAGGCAGGAGGAGTGCTAATTCAAAGCCAGCCTCAGGAATTTAGTGATCCCCTAAGCAACTCACTGAGACCCTGTCTCAAAATAAAAAATTAAAAAGGGCTGGCATTGTGGCTCAGTGGTTAAGTGCCCCTTGGTTCAATCTTTGGTACCAAAGGGGGGAAAAATTACATATAAATGCTAGTATAAACAGAACCCAACCAATAAATGTACTGTATGATTTCATGAGAAATAAATTGCAGATTTCTACTTTACCAGTTCACACACATAATATAAGCATCTCCTCTTACTAGTAACTCAAATAAAATTTAGGTTAGCAAAACACCAAGCTCTTGTTGCTGTAAGGTTCTAGCCCCTCTATAAAAGCATACTCATGGGAGAGATGATAAGTCTATGAATTCTTGAAAAGCTTACATGTCTAAAGAGTTATAGAATTTAAAAAAGAAGAGATAATCTTAGTTCTAAGGAAATACAAAATAGAAATCTCCCTTCTATTTAATAGAATATAAATTGAAGTAAGTTCCCCTAATTTTCTACACTTTTTTAGAAGTTAAGTTTTTTTTTCATTTTTTTAGCAAGAAAGCAAGATTTTCTGTGTATTTTACTTACTTCATCAAAAAGAGGAAGTATAAATTCACTTTATTATATCATGTCACAGTACCTTGTCTGATATTTTAGTACTTTTATTTTCATAAGCTAAGAAAATTTAGCCACATTGGTACATAGGGACTCAGTAAGGTTGAGCCTTACAACATTTCTTGTGAAAACATATTTTCAACATATGGCCTAAATGGGAGAAAAATTGAGCAGATTGATTGACCTATTATAAGAGACACAACAAAAATACAGACAAATTAAGGTACAGGACCAATATCTAACTGAGGAAAGACAGTTTTAAAAATTCTAAAAAAAGTGTCCTTTAATATAGTCATTAGTAGTTTAATATCTTAATTTATTGATCAATGAGATAAAGTACATCTATTTTTGATATTTAACAAAAAACAATTAATAGAAGAAAAAGTAGGCCCTAATCTTCTTCATGTGGGATTAGGCCCCCAACTTCCTTAATAAGACTCCTATAGCACAAGAATTTAAACCAAGAATCAATAAATGGGATGGACTCAAACTAAAAATTTCTTCTCAGAAAAAGAAACAATCTGTAAGGTGAAAAGAGAGCCTACATCTTGGAAGCAAATTTTTACCCCTCACACTTCAGATAGAGCACTAATCTCTAGGGATTAGTGCTCTATCTGAACTCAAAAAGCAAAATACCAAAAAAAGCCCCACAAATAACCCAATCAATAAATGGGCCAAGGACATGAACAGACACTTCTTAAAAGAGAATATTCAATCAATCAACAAATATATGAAAAAATGTTCATCATCTCTAGCAATCAGAGAAATGCAAATCAAATCTACTCTATGATATCATCTCACTCCAATCAGAATGGCAGCTATTATGAAGACAAACAATAACAAGTGTTGGCAAGGATGTGGGGGAAAAGGCACACTCATACATTGCTGGTGGCACTGCAAATTGGTGCAGCCAAAATGGAAAGCAGTATGGAGATTTTTTGGAAAACTGGGAATAGAACCACCATTTGACACAGCTATCCGTCCTTCTCCTCCATCTATACCTAAGGGATTTAAAAACAGCATACTATAGGGATTCAGCCAAATCAATGTTTATAGCAGCACAATTCACAACAGCTAAACTGTGGAACCAACCTAGAGGCCCTTCATTAGATGAATGGATTAAAAATGTGGCATATATACATAATGTAATATTACTCAGCAATAAAAGAGAATCAAATCATGGCATTTGCAGGTAAACTGATGCAGCTGGAAAAGATAATGCTAAGTGAAATTAGCAAGTCCCCCCAAAAAACAAATGTTGAATGGTTTCTCTGTTATATGGTGACTGACTCATAGTGGGGTAGGGAGAGGGAGCATGGGAGGAATAGACTAACTCTAGATAGGGCAGAGGGGTGGGAGGGGAAGGCAGGGGGCAGGGATGGAATGTGATGGACATTATTATCCAAAGTACATGTGTGAATACATGAATTGGTATGCACATACTTTATATACAGAGAGAGGGAAAATTGTGTTCTATATGTGTAATAAAAATTATGATGCATTCTGCTATCAAGTATTCAAAAAATCAAAGCAATTAAAAAATAATGTCAGAGGTGATGGTCCAAATGCCACAAGACCAAAGCCTAGGCCCACAGTGTTCAACAGACTGTAATTATGATCCACATAAATGACAATGAAGTTATGGGTGCTTCTTGTAACTTAATACAGCTAAAGTCCCCAATTCTTCAAAATCTTCTCAAATATCATTTTATGAATGCTAGACTTTTCTCTAAAATAAGATAATAGACTTTTGCCATCACCCATTTAATTTCAATTCCTTTTTTTTCTTCCCAGACTTCATGAACTTTGGAAGTGAGAGATGGTAAGAAATTATTAAAATCATAAAAATAAATGATATGTTCCTGGATGTCTCATGTTTATTCAGCTACTACCTGATGTTTTATGTTTTCTCTGTTATGATCCTATAAATTATATCTTTTTCACCCAGAATTGTCTAATAACATTAGAGTGCCTATACATAAACTACTCAAAGGATTTGGGTAATACAAAGTTAGTAGAACTCTACATTAAGTCATTAGTTCATATTCATATTAATGAGAGGTGAATGTAGTAGAAAATGTGTAATATGTTTCAAGGAAGTACTACTATTATTATTATTATTATTAGTAGTAGTAGTAGTAGAGATGCCTGAAGAAAACCCATCTTTAAATTTATCAGTAGTAATACATAGTAACTAGCTATGACTCTTGATGCTTTATTTACATATTATAAGGTAAAATGGTGGGGGAGGGTATTGAGGGTAATATCAATGCATTTTAAAATTTATTACATTCCTTTTATCCAAATAAGGATTGAGAAATAACCTTTACAGAGATATTTGGGTACGTAAATAGAAAATCTTGAACTACTGGAGAACTTGAGTTTCTTCTAGATCTTGGGAAATCAGCTTAGCTTTTAAGATTTCAGTTACTTTTCTGTGAAGTAGATAAAATATTTTCCTTGTAGAACTTTAATTGGGAAAAGTAAATGCACACAAAGCACTCAGTATGATGCTTGCCTGAGTGCCTTGATGAATGTTTTTTTTTTCTTTTCCTAACTCTGAACCAATATATTTAGAAAGCTATGTACTTGAGAAGCCTGAAATTGTAGATATTAAATATCTTTTTGAAGAACAAGAAGTCATGAATACTATTCAAATATTTGACCCAGTTTATACTATTTTGGATAAGAAAAAATCAAAGCATCTTTATTTTCTTTAAACCCAATCATTTAAAAGGAACTCTGTATACAATTTTTCAAAATGAAAGTGATCCTTTTCTGTTTATGACTTTCAGAAAGCCTAATCTATTTAATATGTTCAAGTTCCAAAAGATTATTTTAAAATTCATGATATAAATATGTAGCACAGGTTTGGAGGTGTTAGGATGAATACCAGAGAGTGTTCTCTCTGATTGGGAACATCATTTCTTATCTGGAGTGACATCAGGTGACACCCGTGAATGTTATTTTTAAATCATTGGATATGCTTGTTGTTCCAACTGCACCAGCACCTGGTGAAATATGCAGCTGAGGGGATTTGGTAATTTTAAAATAAGTGAATCCAAGATTATTTTTAATTTCAATTTCAAATGCTATAATCACCTGTATTTAATATTAGCCATATTTAGACAAGCTGCCTGTCTCCACTTAAATGCATCCTCTTTACCTCTGTCATTCTGCAAGTCAACATTTTAACTGCTTTCTTTCAATATGTAGATTTATCTTCTCCCATGGCTGGGTTGTCATTAAAACTGTCACAAACTAATTATTTATGTATACCTATTTATTACTAAACCAGCAAAATCTTCACCCCCACTGACTCTCTTTTCCCAGGTCACCTTGTGAATAAAACTTTGCATTTTTTCTATTTTCTTTCATTTCCTGTCTATGTAGGTATTTATTAAATACTGCTCTACTATTCCTTACAACAAATCTGACTAAGTCACACATGTTCCAATATTGTCATCCTTTTGGTATAAACTTACCATTGCATGTTCACTCAAATTTTTCTAATAACCTCACTTTAAAGAGTATAAAGGGTGCAAAGCATCCCAACGATAATAAAATTAAATTTGGGTTTGTAAGATCCATTAATTGATATAGACCCTGGAAAATTTAGGTCATATATAGAAGAAAAGTTCAAAAGAAGCAAAAAATCATTAGAAGAAAAGGTACAAGGCAATTCACACTTTTCTTTTTTTTTTTGAGATGCTAATATGTAGTGCCTTTGAAAGACAGTATAGTCGTTATTCAGTGTTTGAATATCCACAGTATGTGATACATTGTGGGCTTGGTATTATCAAGGAGGCAAAGATGAAAAAATAGTCTTTACTCCTCCTAGGGTCCTATAGTCTGCTTAAAGAATTACATGTGTATCTAACTGTAATAGATGGTGACAATAATTACTATTAATATAACAGAAATATACAACATGAGGGAGGAAACAAAGGAAGGAAAGAGGATTTTCTTATGACCTAATTAAAAAAAGAAAAAGTCCTTCCAAGAGATAAAGTTTGTCAACCTGTCAAACTGTGCTTATAATAACTATAATAGACCAAATATCTGTCAAATAGAATAAGACTCAAATTACAGTTATGACAAGTAATTTTCTTACTTGGAAAAAAGTTTCTTCCTTTTAGCCCTTAACTGAACTTAAATGTTTTTATTTCTTTTTACCTTTTGAAAACGATATTCACTATTTTTTTTTCAGTCTTGCCATTGAACAAATAGATAAAACTACTTTGCCCAAGAATGTTTGAGTATCCTCTATAATTTGGGTTCACTGCTAAAAGATCAGTACAAGATTTAGGATTTTTCATGGAAGAAACATAGAACCAAGGCAGCTGATAGAAAGACAAGGATTCTGAGCAGTCATAAAAATTGTAATAAAATATAATGTTTCACTTAACTATAGCTCTCAGAAAAGGAATTGTCGGTTACAAAAAATATAAAGCAGAAATAACTCTAGAAATAAATGCAAGTATTTAGAGGGTGAAATATAATCAGGAATGGTTCATTTATTTACCCATACCTGAGATATTTGGAACAGTTTGGATTATTTTCATATAAAAACTGTTTCTTTTTAGAAAGGAAATATGAACCATCACAGATCATTCTAATGAAAAGTTATACGTTTTGAATTAAAATATGCTTATGAAAATATTTTAAAAACATGGGCTACAACCTCCTAATTTTGAAATAATTTGTTATTGTTATCTGTATGTGTATATACACATATATGTAAATGCATTGTTTTCACAAGTGACTGAATCTGCTTTGTAATCTCTCTTTTCATATATTTTTGTTGTAGGATTTTTAGTACTATTTACCTAAAGGAGGACAAGAAAATAAGTGACTGAATTTCAAACCATTTCCATTATTATGATTATGAAATTTATTTAAAATATTCTAATAAAATTTTTATTTTAACCATATAATATTTCAATAACTTTTTAGTTTCCCTATTACTAAAGCCAAATAATAGAAAATGCATGTTAGATGCTATTAA
Source organism: Urocitellus parryii (assembly GCF_045843805.1). Lineage (NCBI taxonomy): Eukaryota > Metazoa > Chordata > Mammalia > Rodentia > Sciuridae > Urocitellus > Urocitellus parryii. Next base: position 191,160,825 of record NC_135532.1, read on the forward strand.
AGTTTTTTGAATGAGATTAAATGAAATTGAAATTTTAAAATAAAAAGAACAATAAGAAAAGCTGAAATTAAAAAAAAAAAGTTACTAATTTACCATGAAAGGCTAGAAGAAAAAAATACATCAGTTTATAAAATAGTATAAATTCTTCTTTTGTGATTTTATGGTGTGTTTGACAAGTTAATATTTCATTCATAATATAACGTTTGACCTCAGCGATTGCATATTTCCTTGTTTTCTTTGACAGCTGAGGAAGGTGAGATCAATAAAAAGTAAGCAATATCATCTACAACAACAAAACAAAACCAATCTTAGTGACAGATAATTGCCAATAGGGGAAAACAGTTTGACTTAAAATACAAAAGTCTTGATGATACCACATTGGGACAATTTCTTAAAATATCTGTGAACTCATTTACATTGAATGTCATAAACCTGATTTAAAAGGTCAAAATTTTATAAGGCACACAATGTTTTAAACAAACAAGCAAAATACTTAGGGTTTACTTAAATGGCTGATAACCATATAATGATTTAACCACACAAGACAAAGCTTTTTTTCATTTCAATTCTAGTGAACATATCACTTTCATTTCTACAAAACCAAATTGTTTAAACATTTTATTGTTGAATTTCAATGAGAGTTTTGGAATTTCTTATAGTGTTTTAATTTCACAAAGACAATCCTTTTGCCAATTATCCATTAAGACAGCTATTAAATAAAAATAGGTAAAACGTGTCTTCAAAGGATCATAAAAAGACTTTATTGACAACCTTCCATTAAAAAGAGGAATAGTATCTTTTTAAAAGAGTAAATAGTTCACATTAATTTTAATATGTCTTAGAACCTATTTCCTTGGGTAAAGCTAATAACAACAATTAATGTTAATAGTCAAACATTTATAGTTTAAAAGTGCTATGTTAGAAAAATATGTGAATTTTGGGTAAATCATTTGCTGGATAGGAACAATCTTTCAAAATTATTTTTTAAAAACAACCAGGAGAATAAAAAATCATATGATGTTCACAATATTTAATATCTAATAAAACTAAGCATGTATTAACATCACAGGGATACTAATAAGAAAAATCCAATTTAATTATTTTAGGTGAAGTAAGTTAGAGCATGTGCGCTTATAGTAATGAAAATATCTAATAATTTATAAGTTTTTCAAGATACTTAGATTCAAAATAGGCATAAATTAAAATAAATGAGTTATTATTTTTGTTTATGGTTAAAGATTTTTTTTAATTTATTTGTTCTAATTAGGTATATATGACAGCAGAAAGCATTTCAATTCATTGTACACTAATGGAGCACAACTTTTCATTTCTCTGTGCATGATTTAGAGTAGCACCATATGTGCAGTCATGCATGTACCTAGGATGATATCCATCTCATTCCACCATCTTTCCTGCCCCAGTTCCCCCTCTGCTTCCTTCCCTTTGCTCAAACTTCCTCCATTCTTCCCATGCCTCACCTACCATTATTAATCAGCATTCACTTATCAGAGAAAACATTCAGCTTTGGTTTTGGGGGGTGTTGGCTTACTTTGCTTAACATGATATTCTCCAACTCCAAAACGGCATGATATTGGCACTGAAATAGACATGTAGACCAATAGTACAGAGTAGAACACAGACACAAACCCAAATAAGTACAGGTATCTCATACTAAACAAAGTAGCCGAAAACATACATTGGAGAAAAGATAGCATCTTCAACAAATGGTGTTGGGAAAACTGGAAATCCAAATGCAACAAAATGAAATTAAACCACTATCTCTCACCATGCACAAAACTCAAAGTGGATCAAGGACCTAGGAATTAGACCTGCACATGGTAGAAGAAAAAGTAGCCCAAATCTTTATCATGTTGGATTAGGTCCTGACTTCCTTAAGGAGACTCCTAAAGCACAAGAAATAAAATCAAGAGTTAATAAATGGGATAAATTCAAACTAAAAAGCTTCTTCTCAGCAAAGGAAACAATCCATAATGTGAAGAGAGAGCCCATAGAGTAGGAGAACAACTTTGCTACACACACATCAGATAGAGCACTTATTTCCAGGGTATATAAAGAATGCAAAAATCTTAACACCAAAAAAACAAATAACCCAATCAATAAATTGGCTAAGGAACAGAGCATACATTTCTCAGAAGAAGACACAGAATTGATCAACAAATATATGAATAAATGTTCAATTTCTCTAGAAATTAGAGAAATGCAAATCAAAACTAAGATTTTATCACACTCCAGTCAGAATGCAATTATCAAGAACACAAGCAATAATAATAATTAATAATAATAAGTATTAATGAGGATGTGGGGGAAAAGGTACACTCATACATTGCTGGTGGCAATGCAAATTGGTGCAACCATTGTGGAAAGCAATATGAAGAGTACTTTAAAAACTTGTAATGGAACCACCATTTGACCCAGCTATTCCACTCAGACTATACCCAAAAGACTTTAAATTAGCATACTACAGTGACACAACCACATCAATGTTTATAGCAGCACAATTCACAATAGCTAAACTCTGGAACCAATGTCAATGTCCTCCAATAGATGAATGGATAAAGAAACTATGGTATATATACACAATGGAATATTACAACATTAAAAGAGATATTCTTTTTCTAAGAAATTTCAGTTACCAGAATTGCCAAAAGACCTCACATTTAAAGAATCTGCATTGTGGGTCAAGAATAGTGGTGTGTGCCTGTGATATCAGCAACTTGAGAGGCTGAGGAAACTTTAGCAACTTAATGAGACATTGTTTCAAAATAAAAAAGTGAAAAGGGCTGGGAGTATAGCTCTGTGTTCAAATGCACCTGCATTGCATTTTCAGTGCCAACACCCCCACCCCTAAAAAAATAAAAAAAACAGTAAGAAAAAAATTGCATGTTCATTAAATATGGGTTTGTAAATTTTATTTTAAAAGTTTGCACTCCATGGAAAAATTGATCTCAATCTCACTCATTTAGCCTCTTTAATTGTGTAGGTTTCATGTGACCTCACTCCATCAATCTCCATATTTGGCTTATCACCTGGGTTCTGCTTATTGTTACTGCATATCTCATTACATAGGATAAAGGCCACCAGTTATTTGGAAACTTATCACTTCCAAAAAGCTTTTCATGACCACTGTACTCTCATACCTATTCTGAGTGAATTGCACATCTGTCCTTACTTCTAAGTATTTTTTTGCTGAGTGGACTTTCATTCCCCACTAAATTGTACACTCCAGCTACCCCTTGGCAGTTTTCAGTCTCTGGTAAATATTAAATACTTGAGATTCTCACTGAATAAATGAGAATATTTTCCCAGAAACTTAATGGCCAAGGGAAAATAATAGTTCTTTATATTAATGAACCCAACCATGCTTCTTTCATATCCATAATCTCATGTGCTTTTCTCAATAAAACTGCAGGAGGGTCTTTTTAACATTTATTTTAGCTATGAAAAATCTCATTTTCCAAGAAATTAGAGATTTGCCTAAGATTGTATGTAATTCAAAGTGAAGAGAAAGTCACATTGATCTTTACACTGCTCTTGCTTTCAATTAATCCTCCAAAGAACATTTAAGACATAAAAAGAAATACTTCTAATTTAAACACCAATTACTTGCAGTTATTTATTTAGAGTTTATCCAACAGGAACATGTGCATCATGCAATTTTAGCTGCCTAAGACACCTATACTTTTGGTGGATTCAAGATCATAAGTATATATTTTTCAAGAAGCAGCTGAAGGTGACTTCTACACAATTTCACTGATTCTTTCAGAATTAGTCATGTGATCTTCAAAAGTGCAATTTCAATGTGTGTGTGTGTGTGTGTGTGTGTGTGTGTGTGTGTGTCTCTGTGTGTGTGTGTTTGAATGAACTCGGACTCAAAAAAATTAATTATAATTGTTGAACTCCAGTTTGTTCCCCCACCTGATTATAATCGGTTTGATATCAGACATTTTATGTACCTTCTTATTTTATGAAAACAATTAAAACTGTCGTGCTATGTTAATAAGAAAACATGCTATGGTTCAATTTTTCCATCACTTCTTCTAAATATTTGTAAATTTAATTCACCTGCACTCAATAAATGTTTACCATGAACATGCATAATTGTAGACACTAAGGTGAATTTAAGGATACAACTATATTTAGGGTTAAAAGTTTATAAACTTTATAAGTTAAGTATAAACTCTTGAAATATCTAATGAAAATTATTATTTTTAAAATTTCTGTTGATTCCTTTTTTTATGCCTTCCTTTTTCTTTCTCTTTTTCTTACACACACACACACACACACACACACACACACAGGAGACAGAGAGAGAGAGAGAGAGAGAGAGAGAGAGAGAGAGAGAGAGAGAACTAATGCAGAATATCCGTTCTGAACCCTGCTTCCCACACTGATAATTCATTGTGAAAAAATCACAGAAATAACAGGCCAGATATATTATAATATAAGTATATGTAGCTATTTCTATTAATTGTTCATGTAGACTATGATATTTCTTGCACACTAAAGTCTTTATATAAAAAGTCATGAAGAAAACAAATGTATTTTGGTGCTAACAAATGTAAGACAACATGAGTAATAAAAGGACAATGTATTGTAATGGATCAGTAAAGATCAACTGATGGAAAAGTCTAGTAGAAATTAAATCTATAAATAGCTGGGTTTCTTTCAGTAAAGGAAAATTAAGCACTTAGCAATTAAAGAATGGTGAAGACAACATTTAACTCAAATGTTGAAAAATATGTGAACTTGGCTCAATGCAGTCAAGAACAAGAAAATCAATATATTTAAGCTAGAATGTTCTAAAATTATTTGATGTACAATTTTAAACACAAAATACCAATGACAAACAAGAAGTACATGGCTAGGAAACAGAAAACAATCACAACATAGAGAATGTAGAAAGAAAATTTAACAGTGATTATTACATGGTTCACAGATAATAGATGTGATTAATGCTTACTATTCTTAGTTAAATATATATAAATGTTTATTAAATATATATTATTATTTGAGTATAATTAAAATATGAATCATATTAAATTATTTTAAAAACCAAATTAAAAAATCGCCTGTGAAAATTAAATAACATTTCCTACATGGTGTCATATGAAGTTAACTAAAAGTTACTAATAGTGTGATTTATGACTAAACAAGAGTATAATATTTATCAAGGAGTATCATTTCAATTCAAAAATAAAAATGATGTTATTCAAATTATGGTGAGCAAACAAGAAAGGTAAATTGGGTTGTAAACAGACACAGAAAGGCATATTTTCATACAAGCAAATGTAACTAAAAAAATAGTAAATGTCATTTAAAGTACTACTAAAAAGCATTCTAATATTGCTAAAATTTTATACCAATAATTTTAAAATATGAACTGATAAATAGATGACAGATGTTTATGTAAAATGCTAGAGTATTTTAGAATATCATTGCTTCTGTAAATATGAACACTAATAATAGAATGATCATTATAAAACCATAAGTTGTATGAATGAAACAATTTGTTTTAATATATGTGTATTGAGGACTACTACATTCAAAGCACTATGTCAATACCAAAAAGAATAAACATAAAAGTGAAGCAGAGTTGAATAAATCATCTCATTAGCTGCATTGGGGTAACTAAATAGAGCAAGCCAAGAAAACCGTGAAATATTTACAGAGGTAACCAGTGATAGGAATTTATGGGAAAACCATTGTGATTAACAATGAAACATGATTTGAAGACAAAAACTTCACACAGATGGTGAATCTAAGACCTATTTTGAGCAGCAACTGGCCCTTCACACTGAAAACAATCTCAAAATCAGATTACACATTTAACCATAAAATACTTTCTATGTACTTGTAGGGGCTTCACTTAGAACAAAAAATAAAGCAGCACCACTATTTGAAATAAACAGATATTATGCAGTTAAACAGTAAAACCTCAGAAGGTAATTCTCTTGAGCTGGCTTGTATTATGTATAAAGAATATGGGGATCCCCCGAAACCAAGTGTCTCTAAAACACACTTGTTCAACTTCAGTATCTAAGGGAGCTGCTGCAGTCTGGCTGCAGCAAAATAACTGGGGGTGAAGAACAACTTGTGTAGATTGATACAGCAGGAGTGGGAACCACTTATTGTAGGATAGGAGGGGTATATATACATTCCACACAGCTTATCTTAATTACCATAAACTAGACACAGCAGTCAACCAATAAGGAATCTCCACACTTAATGGCTCCCTGGCGCCACTTCACAAACCACTCCCTCTGGCAAAATGTCAGGCACCATCTTGACTTGTTTACAGACTCTAACAGTGAGCTAGTACAAATAGCATAGTGAACTCAAGCCTACCTGGAATGGAATCCCAACTAGTGACCTGTAAGGCCTTGGACATGAAATCTAACCTCCTTGAGCTTCCAATTGCTAATCTGTAAAATGGGGACAATATGTAGACATAAGTGTTGTCTCAATCACCATGCTAGACTTGCCTACTTCTGTAACCCTCCTGTCATACAAAGTAACACAAAGTATATACTAAATAAGTGTTGTTTAAAAACACATGCAATTTCTTCTTAAGTCCTCTTCTACTTTGTAAGATGTAAATTTGGATTATCACATCCACCTGACATTGCACAATTAGTAGACAGCTGTGATTACAAAACTATTTACATAACACGGTTCTTGTTTTTCTTTACTTTTAACTAGACACAATTGTGTAAGTATAAAATTTGTGTCCATTTTTCAGTAACTCAATAAATAAATGCTTCATATACAAGATAGGCACTTAATAATATGATCCTTCTTTTTTGAAATGAAAAACAAACAAAACAAAATTGTTGCTAGGTAATTAAGTTTATAAGAGTTTCTATAATTGGCAATTGACAATGGTGAACTTAAAATATATGGGATTTTCCTAAGCCAAATAGAATAACCTCCTTTACTAAAACTAACAAAATGTTTATATATATATGTAACTTTCACTGTAGTATTCTAATTTGAGCCATTCATTCATTAATAAATATGGAAGTGGCATTTTCTCTAAGAGAATTAAAGCAGGATGGTCCTTGGCTACATCTTGCCTACCCTTTGTAGGAAATAGGGTCATTTGATTATTCTAGAGCCTTGTGATATAGGGCAGCCATTTTTAGCAGCAATGTACAGATTGATGAACAAAAACTTCGAGATACTTAAATGACTTTTTTCTACAAGATAATTAACAGTGTCAAGGTCTCCTAAAAATAGCATCCTCACAAATTATCTTATAGATTTTTATGTGCATCCTCAACCAAAGCAAGCCTTCCTGTACTTCAAAGTAGAAAGACATTGCTTTTTCTTTCCTAGGATAAATAAACCAATTATTAAAAACCTGAAAACCTCTTTATAACTCTCCTATATCCTCTTAGCTTTTCCAAATTTGTTAAAATTGAATTACTCTCCTGAGAAGTTAAACTTTAAAATATAAGCCTCTTATAGATTATAAGATAGGAATTTGATTATACTTGGAGATAGAACTCATGTCAAACTATAATGGAACAGATCCAAGCAACCAGCAGTCACTGCCTTTTAAAAATATGAATATATTAAGCAAGCTACTAGAAAACTATAATTTATTTTTATTTTTGTTAGCACAGAAGAAAAGCTCATACGCGGTGTTTGCCCATAACAGTCAACGCATGAAGCCACCTCATACTTTTGGCACTCATTTTAAATCATATTCAATAACAACATGTTTAAAATGAAGGCAAGCTGTCATAAGGCAAGCTGGAGGTAGAAAAGAGTTTGGCAATTAAAAATATCCAGCACATTTACCAATCTGAATATTCAACTATTGTAAATCATTAATCATAAGAAACCACCTGCTGGGGACACTCTAACCCAGCATAAGATTTGCCATGTGCATAATTGTCAGTTTCAGATTGCATTTTTATACAGAGAATAGTATTCAAGATGACTTAGGTGAAAGTGTTTTATTAATTTCAAAAATAAAAACAGGTACATTCCTTACTACATTTCAAATATTGCAATGGCTATGTTTAAAATGATAATTGTTTGATTATATTAAGATATTATTTCATACTCATTACTTTTTATCAAGTATTAAATAGAACAGTATTATAGATGATGAAATTATCTTTTAGCTATTGTATACATTTTTAAAAAAACTCTACATCTATTATTGCAAGTAGAAAAAAAAAACTGACTCCATAAGTAAGTAAGCACATAACTTGTCAGTTTCCTTAATATGTATATAAATTGATAGCCGACTCTACTATTGACCTTAAGCTAAAATTTTATAGTAAATGGTCTTAATTCAGTTCTACTGACATTTTTTGAGCCAATAACAAAATTGTGTTTTTGCTAGTTTTTATGGTTTATGAATATTGTAAAATATGTGCTGCCACTTATTGTAAAATGACTAAGAATTCCTATGTGGGAACTAACAATTTACAAATACATGCAAAATACAGCAAAAGAATTTCCTTGCTCATGAAGCTTTATGCACTACGTCTTGCTAGGCACTTCTCAGATCATGGACCAACATTTTTCGCTGAGTACAGAAGGCTACCAGAATAGGCAGGATAGCTAATGCCACTGGCTGTCTCAGCCTCTCCTAGGTAAGGCCATGGCTTAGGTAGCTGAGACAGAAGCTGCAGAGTGACTAGGCCTTACCTGATGTGATTCAGAGAGCATCTCCCTCTCATTCCACACCTCTCATCCCCCTTCCCCCCAAACACTCACAGATGGGGTATAAAAACCCAGCAGGGAGTGTAGAGGACACAATTTTGACCAATGAGAAGCAAGGGACTTGAGGAAGCCCAAGACATAAGTGTCTTTAACTAGAATTTGCAGAAATTAAAGAACTTATAGAATGTCATCCAGAAAAGTAGTTCAACTCTGATTTGGAATTCCACGTCTATTTGTATAAGCAATGCTTTCTCAGTACTCCATGTTGACTTCTGATGTGTTTTAAGCATGAGGATATTTTTATTTGTGCAGTACTTTGAGCATCTTTGACAATGAATCTGTGCTTTGAAAATTTCCCCCATTATTTCTCAATGTTTTGATTCTATCAAGACTTCAAGTAGGACTTGTTAAAAAGGCAGAGCCTACTTTAATTCCCAAGATATTTTCACTTATATTTGAGAAATCCAATTCTGGTATAGAAAATATGATATGCTATCTTCTGGAATAATAGGATCACATAGCTTCTTGAGCGACTTGACAAAACCACTAAGAAAACAATTCCTAGGTAGCAAGCATAATGGTTCTAATGGGTGAGAGTTCAGAATTCCCCATAACAACATAGTCCCATTTCTTTTGGTGACATAGCTTTTCACTCACCTTCTGTCTCCTTATTTTTTAAATCTTTATTCCTTATGTGGTTTTGGTATGGTTTCATTGTTCGTGCCCTTTTGATAAAGGCCCAGGATAGTGTTACTGAAAGTTGCTGTGGACATTTAAGAGATGGGATCTTACAGGAAGGAGGTCTTTAAGTCACTGGGATGTGCCTTCAAAAATGCTGTAGCCTCCATCATCCTTTCTCTTCCTCTAGTTGGAGATGTGATTATTTGTTCCTACTTGACTTCTCTCCACTTTGTGCTACCATCTGCTGCCCTCACCAGATTACTAGGGGGCCTGATCTTAAACTATAAATCTCTCAAACTTTGAGCCTCATAAATCTTTCTTTACTTTTTGAGTAGCCAGTGCCAGGCATTTTGTAGTAGTAATGTGAAGGAATACATTCTAATTCTTTATCTGTATTCTTCCTTCATTGACCTTATAGTCAAATATAGACATTTAATAGCTTTCAATCATTAAACTGCACTTCTCTCTTCTTAGATCTTCAAGACTACTATGATCATTAAACCTGCCCTAGCAAGATCTCATTTTCTTGTTTATTCCCTGCCAATTTACCATCTGTCTTCTCTTCTAAATGCATTCTGATTATGCCACTCTCCCACATAAAACTTCTCATTTATTTCCAAAGGTTGTAGAATGTATTCACTAGCCTACAATAGTTGAAATGCTCTGTGTGTTGTATTCCTTCTCTTGAGTCTTGAGATGGTCTAGCCCACATGCTCTTGTTGAAACACTTCAATCAGAAATGTTTGAACTGGAAAACAATTGAAAACATTTGGGTTCCTCCTACCAAGCATATTAGCCCATGCAACAGGACTTTTCAAAATGTCTTTCTCCTCCTAGAACTCTACTTCATGATAACTCTTCTCTTCTTTCACCAACTTACCCTCCTGACTCTAGTTCATAAGCTACTATACGAGGGAGTCTTCCCTAACCCCTCTTTCTGCAAATCCCTCCTGTACAATCTCACAATCTGTGGTGCAACACTTTCACAGATGCGATTTAACATTTTTGGTGCAATTATTTGAATAGTGTCAGTCTTCTCAACTGGAGGTTACATTCCACAAGGCCAGAATAAATCTTTTGCTATCTTTGATCCCTCCAAGACAGCACTTGGTACATTTTAGATTTTCAGGAATATATTGAATGTGGGAAGCATTGAAAGATCCTTCTGTCTTGAGGGAATTGGTAAATTCCCCCCCCCCCCCCCCGGACAACAGGGTGACAAATTTGTAAACTGGGACCTAATGTGATTAGATCTATGATGTAGAAAGAAACTTCATAGCAATTAGAAAATGCATTGGAGTGAGGAAAAACTCTGTAAGTCTAGGTAAGAGTGAGAGGCCAGACAAGAAAAGCAGTTATAAATGGAGGGTTAGGCAGCAAGGATTTGAGTGTTTAAGGGAAGTGTAGAAATAATGGAAATATCTGATCATTTAATGTATATATTGAATGAAAAAAATACATCAGTAACTTCTGTCATCTAAGGGGAAGCAGATTTTAGAGAAAATTATAAATTCATAGTTGAAAACAGTGACACTCATGGGAAACTTTTGTAATTTTTATAGACAGGTCTGATGCTCAAAATCTAGCATCAGTAGTATAAAGATAGACTTAATATAAAAACAATGAGCTATTATACCCCTGAAATCATTCTTCTAGATATGGAGTTTTATTATTTGTTTTTTTTTTATTAAGTATTATGGATTGAACTCTGGGGTGCTGTACCACTGAGCTATATCCCCAGACTTTTTAAACTTTCCATTTTGAGACAGGGTGTCACTAATTTGCCAACAGTGATCTTGAACTTGTGACCCTCCAGCCTCAGCCTCCCAAGCAGGTGGGATTACAGGCATGTGTTACTATGCCCAGCCATTCTTCCTTTAGTTATGCAAATTGAACATGGAGTCCTATAACTCATTCAAGTGAATTCCATAAAAAAATCAACCATGAACAGCCTACATTTTAAGACTTATTTTGACATATCAGAATTCCTTGGAAATACAGCTCCACTTCTTTAATTACACTAAGATTGTCACGAGCCATCCATGGGCTGTGTGTGTGAGCTATGTGCATTTGAGTGTATGAGGGCACTGGTCTGGCGATGCGCTCTGATTAGGCTGTGCCATGCAAATGTGCCTTTTCTCTTGCTCTGCCTGTGATCCCACACAGCACCTGAGATGGGTGTGACTTGCCAAGATGTCAATTAATCTACTGACCATATGACATCACCAAGCAAGACTTCACCCTTTGAAACCCTACCCCTTGCCTTATTTTGGTGGAATATTCTATTGAATGTCTTCTCCCCAATAAATAGGGGGAGTTGGGGTGTGCTCGCATTCTTGCCTCCCTTGCTCCTCTTGCCCTCCAGCACAGGAACTGACCCCTGAAGTTGCAGAGCCATTTCTGACCTCCCAAAAAACTTATTTTGTGTTTGTGTGGTCTTTTCGTTGCCAGCCCAATTCATGCTGAGAGATCCTGATCACATCACCTACACAGGACGTGGGCAACATAACATGACTTCTGGAACCTCAAACTCTCATTACATTGACCATGTATTGCTGAAGCAGCTCACTGTCTAGATTGCTCTGCATTTTTAAACCTGCTATTATCCATCATGATTATCCTTCCAGAATAATCTCCTTAAATGCTGCTTTCAACTTTAAAAGAACCTATAATGTTTCTCTGTTGTCTATCACATCTAAACAAATTTATCCTTTTTAGACCCTCATAAAAGAAAAAAGATAAGATACATGTCTTATCTCTCTGTTATCCAATATCAACTCCATTGTAAGTTAAATTCTACAGTTACACCCATTTTCAGCTTCATGTCAATTTGGTTCTTTAAGTGCATGATAAAAATCAAAATTATCATGTCTTCACAAATCCTTCCAACTATTTATATTGCACAGTAATCTTTACTTCTGATAACACTCACACATTTATTTTAAACTTCTGCTCTATGTTTTTACACTTAAACCTCTAAATTTCCTCCCTTCTCTGGGCTCCTTGGTGCCCTTTGTGACATGCTGCAAGGCAAAGGTGTATGCAAGGGACTTGGTATGATATCTTTGAGATGACTAGAGGACAGTGAGATCTTATGAATGCCCGAGAACAGCAATGAAAAAACAAAAACAGAAACAAAAGTGGTGTTTGCCTAACATTTTTATTAATATCAATATGAGGCACAGAAATCTACTATTGAGCAAAAGAGGTAGATGAGTGCTGTGCTTACCAGGTAATTGGATTACAAAAGATTTTTATTTAAATGTTGAGGAAGAAGCATTAGAATTTCCCAGCAAAGAATTACTTCAGAACTTGAAAATTAAATTCGCTTTTTCCTAATTGTACCATTCTGGTATATTCTAAAGTTGATTTGATGGGCCTTTAATCATTGTCCTCCTTTCTAAACAATGTAAGGCCTTTTCCTACTGAGAATGATTTATTATAAATTGTCAATAAATATATCATTTTACAAGCAAAATTTCATTTTATCTGAAAAACTGAGTTCATGAGACATGGTGACAACAATATTAGACTGAGCTTCATGTGGTTAAAAAAAAAAAAAAAAGCTTCCTCTTCTGACTACTCTGTATTCAGAGGTAGCTCTCCCATCAGATGAATGTGGTGACTTTACCTGTGAAGTCTTCCAGCTATCAAAAGTTTTAAAATAGTTCAAAATAAGTACCTGCAAACTAATAAAACCACGTCAGTAAAGACTGGTATCTCAATAAACTGGATCATCCTTTAGGCTTCTGGAATTCTATAAGGACACATTGTTTGGGGAATTTCATGGCACACTAATGCACAGTTGCGTGTGTTTGCTTATTCAGCCCATATGTGAATGTACAGTCGAGGGTAACACAGACAAAGCTCCTCCTCTCCTGGTGCTCTCAATCAGAGTTGATAACACCAGCACTATTCTAATTAAATCACCATCTACTTCAAGAACAAATCTTGGGACAAATGTTACAGGATCACAATCTTAGCTTTGGGTAAATTATATAATTCATGTGAATCTCAATTTTCATATCTGAAAAATGAGGATTATAACAGTATATCAAAAGACTGTACTGAGGAACATACATATTAATACTAGCAAAGCACTTAAAATTTTTCTGACCCACAATTAAAACTAAATAAAAGTTTGCTGCAATTATATTTAATATAAAAGTATTTTAGGCTGTGTGTATTGATTTTAAAAGTAAGTTGCTTACTGTTTAATCAAAATAAGGTATTTGATTAAAAGAAAACATAATATGTATTGAAACTTTAGGTTATTTTTAAAACAAATAGTAGGCAATTTTAGGAGGATCTAACTTTATATAGAAATTACTTTTACAAAAATAATTTGTAACCTCCTGGCCTATATTTATTCTACTTCTGTTAAGTGTTTTGCTAATAGAATATCACTCATTTGTATTGATTACAAAATACTCTCATTTACCCATTTCCATTTAAAAAAGAATTTGAAAGCAAATAAAGTTGCTGAACATTAGATCTCTTTAAATGTGTATTTGATTCTTTTTTAAAGATCAAATTAAATGAACACCAGGGATTTTATATATGTACTTGACTAATTAATTGATGCAGTTACCAATCTCGTTGCATTTATTAAGAAAACTTTATGAGAACAATAAATCCTGGTTCATCAAGGGAAATTAAAACTTATGGAAGGTGGTGAGAAATAATAATCACTACATTCTACAAGTCGAGGACAGCAGCACATAGGAGGACATGCTCCCTTGTTACATTTAGTGGTTTGGGTTTGACATACATTAATTTGCTCCATATTCTCCTATCACTTCTTGTTCCCTTCCATCTCTAAAAATGCCTTGCTCAAGATTATCACCTTCCATTTAAATCTCAGCATGCATTAGTTTTGTGTGAGTTTGGGGAATAATATAATGTCATGGGCAAATTTTACTTATTAATTTCCTTAATTCATTTAAAGTACAACCGCAACACAGCCATGACATTTCATAATACAACACTTCTTTGCACATGGCCAAGAGAATCGATTTCAACAAATGAATGTATTTACTAAGTCTCACATTAAGATGAAAGAGAAGACATGATTATAAAACTTTCACAATATGGAAAAAGAGATGTGGCAAAAGGAAAAAAAAATAGGACTCCATGGTAGACAGACATAAGCACAAAAAGGAGAGAAAAATTCTATGTTTAGAAACAAAGGAATTATTAATAGCCGGTGGTTGTAGGCAACCTCTAAAATGATCCCCAGTTTTTCTTGTACGGAAGTTTTTATATCCTTTTGGAATCCCCTCGTTTTGATTGTAGTCTGGACTTAAGGATGTGTTTCAAAACAGAATATATCAAAAGAAAAGTGTTGTCATTCCTAAAATTAGACCTGGCATGTGTTTCTCTGGCTTTGTCTCTCTAGTCTCTGAGGGAGCCTGGAGCCTGCCTCATGTTGAGCTGACCAGGCAGACTCTCAGGTGGAAAGATGCTGATGCTCTCTCTGGACATTAGCCATCAAGAACCTGATGGTAGATAAGAGCCTCATGAGTGAGCATGGAAAGTGGTCCTTTTGTAGCTGATGGCGATGATGCAGCCCCAGCACATACCCTGCCAGCAGTTTGTGAGTGCCTCTGAGTGGGAAGTCCCTGCAAAAGCCTGTCTAGATTCCTAACTCACCAAATTATGAGTTAATATATATATATATATATATATATATATATACGTTTCTTGTTTTCAATGGATTCCTATTTACTTTACCCATCACAAAATTTGTTGTGCTTAAGCATATCAAAACAGTAAGCGTCAGGAAGATAGGCAAAGTCATGTATGATAAGTTTTGTACATTGTTCATTTCAGAATATAAATGTGTATATATCATTCAATGTGTTCTCTTTGTGAGCATAATGATAGAATTATCTATAAAAATGAGTTATGCTTCGAATTTAAATTAACTAAATAATTGTTTCAAATCTCTGGTTTCAGATTATTGGGTATAAAAAGTTACTTATTCAAGGTTCAGTCTCCTTCTGTTTATCACTTAAAGAAATTTCAACTTAAACTGGACGAATGGAAAGTTGCTACCAAATCCTCTGTAATCTTTTGGAGAAAAGCATCTCCCTTTCAAATCACAAGAAATCAAAGGCATGAAATGTCATTCTACATGGTTTCATTTACAGTTAATTTCATAAATTGTGATTAGTTTAAATATGTGTAATATTAATAGCTTACTTTCTGCACGAGCAGATACAAACTTCAGAAAACTTGTCTATTTGCTCTTCATTTTTAGAATGCTGGGTTAAAAGACAGAGCAAGGGCTTTTCATGGTTAGGAAAAGACAGATAACCAAATGTATTCCTATAATAATATTCTGTTCAAACTAAGTTATATTGATTGACATGAGTGGAATATTTGTATGGACATGCAAATATGAAAAGAAACAGAGCCATTGAAATACACAAATTATGAAATATAAAATGTCTAATAATGAAAATTATATAACAATATAATAAATTTCTATAAATATGTATAATAAAAGGAATTACTAAGCAGAAAATATGGTAGACAAATATAGAAATAATTACACTGTATAATTATCATTTTATTTTATATCAGACAATTTTTGAGTATCTGCAATGGGCTAAGAAACCACCACTGGAACTGATGAACTTGTTTGATAAAAATATATCATTTTTGTCATCACTTAAATATACATTTTAAAAGGTTTATCTGATAGTTTCCAAAATGCTTTGTGAGGGCTGCAGTTGTAGCTCAGTGGTAGAGTACTTGCCTAGCATGTGTGAGGCACTGGGTTTGATCCTTAGCAACACAAAAAAAATAAATTAATAAAATAAAAGTATTGAAGAATGCTTTGTGAATACACATGTCATTAAAATAAAAGCAACAACCTGTCAAAAACATGATTACATAGAAAAGTTATGTTGAAAATAGTTTAGAATTACATGGACTTGTGTCACACAAACAAAATCATATTCAATAAAAATATAATTATAATTATCAATTAGTGATGTTACCTATAATATTTAACATATAAATTAACATTCTAGAATAAAAAAAATCTTAAGCATTGACATATTTTGACATATCTCACTAAATTTTAAGTTATTGAATCCAAAGATAGTATCAACTGTGACTCCCATTCTTTTACTTATTTATAAGAAAAAGAAAACACTTCTATTTAAAATCTGGTATACCAGGGAGTTTAAGATACTTCACACGTTAAGACATTTGGAATGTGAAAAACATCCATGCAGTTTCAGTGATGATAAATGACATCTATCTGTATAAAATATTCTAAGAAAATATCAATGTCTGGAGAGATTTGATGGAGTATATTTATGCTGGGAAAAATAATCCACTAAAATTACTTGTTTTAACTCTTCTTTTTTAAGAAAATAGTTTCTATTTATGTACTTATAAAACCCACGTTGACTTTTAATGCACATCAATTATACATCAATTTTTCATATTACTCATGAAGGAAAATAGTTTAAACTTCTTTACAGAACTGCCAATTGCAATTTATCTTTGTTCTTTCAGTTAGGAGAGGTTCATAAATCAGCAAGTTGAGCATTTACTAAATGACAAAGAAACACAATTACAAATAAATGATACAATCTAATATTTTCCCTCAAATACAAATTTATTATAGTTTTAGTAGGGAAGTTTCCAAAGAATTGTGAAAGGACATTTCTTTTCATGTATCTAATTTGATAATATTGGGAGGACTCCCAAGATTATAAAAATTGTGATGGAAAATAAATATTCAATGGTTTTAAATTTTCAAAAATTAGAAATTTTCACGTTACTAAAACCTTTTAAAAACAATAGTAGTTAAAATCTTATATCAGATGTCTGAAAATATAGATATGATTGAGTATTTTTTCCAGCTTCCTAAACCATACAATTGTATTATACTGTCAAAAGGAGGCTACCTATTTTAACAAAAGCTGGCTTAGGGTTCTATCTGTGTGATCTTGGACAATATCTGTCCTTTGGGAATCCACTGCCTTAACCATGAGGCATATGTTCATATATACTGATTTTTTAAATTAAAAATCTACATGAAGGCCTAAATACAGTACCTAACATAGATAACTGTTTATTTTTAAAAAAACAGTTATAAAAGGAACTTGCATTATTTCACAAGGCAACAAGGAGAGAGATAATTTAGCAAAGAGTAACATAATAGCAACTAACTTTTCCAAAGCATTTTAAAGCAAAGAAAGTTCAGCCTCTTTCAATATACTCTTACAGAAATTACCTGCCCCTTTTAAGTCTATGTTATAAATTTACAATTGAATGGAGCTATGTACAGATAATTTATCAGTTCACCTACTTGGTACTGCTAAGCCAAGAGCAATTGTGTCCTTCCAGGGCCATGTAATGTGGAGGGCCCTTTTAATTGTCAAGAACAGGTGGGGCTGATACTAGCATCTAGTGCATATAAACCAGGAACACTGCTGAACTTCCTAAGATGCATAAGAAATCTCTCAAATCAAAGAAACAACTAGCCCAAAATCTTAATCGTGCTATGGTTGATAAGCATTGCCCTTCATGTTTCTTATATAGCCATTATACCATTTAAAGTGTGAATTTTAATGAATGTAATGAAAGAAACATGTTTGAAAGGGTAAAAACATATCTATCAGTTTTTCTTCTTATCAGGAAAAAATTATTTTAAAAATCGTGTTTTTTAAGGAAGTAGACTCTTTGTGTGATGCTACCTGCCTGTCAGTGACCGGATTTTAGATTATGAGGCATTTAATTATTTGTCTGTTTGTTGCAAAATCAAGTTTGGAACCAAATTTGTCTCATTACCCATCCTGAAAGAGAAGAAAAGAAAATAACGTCTGCCATAGACTTAAGGATCTATTATTAAGGATCTATTATCTATCATTAAGAATCAAGTCCTTAATTTAAGTCAAGAACTTCTGTATATAAGTTTAAGAATATACGTTTTTGTAATATGTTATATGGCTTGCAACTCTGTTCCCCTGAAGAATATCCAAACATCCATGCCAGATTGAAATCTATGGTGAGACAGGCTGCATTGCTAGGCTAGACCTTCTACCTATTGAGCAGTTTACTGACTACTATATATATCAAGCTAATTTACTATACTATCTACTTCTAAAAGCTCTTGAATATCTTTTGTGGTTGAAGAATAATCAATTACTTACTCAATTCAATTCAACAAATATTTATTAAGTATTCACTCATTCTTGTTTTATCTCCCCTTGTGGCCTGCTATCCTTAAGAGCAGCTGAAGAAGCAAAATGACTTCCATTTATTAAAGACTTTTATTTTAAACATACTTAAGTGCAGTTCGCAGCTCTTCAACTGCTCTTACCAAATCCTCAGAGGCTCCATTGTGGAGCAAATTCATGTTCCTTCATACAGAAACAAGAGTAATGTGTTCCCTTTTCATTCTGTCAAGAAAGTATCAGCGTTATAACAAGGGAAGGGATGTGTAGAGTAGATCTTTAGTGTCTAAATATGAGTCATCATACATTACTATTAGTATGTAAACTCATTTATACATTCATAATAAGATAGTGAATAACATGGATTTACATTTCAAAATGTCACAATGTTAAATATTTATAATGCATTTTAAAAAGAATAATGTATATTTTATTTATTATATTTTATTTGTTCCTGGTTTACATAATTCAGAAGCCTACTAAATGTTTTGGGACACACATGCTTCTATTTCCATTAAGGACCAACACATTTTTTTTTTCCTTTTTATTCGTGAATAGCAGAAAGACTAGTTAGATGCCAATCTTAAAATAAATATTCTTTATTTGGATCAATATATAGATGATTCCTTCCAAGAACATTAGTCACAGTACTGCTGGGAACTGACTCCAGATTTATCCCAGCCAAAAAAAAAGAATGGGCATCTTCTTTAGAGAACCCTCGTAGGTTCTATTTTTCTACCTTGGGACTCTGAAGACAGCCCCATTGCATTCTCCTAGGAATGTAAAAAAATAATACTCTGTCATCTGTATTGGAGCCAGGATTATCTTTGTTTTACAGGAAACTTACTGCATTAGTACTTTATAAGGTGTTTTTTTTTTTTTTTAAATCAACTCTGTCAGAGAGTACTACTGCAGATACCTCAGATACAGATTCTTTGCCTTAGTTTAAACAAAGCCAGCCTTAACTTTTTAGGCAATGCTATGTTCTGAATGGAGATCATCCTTTTAGCATGAAGGACTGAGATCGTAGATGTTTATGATCTATGAGAGAGAGAGAGAGAGAGAGAGAGAGAGAGAGAGAGAGAGACATTCATATATTATACATATATATGTCCTCATATATCCTCATATATGTATACTTGTGTCTGTGTATATATATACACACTCATCATACATAAAAATAAGAGGTTTTTCCTACTATAAACAGTACCTCTATTTACTACAAAATAACCCCCATTTTCTGCAGTATGGCATTAAAAGCTCTTTCCAGTTTGAATTCAACCAACTTCTTCAAGTGATTTGCCTTTTGGATGCTTATGAGGAATTCATTTATGTTGTTCTTTAGAGCTAGGTCTATTTTATATTACATTATTTGCCCTTATGCCTCAAATTCTTTTTGGAAAATCTTATTTTCCTAAAGTACAGAAACATGTTTTGTTCATTTCAGTATCAACTACAGTGACAAAAGACAATAACATGTACACAGGAGCAATTTTGCAAGTGTTTTTGAAGAACTGGAATATAAACAGAATGAAATATAGCAAGTGTGCATATTTTTAGACCAAAAATAAAAACAGAGACATAAAATACTGGGTTATTTCACAGCCCTGAAGATAAACAGAAGTCAAGGAATGTTGGCATAATCCTGTTTACCAAAGTATTGTTGACTTCTGCATTTTTATTTTTATATTATTTTTTTTGCAAAACACTAAGCTTCATAACAGTTAGGAAACATGCTCACAAATCTACTGCTACTTTTATATCAAATGTAAAAA
Organism: Urocitellus parryii; assembly: GCF_045843805.1. Taxonomy (NCBI): domain Eukaryota; kingdom Metazoa; phylum Chordata; class Mammalia; order Rodentia; family Sciuridae; genus Urocitellus; species Urocitellus parryii. The sequence continues at coordinate 191,181,181 of NC_135532.1, forward strand.
TCTCTCAGTCAAACATCCACGTATCTTCCCCAACTTGCACACATTTCTCATACATCTTAAACCACTTTCATCCCTTGGCATCTGTAACAATTCATTTTCTCTGCTCACTCCTTGACTCTTTGATCTCCTACTTACTCTTTTGTGTATATCCTGTCATTTAAACACCTAATCATCTATTTTTATTCTTTATCCTCATATCACTTTTCACATAACATGACATTTTAACATATCTGTTTCTATGTATGTAAATAGCTCAGCTTTCACTGTTTTATAAAATTCTGTTCTCACTAAATCAATGCTATAAAATTATGATTTTGAAATTGTATTCTTCAGTTCGGGCCCCATATCATAGAATTCACAATCTTCAGGTTTAACTATTTATACCAAAGCAATAAATATTGTTCCTTACATAATACACTTTATATATAGCTTACATTTATAGGGAATAATACTATTTATAAAGACATTGAGTTATTATCTCAGAATGTAAACATACAAAATGGCCATTAAATAAAATTGTTTTGTTACAGAAAGAGTTTTCTGAACCATGGATGGAATTGAGCTACTTGTTAGCAGGTTAGAAAGTATCTTCGTCAAGGAAATCACTGCGCATCTGGTGTCTCCCAGCACCCAGCTTCAAAATACATCGAAATAGAACACATTGCTTTTTTTTTTCCTTTGTGAAATCTTTAAATAAATTTGTAGAAGATATTATTTCATCATGCTTTCTTTTAGAATAATGTTTCAAGACTTCAGTTACAAACAAGAACAACAGAAAGTATTACACAAACATGTTCTATTTTTATCTTCATTGGTATTAAACAATCGTGCAGCATTCATTTTTTAGAAGTGATTTTTTTTGTGGAAAATAAAAGTATGTTTATGGTACAGTAAATGAACCTCAGATGCATAACCACACTTGACAGATTTTAGCCTCTAATGCCTAAATCCTTCTTCAACATCACTGATATAATCTCTGAAAATCTAAGTATTAATTTGAGAGTATCATTTTGTTTACATCATCTGACAAGAGGATTCAGAGCACATCTTATGTAAATTGCAATTATACATAAAACAGTTTTTAGAGCCATCTTCATATTATACTTTACATAATTTAATTGTATTCACTTGCTTTTTCTTTTGAATGGAAATGAAGGATATAGTCTAAACACAAGACACTAAAATTAAAATAAAACGACTTGAATTCTAAATAGTAACATGATATTGTAAGAATTATTGGGAAAAGATATTTCTCCACTGAAGATTGAAAATGGTTTCCAAAAAATGCATAATTAGGATTTTAAAGCACATAGTTATCTGTCATTCTAAAATGTGTTTTATTTGAAATAACTTTGGATGTGCAAAGAAAAGTGAAAAAATATTCGTGATACCATATACTTTTCATCCAGTTTCTCCTAAAGTTAACTTCTCATGTAATGATATTAATTATATATTCTTGGAATACAGGTGATATAAAATGCTGCATTTAGTTGCCATATGTCCTTAGTTTCTTTCAAATTGTAATTCCTTGTCCTGGATTCTTTGACATTTATTAATTCTGTATAAAGTAGGATGCCCCTAGATTTGGGTTTGTCTGATGTTTCTATTACACTGGGCTATCAACTGTCGGGAAGAATACCACAAAGGAGAAATGAGTTTCTCATTATAACATTTATCATATCATGGGATTCAATGCCACATGACCTTACTGGTTAACTGAGATGATTGAGTTAAGAGAGCATCTGCTAGTCTCTCATCTGTAAGACTATTTATCTTTCCCTTTCCAGACTTTACTAGAAGTGAGTCACCAAATGTAGTGCTCACTGAAAAGGGGAGGAATTAAACTTCTTCTTCTGGAGGATGAGTAGCAAAGAATTGTGGATGTTTAGTAAAACACTGAAAAATTAATAAGATTTTTAAGAAGATAGGTAAAATTATACAAATATACTGTTTTTCTTGATAGATTTACTACAAATTTGCATTTAATTTACCAATTTTAATTTACTTGTTATGTACCAGGAATATTAGTATGTATCTATAAATTATTAGGTAAGATGTATATGTTTAATGTTACATTCTTAAATTTATGACAAAATTTAATGTAAATAACATTAAAGGTGTATATGTATATATGTGTATATTTTTTTAATTCTTCTCTTAGTCCTATCGATTTATATTACCTCATTGCCATATGTCCTACTGAATTCTTGTGTGTTAATCAAGGACAATATTTTATACATATATCCATATAGTAAATGCTCTGAAAAATCTTTGTGGGATTATACAAATGAATAAAATTGTGAAAAAATCTCAAATGAATGAGACTGGTCTTGGAAAATTGATCAAATTAACATTCTGTGAAATAAATACTAAACATCAGTACTAGAATAGCTAGTTTGTTATTTTACAGTCAAAATAAAAAAATTATGTGTATTATATATACATATTTTCCTACCATAGAGTACCAATTTGTAAGCGCACATAGAAAAAAATCTACCCAAAAATCTTCTAAATATTTCATTATATAGACTTAAAAAAGATAACCATTTAAATATTTCCTACAACTCAAAATTTATTAAAAGAAACTATCCTGCTAGTACAATTTTAGAAGTTGTATATTCATAAAAGTTAAAAGAGAGATTATGTGAAAAAGTTTTTGTATTATCATTATATTTGTGTTAAAATAGTAACTCATAAAGTCCAAATACAAAATAGAAACTGAAAAAAATTCTCACAGATTTGTACATCTGTGTTCCCTGTTTATTTCTTGCAAGCACCATTCAGAATGGCAAGAATGCTGATATAAACCATCTCATTTACTGCAGCATTTAGGATCATTTGAAAAGCAGCAAATCACAGGGGAAAACTGCAAAGAACAAAGGTGAGTATTCAACAGTCTTTGAAATGTCTAGAGAAGGCATCCACACACCCATGCTGCTTCCTGCTATATTGTGTTTTCAAATAGTACACATACATATTAGGAAGAATGAGAGAATTATCAGAGGAAGTAAAACCATATTGATTTCCTTTCATATAGTCATGGATGAATGTAGTATATTTGATGTGTCAAAATTAGTAAAATCTATTTTATTCAAAAGTATGCTTTTACGTTCTATTTTTATTAGTCAAGAGAAAAATTCCCAATATGAAAGGTAAAATAGCTGCTAGGTTTCTTTTGTGGAAGTAAAGTTATTGCAGTTTTTATTATTCATAGGCAACTTGCCGTAGTAAATTGGTTATCTAAAGATTAAGTAGGCTCATGGATTTTCAGTTTTTCATCACTTATGAATGATTTAACATAACAAATATGATTCATTTAAATATTCAAAACTACTAAATATTGCAAATTTGTCTGTTTTAATAATAGTCTATTGAAAAAGACACTGTAGTACATTTGAATTTCTAAGATTAAACATATGCAAAATAAACATTTTTTTCAGATTTCTAGCATACTTTTATCCAATGCCTCTGGAGTTATAAAAGTGTGCAGTATGTAGGGCTATATTGTCAGTACTTCTAAATTTATCTAATTTCTCAATTTGAAAAACAATTACAGCATAATGCTGTACATTAGGGAATTAATGGGTTAAAAATGTTCCAAAATGATAAAGAACAGAATTCACAAAATATTTTAATAGAATCAAGATTATTCCCAGATATCCCAAATAAGTAAATGTTTAAATTCCTTATTTCCTAAATCTCAAAAATAATCAATTATGGAAATTCAAGAAAATCCATAAGTATTTTTCAAGTCACATTTCGTTGGGCATTCTAAGAAAGTAGTTTAATTTAAACCCTGAAATATTAATTAGCCAAAGTACATACATCTACTGTTTAATTGGTATATATGGAAAAAAATTTGCTCTCCCTATTTATTTATGTAAGTAATTTATGTTTGTTATCATCTCAGATTGCATCAAACTATATATATTACAGGCTTATTTCTGTACATTACTACAGATTATTTGTGTCCCTAATATTAAATAATCAAGAGCAAGTATGAAGTATATTGCATGTTTAGTATATAAAATTCTACATTTTAGGACTTTTCTACTAAATTCAATAATCAAATTATCTGCCTTTCCTGCCTCTACATTTCTTTTGTGTGGTCTATTTCATCCATGGAAGAATAAGTGTAATACACTAAAGTTTCATGTGATGATTGTGTTTTTCTGTTTCTATTAGAAGAGAGTATAATATACATATGACAGTATTATATGAAATTTAAAAGACTTGATTACTTTCCACTTTTTATGGTAAGCACAATTTTTGCTTTAGGTAACTTTGGTACTATAGTTTCTTTTTCCATTCACTTCTTAATGAGCATCCTTGTTGGATTTATATTTTGGCTACTGTAAATAGTGCTGCAATTAATACAGGAGGGCAGGCGTCACTGACATAGTGATTTTACTTCCTTTAGATATGTCCTCAGAATTGAGAATTTTAATCACATTATAGCTCTATTTTTAATTTTTGAGGAACCTCCATTCTTTTTCCATAATGGCAATACTACTTTCCAGTTCCACCAACCACATGAGTTTCCTTTCTCTGCATCTTCATCAGCATTTAACACAACCTACTTTAAATGCAGATGGCTGTTAGGTTGTGTCCACAGAGAACTTAACTCTCAATGCCAGCAGTTGTTACTGGAATATTTCCTCCCCAAGTGATTTTATAGAGGGTTGTTTTATAAAGGGAATAACTAAAAAAAAAAAAAAATGAAGCGATTTTCTTTTCTATATAAGTGGGTTACAACAAATGAACAATTATTCATGTTATATTCAAAATGCAGTCAGATACAATGTTTTAGAACCTGTTATCTCCAAGCAGGACAGACTTCCATGGATAAGCTCATTATTGTCCTGACTCTGCATATAATCAGACAAAGTTCAAGTGGCCACAGCTTTATGCCTACAAAGTCTAAAGGAAGGGGCAGAAAGACTTTGGTATTAGAAACACACATGTCACACTTATTTTTAACATCAAAGATAACTTAAGTGTTGCTTCTCTACGCGGGGTGGCATTTCATCACTTCATATTCATTTAGTCTCAGAAACTCAAATCCTGCCAACTCTCATGTTATATGCGTATCTAAAGTAGAAAATAATTTTTCTAGCTTTATCTTTTGTAATAGTTTCATCAAACAGATATCAAAAGCCTACAGAGCATTAGTCAGGGACAGGGTGATTAGTTTCTCTCTTTATGGATGGGTAATTAATATAAAAAGGATGGAAAAAAATCCTTAATCCCATTACACTTGATCCATCATTTAGCAATGCTTTTTGACTCTTCAAGGTAAAATCTGCATCTGAATTTCCCCAAAGCAATCAAGTCGTCAGTTTCAGAAAATTATAAAACCCCACAGCAAACTGCACATCACTGATAGAAAAAAGTGAGGTTTCTGACATTCATCTAAGAGAATCTCATTGAATGAAACTGTTTCAAAGATATAACTTTTTAAATTATCCCTAATAGAAACGACCTAATTTTGCTTTAGTGTGTACAATCTCAGGATAAAGGCAATACCTGCTTAGGAGAAAACAAAATATATCAAAAGAAAGTTAGATAGAAAACTATAGATAATATTTTATGAGTCAGTGAGGTGGTGGTAAGGCTTATTGAAATGCATTTAGAGTTGCAAAGTAACAGAGCAGCCTATTGCATGATAAAGATAAACCTTTCTTAGAATGCTCAAAGCAACCTTTCCAAACTCATTAAGTAGATCCATCAAGATTGTGTATTGACCGGGCCCACAACTTTAAATATTATTGATTTCTCTTCTTGGCCAACTACATCTTCTAATGCTCCATGTATCACAAGATTAAGACATGACTCAGATCAACTGTAGTATCATTCATGTTACAGTTGATGGATGTGACTCATATAACACATTTTTTTTCAACAGAACTTTCTTACTCTCAATCCTCCCCTTTATTATTTTATTATTTCATTGGAATGAACAATTAACTCTCTCATTTAAAAAATTCTAATAAAAGATATTTTACATAAAATATACAATTTTATCCAATTTAAGTGATTAGTTTTGTGGCACCATGTACATAAACAAGTTACATTGTTATGCAACCACCAGCACCATCCATCTCCAGAACATTTTCATCATCTGAAAGTCAAACACTTCACCTATCAAACACTCCCCTTCGAATGTCTCCTCCCTTCATTCTTTGGCCCTCACTGTTCTATTTTTCCTCTCTTGGAATGTGATTTTGCTAGGAACCACCTATAAGAGGAATCACATAACACAATATCATCCTTTGTGGCTGGTTTGTTTTACTTATCATATCATAAGGCATATCAACATTGTGGTATGGGTCATAATTTTTCCCCTTTTAAACTGAATAATATTTCACTATGATTTTATATCACATTTTATTTATCCACTTATCTGAAAATGAACACTGGGGCTGCTTCCACCTTTTGGCTATTGCAAATAATGAGGGTACAAATACTGTTCAAGACCTTGCTTTCATGTCTTTGGGGTCTACACTCAGATGTGGAATTGCTAGATGCTATGGCAATTTCATGTTGATTTTTGGAGGTATCACTATTTTCCATAGTGGTTGAATTATAAATGCTGAAGGGGTTCAATCTCTTTGCATTTGTCTTCCCCATTCTTCTGTTTAGACATGATCAGCAATAACTGGAAAATACTTATGCAAATCTCATAACATTAGTAGATAAACTTAGTAAGCTTAAAGGGGTGGATAAATTTCTATAATAAAATGTAGATATTATATTAAATAATAGGAAACTAAAAGGCAAGGTACTGAATACTAACTTAACTCTTATGTATTCAGTTCCCTTAAGGTCACTCTCATGCCTTTATTTGAACACATTAAAAAAGACTTTATTAAGAAATAAGTCAACTGGTGATAAGAAAATATTTCAGTGGGAAATAATAAACAAGAATCTCTAACAAACAGTGAGTCTCAATTTTCTGAGGGTTTCTAGCAAGAAAGCAAATAAATAAATGAACAAAGAACACAAACAACACACCTAACAGTTTATCCCACTCATATGTACTTTTCTTATAAGGCAATGCAGTAGACCTCAAATATTTGAAAGTCTATTATGTGTAAGAAGGATTAGGCTTTTGTGTTTTTCAAAAAAAGCAAAGTGTCAGTGCTGAAGAGCTAAGACGAGGCAACTTCCAGCTCAATTTAATGAACTTTCTAACCTAGAGACCCTCTGAAATATGAAATGGAGTGTTTGGGAAAGTACAGAGTTCACCGTGCATTTTTAAGGATAGATAAGAGATGAGAGAGCCAGGGGTATCACAAGTGGTTTTTCTGGCCAGCAGGTTAGTATAAAACTCCCGAGCACCTTAAAATTCCTCTGTTTCTCTGATTCTGAGAGTTTTTCTAACCACTGTGTACAATATAAAAAGACAAAGTTAACACTTTAATGACTGAATGGTAAAAGTTGGGTATAAATAAAATCATAGCTAACAGTGACTCAACTATGATATCTAGATATGAATGCTCTATACAAAAGAATCAGGCATTATCAGGAAAGAACTTGTTTTTTTTTTAAACAGACTTTTCCCATGGCTACAGCCTTAAAAATTGAATTGTTCATATTACTGAAGGGCTTAATGCCTTATTCTTTTACATTTCAATGAATTTTCTTTAAATAAAATAAAAATCTTCTCTCTTTACAAAGTATTTCTATTTTTATTTTACTTGTGGGCAGCCAAATGGATATGTGTACATGATAGTCCCAGAAATTTATCAAATTGTTACTCACTCATGATGACTCAGTCTCCTAATAATGTCAGAGTGGCATATTATATTTGGCCAAAATGAAGCCTGAGACTCTTTCACAGAAGTGTTGAAGTAAATGAGTTGGTAATGCTTAGACTGGAAAAATATTTCAAAAAATCCCATATTGTAACTTGAATGAGTTAATAGTACTATTCATAATCTGTGATGACATGAAAGCCTTTATTTTGAAGAGTTTTGGATGGATTTGCAAAATAAATTTGCAAAATTTAATTAAAAAGTTTCTACATAAATTGAAAAATTATACTGTCTTTTCTCTTTCCCCGGATTTTGCCAACTCTTATATACCTGTATATACCAACTATGTATACATCTTTATAGACAGAGATATATTTAGTATATCCTATGTTATCTTTAATCTCTCATTGCCATTGTCTGAGTTTAGAACTGTAAATCTAAACCAACTAATCTTTAATCTCATCATACACAGAGCCACTGGTAGAGATGGTCTTCTGACATCTTTTAAAAGAAACAAACCTGCAGTTGATAATCATCTGGATCTGTTCATCAAAACATTCACTGCCTACCCATTGCTTAGAGAATAAAATTTAAAGTCTTAACTTAGTCTTCAAAGAATCACAATTTACTTCCAGAATATCTTTCTTTACTTTTTATACTATCACAATTTTCCTTGCACTTGACAATTTCTGATCCTTTGTTCCCACTCTTTCCTCTACCTAGATCCTCTCCTGAACGTCTGTCACTGTCTTATCATTTTCCATGTCTTCTAAATACAGCCTTAACCACTACATTTAGGCAGATTATCTGTGAACTCACCATCAGAAAGTAGCTGCTACTATTTAAATTCTTTAAATTCTATATATTTAATTAGAACAATTATTTTTATAATGCCTTTCCCATTAAGTTCTGAGTCCTTTAAGGGAGATTAGTTCACCTTATTAGTTTTTGGGTCTCCTATGTCCCTCATATATTAATTTGCTATCAAGTGATCAAAATATGTGTTAAATTGAACTTTTTATAATTAGGAAAACAAAAGTGAACACTGTTAAAAAGACTTATAGAAACTTAGGCTTGGCATTATCTAGTGCTTCCAAGAATAGAAACTGGGGCTCACCCATGATTGCAATCTGGCGATCTTACCATTAGAGAATATTCATCCCCAGGTAACCTAATTTTTTTTGACAGTAGGCAATGCTCTGCAACTGTAGTACAAAAATAAAAACTTAATAGCACAGCTATGTGAGACTTGTTTATTGAGATAATGCCTTTAACTTTAGTTTATATATATATATTACCTAAGAAAGTAAAAGATAAACATTGATAGTTTAACATGGAAGTTTACGATTCAGTAACTTAATCATACATTCTTCTTGGAGTACAAATTCAGACAAATTTTTGGGTTGTAGAGATTCAAAATAGTTGAATATATTATATAATATTTATTTGTGATTGCTATTTCAGAGTGTATATCACACCATGGGGTTGCCTTTACTAATTGTTCTTTTTGAAATCATGATTCAATGATTAAGAAAATGTCCATCTTTGTCATATTAAATGCTTGCTAAAAAGAAAAAATATAACTGTACATAGAGAATTTTAAAATCATTTGAAAGGAATTACAATTTCTATGAGGTTGCCAAGAATGAATGAAAACCAAATCTAGATGAATACTCTGACCTCCATCTCTATATTCATGTGTCAATAGCAAGAAGGTAAACTTCTCTGTGTCTAATCACTAAAATAAGGGGATAGTGATTGTTTTCTTCAGTGGGAAGTGATTAAAATCATTATTATGTATAAAGTACTTTAAATGTGAAAAATCTATTTTGGACATGTATAAAGATTTTGGACATGTATAAAGATATTCCATAACTAACAATAATTTGTAATTTTATTATATAGTAGTTAATAAGAACCTCAGAGATGCTACAAAGAACAATCATTCTTTTCCTTTAATGAAAATATCACCATAGTTTAAACTTACAGTTATTATGAAGCTAGTCATACTTAAAATTCTTTCTCCACTCAGTATTACTATTTCAATAATGTTTGTTGGTTTATTTTTACCACATTATGGTGTTTCAATCAAAAATTCTAGAGTATAAATCACCTACTATGACTGTTTAGCCTCAAGCAAGACACTCATTGAATACAGTATAAGAAGAAAGCCATACATAATTTTGTCAGAAAGATAACACTTGTAAATTCAGGTATTATCTATAGTTAATGGCTTGGTTAGGTATCTAATTGTAACTATCTATAGAAATCAATCAATTGAACAAAAGTTTCAGGCAATTAATACCTGAGTAAAATAGTGCTTTTGTTTATGTAGTAATACTAAGTTTATATATGTTTGTTTTCTACCAAACAACATAGCATCAAAACCCCAATCTCTCAATATACAGGAAGTTAACCAAGACTTTTTACTGAACAACCAATTTATTCAGTTAAATGAGCTTAGTGATTGCTGTCTGAGCCAAAAAGTTTTTTTTCTCTGCATGCAAATCTGGGTCAGCTTCATCTAACATAAGGTCAAATGAATATAGGAATCCTCAAAGTTCAGCACTGCAGAGAAACGGCATGAATAATTTTCCTTCAAAAATGTTAAAAACTGATGTTACCAATCTACCATTGGATTCATTGAAAAATCACAATGTTTTACCCAGGAGACATCTAATTTTCCGCACCACAACTTACTTTAAAAGGCTCCAGGGTAAATTTATTGCAAAATGTATTTCTAGGTAAATAAATAATTTGACCCATGTATGGAATTTTTGGATAGATGCCAATTAAACAGGAGAGAAGAGCTGAAAAAATAAGTTGTCATTTTAATTTTAAAGTAGTTGATCTTGAGCTATTATCTTTGACAGTAGTTAGAGAGTTGGGTCATTTCTCTATTGAGGGCTCTTAATTTGTGAAAATAACATCATACTATCAACACAGGAGAAAACACATCTTTTGAATTCTCTAAGGCAAAAAATGTATTATTTTCTTAAGTTTCTGTGAGTGAGTAATTGTGTCAAAAAAGTTTCTACTCTAAAATAGTGCTATTATATAGTCTTGTTCAATTCACTGTTTTCTCAATATACTGAAAACCATTACAATATACTGAAAAGAAGTTGCTTGTTTTTCAAGTTATATATATACCTATATATGTTTGTACACAATTATATATAAAATTCTTTAAAGTAATATATATATATATATATATATATATATATATACACACACACACACACTCATTGCCTACATAAAAATTACTTTAAGGATAATATGTCTAATCTACCTGGAGAATTGAACTGCAATGAGGGCTCTTAAAATGAAATCATGTAGCTGGTTGCAGTGGTACACACCTGTAACGCCAGAGCCTTGGGAGGCTGAGGCAGGATGATTGTGAATTCAAAGCCAGCCTCAGCAATTTAGCAAGTCCCTCAGCAACTCAACTCAGTGAGATACTGTTTCTAAATAAAATACAAAAAAAGGGCTGGGTATGTGGCTCAGTGGTTAAGCATCACTGGGTTCAATCCTTGGTACCAAAAAAAAAAAAAAAAAAAAGGAATGCAATCCTGCAATCATGTAGGCATGCATAAGTACCTGGATTCAAGTTTAAAGAAAAATAAACACAATAAAATTTTACTAAAATCCAATAGTTGGTAAAAAAAAAATTAAAGAAACTAAGTGTTAAAATACTTACATATTTACTGGAATACCATGAACTATTATCAATAATGTTGTAAACATTGACAATATGGACATTTATATAAAGTATAATGTTATCAGAAAAAAAATAATTTTTAAACATTACAGTTAACATTATCACTTGCTATATAATAACAGGGAGGCATCATTTAATCTTAATGCCTTCACTTTTTAGGGTCTAAGTTTTAGATGGAAGGAGACCATCACTAGTCTGTGGCTATGTGGGCCTATAACCATCACTAGTCTGTGGCTATGTGGGCCTATAGATACCTAACGTGAAAAAATCCACAGAATTTACAATTAGTGAATGAATTAATTTGGGAGTATTATGACTATGGGTAATTAATTTTTTTCTTTGATTTAACTTTTTTTTATAGACTTCACAGGATGTGCTACTTTTGTAATAAGAAAATTCCCTTTCCAAAAAAATGTTTTTTAATACAATTAAAAGTAAATTAAGATTTGGAGTGGATTTAGTTTTTAGTCATCAAAAAAAAAAAAACTATGGGGCTCAGAAGGGAATATAGCTCATGGGTTGAAGGTTTGCATTTTAGAGTTATGCTTTTCTGAGTCTGAATTCTATCTCTGCCTCTCCTACTTATCAAGGAAGACAGCTCTCTAGACAATGGTGTTGTAAACCTCAAATACAATAGTGCTTGCAAGGTACTTGATACTCATAGTTAATTTCAAAGGGTAGTTGCTTTTATTATTACCATAAAATCTAATTTTAATAAAATGAACAATCTACAAACTATTAAACATTTCACACTTTGTACTCTTTTTGACAATAAAATATTTCTAAACCTTTAACTCATACTTGGACCTGGGCAAATACTCACTCAAATTTATATTGTATTTTCCACTTAATGTATTATTCCAGGGTAGTGAAAAAGGCAACCAGTTCTCATGGCAACTACAAACATGTTTACCTGGAAGTCATCTTTGATACTGGAAACTTGAAACTACTCATTCCTTTAAATAAGAAACACAACCCTTCATTTGAAATACAAGTTATTTTACACTCACAAACATATTGACAAAAGCATTAGGGAATAATTGGTTGTTGCTGTTTTTCCTTTTCTGTGGAGGTGAGGATTAAACCCAGAGCCTTACAAATGCTAGGCAAGTGCTCTACTACTGAGGTATACTCCTAGTCCCAAATATATATACATATACATATACATATATAATGCACAAAATCTCTTTTAAAAATCTGTTATGTATGACATTAGTAACAAAATATGCTTATTACTAGATGAATTTTTTCTTAGTTCAATATTTATTTCCAGATAATCATATGAATAAATAAATCTATGCTAATTTTATGATATGCAATGTAAATAAATTGAATCATCTTCCAGAAAAATTAAAATCCCTTTGCATGATAGCAATTTTTACCATCCAAATATCTAAAATAATGGCTTTCTTCATTTTCATACCTCTTAGTTTATAAGTAAGCTCATGTGTTTTAAAATAATACTTAACCTTACTGATTGAATATAAGTCAAGGAAAAGTAGGATCTTTTGATTTGGCAATAGTAAGGAAACATTTGAAATTTAAAGGAAATTAAGCTTTTTAAAGTATTTCTTCAAAATTTCCCAAAATAAATATTATATAAGATAAAATTTCTATTTTTTATTTTTTAATTTTTTCTATTTTCCAAAAAATACTAGTTCATCCTTAGTTACATTATGCCCAGAAAGAAAAACCTGATTCAATGAAATATGTATTTTTATCTTTAAGAGTTCTAAAATGGTAAGATATTTCTTACTGTTCATATAACTGGAAATATAATAATTATGCTTAAACTTTAGATTCTAGATTATAATATCTTATGTTTTCTAAACTCTCCTAGTAATTGAATTTCTACATTTATCTCAATTTTAAAATACACATATTAATTAATAATTCACACTTTAATATGTAGCATGGCATAATGAATTAAATGCTTAAAAATTACAAGACAATGATAGCGAGGGTATTTTAAATGTTCTAAAGATTAGTATCTCCCATTTATATTGCTTTGCTACATAATTTAGAAAATGGAATTGCAGACTCAATATAGCAGAGTGAATCTGTGCTACATCATCCTGCACATATTTTTCTAGCTTCATAAATGACATTATGATCTTGGATTTGGATTTCAAGCTTTCTGTGTGCTGAAGAACTACATCTTGGGTTAACTGAATACTTCAGAAGACTACTGGAAAGAAAAAATTTCAAAGTGGCTTTATAGAAAGATACTAGACAAATTTAAGATATAATCTATCAGAACTTAATTTTCTTTATTTCACAATGTAGCTACATTACTGGAACTCATATGCCAAAATGCCCCAAGACAGTTGATACAAATCCACTGAGAATATTACATTCAGAGAACTGTAATTACTGGTTAGTAATTCAATTTTCCTAAGAGGCAAATACTGGATCACTTGCTCTCCCAGAAAAAGAGAAAGGAAAAAAAAAGTTTTAAATGAAACTTGAATATGAAACTTGGACATTTTACAGAGTAGTTCATATTTTTTTTTAGTTGTAATTTCTTCATGTATTTGAACTTGATCTTCAGAGATAATCTCCCTTATAAGCTCATCACATTTATTTCTTTCCTAAGACATACCAAAACAGAATCACTTAAGTATTTATATTTTAAAAAATGTTTTACTGTTAGAAATATGTTACTACAAAGAAACACATATTAAGCTGCATACCCTTAAGTACATATTATATCAATATGAAAAAGCATTTATTTTTCTCTTGCAAATTTATTATGTAAAGCCTAAAGCAAAACAACATTAAAATAATTTTTTAAAATAACTCAGGACCTTTCTCTTAAGTGTATTCTTAAGTTCTTAAAAATTTCTTAAATTATTTATCTTTAAAGATTTTGTGAATATACTTAGCTATAATTAGAGAAGAATTTAATTTTGCTTTATAAAGTTTATGGAAATAATATCATCTCATGGGAAGGCTGGAATATTTTAATACCTGTCTGACTTTTGTTGTGTGTTTTCTGCATCTGCAAAGGTAAATGTAATTTAATAGTTCTTGTTATATAAGCTAGCAATAAATTTGTGAAATTGGAGAGACCATTAAGTGTATTTCATACAAAAAAAATAGTTTAAGATCCCTACATATCCTGGACCCCTTATCATGTAGTTTTTGTACTTTGGACTTTTCAGATATTTTCTATTCCATATGATGGTTCAGACTAACGTGAAACTTATTTGAAAATCAAGGTATTACATGATTTCTTCTATATAAAATATTTTATTGAGAAAATTTTACATAACCCTTATCAAGTCTGAAACCAAGGTTGTAATTTAAAAATGGAAATGAATACTTTATGTTGAATTTATTATCCCACAAAATAATAATGCATAAATATCATGTTTAAACAAGTGATGGATAAACCTTCTATAAAGGCGAATCTTAATGTGTCTATTCATTGGGAGCACATTCTCTCTCTTATAAGAAATGATAGAGCAAATGCAGATATTTGCCTATACAAATCAAGACATGCCTGATTGCACTGTGAGCAAGTCTCAGGAGATGTCTTCCTAAAATATCTTCTGTCAAGAAACTTTAGCTTTAAAGACTGGAATTGAAAGAACTCAGGTCCACCCATGAGAAACTGATGTTTACATAGATCTATGCCTGACAGTTGGTTGGGGGTAAGAGCCAGAATTCAAGATAAGCCCAAAGAGGAGCAGATTCATATTTCTGAAATCTCCTCTCTCCTTGACAGAAAAATATTTAATTGTAGCTTGATGTTGTCTATAATGTCATTTCCATATACCTTTTTAAAAAGACACCACCAGGAAACAACTAAACATTCTATAATACCATTTCTCTGTTTTTTTTTTTTTTTTTTTGCAACAAAGTGAATTCACCTTCCCATGGCTTTCTCAAGATCATAAATAAAAAGCACTGCATGAGGATACGCAAAGAAAGCAAAGTAAACCAAGGACAAGATGAATCTCCTGTCTATTTTCTTCATGGTGGTAATTTCTTATAATATAATAATGGAATTATTTAGTTCCAATTTTAAGTATTGAAATTGATACAAAGATTTTGACAACATATAAAAATATGTAAGCTAGTATGTGACTAGAGATTGCCATGTACACTAAATAAAATGATAAAGTGTAAAAATGAAAATGTAACAGGACTTTTATAGTCTTTATGTTTTAACAAATTACAATTTTCATTTTGGGTATATGTGGATATTATTGTACGTGTACCTTAAAAACACACTAATTTTCTGAGGGCAGACCATTAATTGGGTCCAATTCACTCTTAACATGAATTGTAAACTCTCTATTATTCAATCTGCCCTCAGCCTGGTATCTGTGAACTCCCAGGTTGTCATTAGTATGGCTAAGATGCACTGTGCAGTGCTCATCCAACAATTTGCTGCTTTGGTGCTTGAGTTCCTGTGGTTCTTGATGCCTGAGGTAGTTTTTATTCTTTTGCCCAGCTTGCATTCCACACTGTGTTATCAAAGTTTTAGAGATGTATCTCAATGCCATCCAGAAAATATCTATTTTCTTAGTAATGGACCCCAACAACACATTGCAGTAACACGTTCAATTTGTTCAATTTAGTAAGTCTTTTTAACAAAGACTGGAGATTAGTAATGGACCCCAAGAACACATTGCAGTAACATGTTCAATTTAGTAAGTCTTTTTAACAAGGACTGGAGATTTGTACACTCACAGAAATGCAATAATGTATAATGTATTATTGATTTTTGTTAATGATATGCTCATACTAATTACAAATTTCATAGTGTTATAATTGAATATGACATGTAATAACATGACTATGTTGCATAGAAAATGACAAGTAAATCAGTATTATGTATAACTATTTCTAATTTACATGGCAAGTTTGAGGCTAATTTTATTTGAATTTCCATTTGTCTATCCAATAGAAAACTAAATTATTTTTTCAAGCTTTGTGTGTATGTGTGTGTGTGTATATATGTGTGTGTGTGTGTGTGTGTTATTCAAAATATTTCCTATATTCTTTCACACTCTAAATAATATTACATAATATTATTGTGGTAATATTTGCTTACTAATGAATAATTTAACAACACATATGATTTATATCAGAATATATTCTTGATAATGTTCTGTAAAATATTTTAGCTGGATGATTTAAGTGTATAAGCAAAGCTGAAATTTAAAATTTAAATTCCAGGTAAGATAATGATACAGTAATTTAAAAAATATACTATGTTAATAAAAAATATAAAATGGCCCAGGAATTCTTAATGATTTGTGTGCAGACCTTTCTAGTTAACTTCAGAAACACAAATCTGAGCTAGATGTTTTTAAATAGCAGATGATTATTAACCAAATTAAAAGTCTAATGGAAATTTGTTCATAATTGTCTATTATTTAAAAGCAATGCTCTTTATAGTTTGAATCTGGTGCTACCAGAATCATTACACTAGGAAAAATACTAACAAGCATAAGCTTATTCTAACCTATAGATATTTTATGACATGTTGCTAGTATAAACATTGTCATTACTTATTGCATGAAGATCAGAAAAAATTGGCAAGCATTTTACATTAATTCTTATTATTATTTGCAAAAAGTCAAATACAAATGTCAATACACACACACACACACACGCACACACACATATATATATTCTGTGATAAAATTTCTTTGATCTTACATTTATTTTTTTCTTCCTTATAATGACATTTATTTTAACATCTTCTATAAATCAGGAAACTGTAAGAACCATTTACACCCTTGCACGTATGAAAAAACTTGCCTGTTAACTGCTAAATACCTGGCACTTAGAATGTAACTCATTCATTTAATGAGCTCAAAAATAACGTTTGCAAGACATAACTGGTATGGCTGGGGTTTTCAGTGATAGGGTTTCAATCCTCAGCATCACATTAAAATAAATAAATAAAAGAAAGGTATTGTGCCCATCTACAACTAAAAATATTTTTTAAAAAATAACTGATGATTATAACACTACTTTTCAATTTTATTCTGTTCAACAATCTGAGTTAGCATGCTCTTATCAACCTTCCTACCTATATCAATATAGTGTTTCATAGATAAACTTTCACTTATTGCATGAAGATCCCTTTCAGAAGGAAAATGCATCCTATTTCCAGGTTCCTACACTCATTGACTTTTTTTTCTTCACTAAATCTAAAATTACTGCCAATATAAGTTTTAGAAAGCCACATGAACCCTGAGAACTGAAATTGTAGCAGCCCTGAACTCAGACAGTTAGCATGAAAACCAAAGAAGGTACCGAGCTCCTTGTGGACTCTCCAGAAGCACTGTCAGGAAAAATGAGCTCTGCTTGACATCACTGCCCGTCCAATGTTCCTAGCTAAGTTCTTGAAACCTTCTATTCAATGCCTTTTCCTTCAGTTCTAAAGTAAACATTCAAAACTTGAATAAACTAAAATTTACCTCAGCAAAATGATTCAATAACTTCCATGATATAAAATATTTTCTTGTTTAACTAAAATGATCAATATGAGAAAACAGGAGGGAGAGTATAGTGTGCATAACAGAATGAAGACAAATAGAACGAATATGTTCTATCTATATTATATTTGATGGATCTAAGATTTTTTTCAAAAAATGGTTTTATCAAGACACAGATCTGTCCTGAAGCTTTACAAGCTCACTTTGCCACTGAGATAGCCCTAGTCCACAGAGAAGGAAAACTGTCTAATAATTTAAGGTGCATGTCAGAGATGTGGTATAAATTATTCCATCATTTTCACTTTAAATTCAGGACAAAAGTAATATTTATTTTCTCTGTGTCCCATAGATGCAATACTCTTGCAATTATTAAGTTCCTTAGCTGATTATATAATTCCTCAGAGTCTTATTCCTACATGGGAAGACTAATTATTGCATAAATGTCAATTATTTGAGAATTAATCTATAAGAGTTGTGCAAGATTGTAGAAAATAACAATTGAGAATTTTTTAGGTTTTATTTCTGATTGATATAATAGAATGTTTAAACATTTGTATACATTGTATAATCATAGATTCAGGGTAATCAACAAATCCTTCTTAAATATTTATCATTTCTTAAAGTTAGAACCTTCAGAATTCTCCCTTCAATTCTTTATACATTATTGCTAAGTCACTCTACTTTACAATAAAACTCCAGAAATTATTCCTTCTAACTATAAAACTATTCTCATTGACAACTTCCCTACCCCTTCTAAACCCTGCCTAACCACTATTCTACTCTCAACTTTTATGAGATCAACAGGTTTAGAGTTTATTGTTTTTCACTGAGTCTTTTTACTGAAAGTAATGCTTTTACATTTCATTTGAAATAGAGAAAATAGATAATAAATCTTGAGGGCTTCCGAATTAGATCATTTAATTAAACAACTCATTTTTAAAAAACCTAAAAAAATGGGCAACAAACAAATAATCTTAGAGAAGATATTACTGTAGATGTGGATACAAATGTGCATGTCCAAGTGTGTACACATGTTCATGTATACAGTAAAAAAAAGAATTGCAGGGGCTGGGGTTGTGGCTTAGTGGTAGAATGCTTGCCTAGCACATATGAGGCACTGGGTTCAAACCTCAGCACCATATAAAAATAAATAAAACAAAGGTATTTTGTCCAACTACAACTAAAAAAAAATATTTAAAATAAATACACGAATAAATACATAAATAAATAAAGAGAATTGCAATTCAATACAAAATAGAGGATTTTTTCAATGAACAAATTTGCTTCATTTGAAAATCAAATTGGATCTTTATAACATACCATAATTAATCCCAGATGGATTCAATTTTTTTGGGGGGGGTCACCCCACCAGCTATGATTACAGGTGTGTGTCACTGCATCCGGCAGACTCAACACTTAGATGAGAAAATTAGAATCAAAGAAGTGAAAACAAAGAAAATTATGTGGATAACTAACTTTGCAATAACTAATTTTGCAATTGAGAAGAAGGTTGTAAGACTAGGAGAGAGGAGAAATTTACAAGTTTATTATATTTGGCAATATAAATAATAAAACATTGGTATCACTGAACATACTCATTTGGAATAAAAGAAATAAAAATTATAGATAATGACATTTATATATGAAACATTATCTATAACTTTTCCATATATATATATATATATATATATATATATATAACCTATAAATAAATATTTTATATAAATAGATATATGTGTGTGTGTGTATATATATATATATTTATTTTGCTAAGTTGCTTAAGGCCTTGCTAAGTCGCTGAGCCTGGCTTTGAGCTTGTGATCATTCTGCCTCAGCCTCCTGAGCCACTGAGTAAAACAAGATTTTGATGCCATTTTCCGCTATCAACTTTCTCTTCTTTATATATGCATATAAATATATGTGTATATGCATACATATTTAACCATAATTAAAGAAAATGAAAACAAAGTTAAACTGATATAAGAATTTTCACTTACTAAACTTTCTGAAGAAAAATTTGCCAAAATTTTGGAGTATGTGTGTACTTTTATTAAAGTGTATACTTTTGATCTAGTAATTCCAATTTCAATCATTCTTGATATTCAGGTTAAATATTTATATAAAATGTGTTCTATAATTTAAGTTTTATGAATTATAAATAATAATCTATCAGTTAATATCTTATACCTTATTACTATGATAGTATACGGCACAATAGTTTCAAATTATTTTTGAAGATTATTGATCTGGAGAGACATTAGATTACAAATGCTCAATTTAAAAAAGTATAAAATATGTTCATTGGGTGTTTGGTCATATATAGACACATAAGCATATAAGTTTAAATTTACACTATTTTTGTATTAAAAAATAAGTCTTCATAAACACACCTTACTTACAGATATATGAAAAAACACTAAAATGCAAGCAGTGTTAAATGTAAAATACAGGTGAATTTATTATCATATTTATGGTTTTTGTTTTTCAAAATGCTAATTGAAGGATATTTTAAAACTTCTCCAATTTTAATATAATTATTGTAGGAAGACTGTATGACAGAGGTTATCTAAGTAATTCTTTCATGATGAATTGAATACGTGGGAGGCTATGTATGAAAATGGGTTGTCTCTCTGAACTCATGAAGGAATTTAATCACAAAAATCTATGTCAATGGTATTAAAGAAGGTAGAAACTAATTGGACTATGGTGTTTAGTGGGAGGGCCCTTGAAAAATGATTAGGTTTGATTACTTCATTAGAATGGATCCCCTTTGATGGAGTCCTGGTGGTTTTATAAGTAGAAGGAGATAGGATATAGATTTGAGAGATACACAACATGGCACCTGCCATGTTGTGTTGCATCCAAGAGGGACACCTCTCAGAGCCTTAAACCTGTAAAGATCTGACATATCTTAAAGATGGGATAAATGGCCATGACCAGAATGCTGATAGAAATTCAGACAGTAAGGACCATGCTGATGAGGATTCGATGCAAATGAAGACTGTTCTACTGGAAATTGGAATCAACAATTGTCACACTGCTGCTGTGAATGTGGTTAAACTGTGTCCATGCTCTGAAGCTTATGGAGGGCCAAATCTAGAAGTGATGGACTATAATATCTAATGGAGAAAATATGTAGTCAAAACAGCATTCAGGCTCCTTCCTGGTTATTTTCAATTGTATTCTATAGAACTTGGAACCAATGGGATAATCTAAAGCTGAAATATATAGTTTAAAAGAAAAATATGGAGAATTTCCAGCCTGGTTAGGGAAGGAGTGAGAAAAAGCACATTTATGACAGAAGGGTAGAGTGGAAAAACCATTTTCTAAATGACATGTGCTAATTAGTAAGACAATTGGGAAAAAGCCTAATTTTAGAAATCTTTGTGGCTACCACTACCATCACAGGCTCAGAATCTGAAAGAGCAAAAATGTTTCACAGAAACTGAGGCGCTCTCTGCAGGTTCATGCAGGACTGTTTGGGGATTTGTTTCCCTGCATTTGGTCAGCAAAGCACTCAAGAGCTGTAGCCACTGTTTATGTGGACTCAAATATACCACATGAAGGTAGCACACTTTTGTGTCATACATATGAGTTTGGTTTTGCAGGCACACACAATGCAAAACTAGGGGGTCATGGAAACTTTCATAGAGACTTCACAAGAAGACTTGGAAGAGCAGACAGAAGTGCAATTCAGGGCTGGGATTCTTGCATGGAGCCTCTGATGGCAGCAATGCCTTGTGGAACTGTCAGAAAGAAACTACAGAGGAGACGCCAGAGAGGAGACTGAAACAGCACTAGGATACACCCATCAAGGAAAGCTGCAGGCAGCATGCAAAACAAGCCCCAAAGAGTGGCCATGTGTCTTGTAACAAGCAAAGCCAACAGGGCCAGACTGTCCAACCTTCTAAGGACTGCTGGGTTTGAATCTTATTTTGGCTCAACTACTCTTTTTTAATTACTCATTCCTTCCTTTTAAAATAGAAATGTATACCTAACGCCTGTACTACCACTGTGTTTATTTTTTCTATTAGAGCATTACATTTATACATAGTATTTGTGTTCCTTTTGACAGAATTATACATATAAGGAATTTGATTTTAATACCTCCTGCTCCCTTCCTTTACTGATCTTTCTTTCATTCCTTTATTTAATCTTAATTGGTACTTTCTACATATAC
Source organism: Urocitellus parryii (assembly GCF_045843805.1). Taxonomy (NCBI): domain Eukaryota; kingdom Metazoa; phylum Chordata; class Mammalia; order Rodentia; family Sciuridae; genus Urocitellus; species Urocitellus parryii. Next base: position 191,203,297 of record NC_135532.1, read on the forward strand.
ATCAAGGAGATACATCATCAAAGTTGGTAACTTGTGTTTGGTTTTAGAAGGACTTATAGCTAAAAGTCTATGGTCTCACATAACAATCTGCTGTTTGGAATAGTGCTGAGATGAATTAAACATCTAGGACTTATTGAGCATGGAATAATTGTATGTTGTATAAGAAGACATGGATTTCAGGGCCTAAATGAAAAAAAAAAAATCTTGAATATGGTTTGTTTTCCAGAACTCAGGAAGCATTTTTAATCACTAAAGTCTTGTTAATGGTATTAAGAGGTAGAAAACTTTAATTTGACTAAGGAATTTAGAGGTGGACCCTTCAGTAAGTAATTAAATTCAATTAGATCATTAGGTGAATTTTCACTTAGATTATTAGAGTATTGCTCTAATTCAATTCACAATTGAATTACTGATGGCTTTTTAAGGAGAGGTAGAAATACCAGGGGACCCAGAAAGATACATCTTTGATGTGATGAAGCCAAGGGCTGGGAAAGAAACTAAGCCATACTCTTTGGACTTGCCTCAAAAACGATTAGCTAAATAAATACTTTTCTTTGTCAATTAATCTGCCTTAGATATTTAGCTATAGTTGTAAAAAGCTGACTAATACAAAGGATATAAGAAGGAATTTTGTGGCTTAGGGGAAGATATGACCTAAAAACTGCACAGTCTGTAAGAAATTACAGATAAACTCGCTCTGAGGAACAAGATGAAACATTTCAAGTAAATGTAGCATAGGAAAATGAAATTGCCTCAGTCCCCACAGATACAATCAAAAGCAGAGTGATGGAGTAGGATGATGAGCCCACATGGAGGTTACTATAACTACAGTCCCTTTTGGCCAGAAATCCTTGCATATGCATATACCCACTGGCCTGGCACACTCATACTTAAGCGCAGGCACAGTCAACTGTCAAAAGTAATTAAGAATATGGAAAATAGGTATGAAAGTAGACTAGCATTAAATAATACAAAATAGGAGTAGCCTAGACAGGTATTAAAAACTTGACAGGTGAAGTATTATACAGATAACAGTCACTATGTGCAATCTGTCCTTAGGGGAAGACAGAAAATAAGAAATAGGACAGACATAAATTAAATTTCCAAGTATATAAAAATTTAGATGGTAAAGAACTTGTTAAATATTAAAATTATCACTAACATACATTTGAAAATAAAAATTTCAAAACATAATATTTAATAATCTAAAAACTGTTTATACATTCAATTCATTTTTCTTAGTGTTGATGGGGTGTTGCATAAGCAAAATTTTAAGTACTGGAATAACTGGCTTCAATTAATGTGTTTTAACTTATAAACCTGCAACAAGTAATCCAGTCTGCTTTCTTAATTCATTTAAAGCATATTAGACTGTAGTACACCTTATGTAGAAAATGAAGAGAAAACAGTTGTTAAGTTTATAGAAAAAAATTAATTAGAATGAAAATTGGTTACTTTCCCAATATTTCCTTTTATATTACTATGTAAAACAAGAAATAGATTCTTCCATAGGAGAAAAAAATTTGCTTCTTTCTAAGCTATCCTTACCAAATCCTATGCTTCCACAAAAACTACCAACATCCTAATACTATTACTGATACCAAAGAACACTACTTCAAACAGTTGAATTCTGTAAGTTAATAGTGCATGACATAAAATATTAAACATTTCCCAGAAACTATAGGATAACACTATAAAAATTAGTGTTGAGGTCCTATAGAGATTTTTATTTCATTTGTGTAAAGGGGTAAATTACAATTTTGTATGTACAAAGCTATTAGTACTTTTAGATATCTCAAGATAATTCTGATTCCAGGATGGCTGAAATCCACTAGGCTATGGAATATGTTAGCCATTTTCTAGTGCTTTAGGCTAGTTCTTAACCTCTCTCAGATATTTTGTGATACGAAATAGGGGTTTATTAGAAACTGATAAAATTATATTTGGGAGAAATAAAATCCTGTTTGTGAAGAAATTAACCAGGATCTGGTATAGAAAGAAAGTTTTCTCTATTAGGTATGTGTTTTTATGCCTTATGAAACACAACTAAATAATAATATAGAACTACGTGGTGTCCAAACTTATTACTTCTATGCAAAAATCTCTTCTGAGTTTCTATTACCAACCATAACAGCTATTGAACTCAGAAACAGCAAGGAGAACCCCTGAGTATTCCTCCTAAATTCCCTAAAAGAAAACTTTACTAGGAATACCTAATATAGGGAGGTTCTAAGATGAATAAAGAGTTTTGATAAGTTTTAGGGAGTCAGTATTTATATTCCACTCAAAAATTCATATTTCAAAAACTTACCCAGTGAGATGGTTTTAAAATAGGGCCATTTGGAGTTGATTAGGTCAAGAGGATAGAGTCCTCATCAATGGAATTAGTACACATAATAAAGGCCCTGAAGAGCTCTTTACCTCCTTAAGTCTTGAGGATGTAGGAAAAAAAAGAGGCTTTTGTGTTGTGGTATATATATATATATATATATATATATATATATATATATATATATATATATATATGGTGTCCCTCAAAAGCTCATGTATGAAACAGTGCAAGAAAATTTAGAGGTGAAATGATTGGGTTATGAGAGCCTTAATCTAATAGATGCATTAATCCACTGATATAGATTAACTGGTGGTAATCCTAGGCAGGTAGGGTGTGACCAGAAGAGATAGGTCACCCAGTCTTTGTGTTTATTTTGTCCCTCGTGACTGGTTGACTGGAGTTTGCCCTTTCTCTCTCCCCCACCACCTTCCTCATTGCCATTTCCTGAGCTGCTTTCTTCCACCAAGGCTTTCTGCCATAATATTCTGCCTCACCTGGAATCTAGAGCAATGGAATCAGCAGTCTATAGATTGAGAGCTCTGAAAATAAAATTTTTCTCCTCTACATTGTTCTTATCAGCTATTTTGGTCACAGTGGCAACAAAGTCGATTAAAGCACAATGAATTAGGAAGCTGTTCCTCAACAGAAAGCAAAGGCTCTGATGATTTAATTTAGAATTTTCAACCTCCAAAATGGTGAGAAATAAATTTCTGTTCATTATAAGTCACTCTATTGCATTTTGTTATAGTAGTTAAAACTTATTAAAAGAGTAATGCAAATGTAAGGTATTCATCATGGCTTGGGTTTTGGGATGAAGCAAAGTGGTCGACTTTGGGGAGCTTTCCAATGATCAGCTGCTGCCAGGCAATGCATTGAGAAGATAATGTCTCTGTTTTCAGCATAACCCATATGTTGTTAGCATCTGAGAGCGAATAAATCCATTTTCTTTTGTGGCTAAAATAACAAAGGCCTCTTAACCATACGCAAATCTCTAAGTTTCCAGTAATTATGACACTAGCAACAAGAAACTGGGCAAATTTTAGTAGTAAGAGCAGGAGTGAAAAAAAAAAATTAATGATCATTCCCAAGGAAATTTTCCAAGGTAAGTGCTTCTTGGAAGAGAGCAGGGCGACAGATATACTGATATACAATTTAAGGAAAGCCCAGAATTATAGAAGTATTGAGAATTCGTAGGTCATCGGCTGAACAATCTTAGTAGCATTCTTGAAATCAGATCAACTCTGATCCTGCAAATTGGGGAGAGGCAAGTTTGCAAATTCATACTCAGAACTTTTCATTCTTTATTAACTTCCCTGTGTCCAAGGCTACCAGTGCTCAGCTCATTGATCTTAGAAGCAAAGTCCCAAATACAAGCTCCAATGAACAAATGAAATTTGTCCTTTCATGTAATTAGATGGGCGACTACCTTACATTCTATGAAGTTTCTTTGCCATCTGATTGACTTTTTTAATGGATTGAATTTCAGCAAATAATTAAAAATTCTAGCTCAGGATGTAGTAGAGACAATTTATTGCTCCTGTATGTTATTTTATAACTTGATAAGGACAGTGTTTGATGTTCAAATGGAAAAACCTCAACTGCTCAAGAATAACTACATCAATGTAAATGACTATTGCTAACACCCACATTTTAAATGTTCTTTAAATACAGTTTTTTTTTTTTTGCCTGTGTGAGTTTAGCAATGCCTTTTGTACACCATCTGTCAGCAGCAGAAAGACCATCAGCTCACACCTTCCTGCTCTGACTGCCCTTTATTCTTTGAAGGTCCCTTATGAAAACCCCTTTAGTACTCCAGGGTCACTACTTATTACGGTAAATACAGAAAAAAAGGTCCTGTCATCCTATAAAACCTTTCAGTTTCTGAAAGCTAAAATTTAATTCCCTGTGCAAATTCAAATATAACTCAAGAATAGAGCAGCTTCTCTATGTAGTTGATAGGATTATGACAAAAGGGTAGAAGAATTGATTTTCAACTGAAGTGAGAAATTAAGTTAACCTTAACCTTCATTCGGATATACATTCTGGTGTACCAGAAAAGACCATGTAGTTTCTTTCTAGTTATCAGAAAACTCAACCTTCCAATGTCCATTGTTAAGATGCTGTGAAACTACAGGGAAAAACGGTGTATAATTGAGAAAATTTTGATTCTATGATATAGTTGATACAAGAGTTCATCTGCTATTTTAAGAGACTCAGAATATCATTATAAGATAATTTACAGTAATTTAAATGAGGTGGACTAAATGGAAAGATTTTAAAGTAGAAATATCTATAATGTCTCTATTTATGAATTATTTATATACCTTATCTTAAAAGATAATATTGGACAATACACTATTTGAAATGTGGACATCTATTTTCATTATTTTGGTTTACTGGATATTCCAAGAGACTGTCCAGATGCAAAATAATTGTAGGCAACTGTTTCAAGTCACTGCTGATCTTCCAAAGGACCATCAAGGATACAAACTCTTAACTCTACCCCCCTTCATTATGTTGCAGAGTAGAGAGGAGTCCATGAAAAATAGAGTCCAGACTTCTGAAAGAATAAGCAAAATACAACCAAGGAAGTGCTTTTTATTCTGTAAGGGGATTATTTTTTTTTTCTTGCAAAGATATTACCTTGCAAATGTCCAGAGTTCTTATGAATCTATAGTGATTAGAATTTGTCGTGTTTGCAAAGAGGTAGTTGTACTGTCCAGTAGAGTAGAATTGAAGCCTGAGAGAACACACACATGAATACATGACAGACATTGCCCTGCAGCTGAGTGGAGAAAAGGGAACTTTTCACAGATTGAGTCTGGAACAAGTAGTTATGCTGATGAAAACAGAAGAGAGACCAGTAAAAACAGAGAAAGGGAATGAGGAGCGGTACTGGGGAATCAAACTGATTAAATTATGTGGTTTGCATGTATGTGTGATTATAATGCAACAACAAAAATTCAAACACGGCTATCCTATCTCTCACCTTACGAAAATAATGTCAAAGAGGAATTAAAGTCTTAATTATGAAAAACCAAGTGTTGTAGAAAATATTAGAGGAAAAATCTAACTTGAGATTTTATAACAAAATATAAAAAAAGAACTAGCTATAAGATTGATAAATTTGTTAAAAGTAAGAGCCTATGCTCATCAAACAAGAAATTTAAAAGATAGCCACCAAGTGAGAGAAGATATTAGTCATGCAAAGTATGTTGTGAGGGTTTATTAGCTTTTGAGATATTAAAATTTTTTCACTTATGTACATGGTTAAAGGAAAATACAGTGCTATGTATTTTTAAACATTAAGCATTTGTGTCCAACAATTATAATCTGTGTCTGCTACACAGAGCATAATATAGTATATACAGAAAATAATGCATGACATATATCTGAAAGTTTAAGAATTTAAAATTGTTTTTTAAATTTTCTTAATTCATAATCTTCATAAATCTTGGGATAAGCAGGGTGCTACCCCTCTTTCAAGCAGTTGTTGATGGGGGAAATTGCCCTGTTGTTGCTGCAGCTGTTCCTTTTTTAGCATCCTGAGAAGCTCTGCTATCTGTCCAGCATGGCTTTGGAATCCGGAGAGGGCTCAGCTGCCCACAGAACTGAGAGAATCAACCTATGTTGACCTCATTTTAAGCTAATGCTTTTTTGAACCTGACATGTCTATTTACACTCTGCGATTTTCATCAAATGACCTGCCTAGATGAAGTTGGGTCAATAATGTTTCTAACAATAAAATTGTGAGCACTACAACATCTGGTTTATTAAGTTTATAACTTCAAAGTATGATCATGGCTCAAATGACAGGAATTTGGTGGATTATATATTTCTAAAATCATGTCCTAGTAGTACCTGGATTAATAATAGTACCATTCTACCACCATATAAATATTTTAGTTTATCGCTAGCGATTAAATATTAATATTAAACATACTAAAAGAATATTTCTAAATTTCAAAACTTATATCCCTATTTTCATATCTTCTATCATATACTTAAAATGTGCTGCTAAGTACATGAATGGAAATAGTAAAAATTGATCAACATAAATGAAATTCTTAATTATTCAGCACCATGACAAATTTATAGACAGATAAATAGACATCAATGCTGTATTGATGCTTCATTCAATTATCTATATTGTTTTCTCACTTTGGCAAATGGATAAATTATCTCTGAAGGCTGTGAACAGCTCAAAAATTGCATATGAAAATAGTCAGCAGGAAGGAGAGAAAACCAATATGGATAAAAAATACCATAAAGTCAAAGAGAAATTTAACATAAACAATTATTATGCTAATACTAATAATGGTTAGCACTCTATAGTTTTCTAAGGTTAATCACCTACATGATTTAATAACAGAAGAGTTTTACTTCAAAGATAGAATTTGAGAGTTCTCTAGTGCAGATGCCTCACTTTCTTCCTTCCAATGCTGAACAGGTTTATCACTGCCTAAACAATCCCATCACCCTCTAATGAAATTTTTTATTCCTTACACATGTGGTACATTAGCTGGTTCTTGTGTTTTTTTCCTCAATGCACTATCTTATTCAAGTTCAATGTCTTTCTTTTCACTGCCTTTCAATTCTGTGCTTCCAAGGTGCTTTATAAGAAATAACAACTCACAAATCAAACCTTGTGGATATAAATTCAAAACTCCACAGAATATAGTCTCCAGTTTCTGTGAAATAATGCCTTAAAACCACTTATTTATAGTTCATTTTTCTCAGGTAGAAAATCCCATACAAGCTATCTGTACAATGATGTATTCACAGAAATGAAAAATTGGCAATTTACATCTGGGCTTTATTTAGCTACATTAGTTGAAAGTAAATGAAATTCCAAATATAATCAAGAATGTGACAACACAGTAACTTCTATTTCTATGAATCAATAATTACTTTTGTGAAGAATATTTAACATTATTCTTGAAATGACTTTTAAAATATAATTATCATGATATGTGAATAAAGCCAAAAAAGTTAATAGATTTAAAATACTTATTAAAAATAATTTGCTTGGGTGTCTAGATTCTATTTGCTTTCTTTTGCCACTGCTTAAAACAAAGACCTCATTAAAAATCAAAGAAAGAATGATGATGCTTTGATGAGACATTTATCAACAAGAGTCACCACAAAGATGTGTTAATTTATACTCCAGTATAAAACATAGAGATGTTATAATACAATTACTGTTAATATTACAAAAGGCCAAAAAAACCTTATCTGGTAATTTGGGAGCCATAAGAGTCTGTGGATGCCAAGTCTAATTATTAACATAGTACATGCAGACACTCTTCAGAATGTGTACAGATATTAACTCAGAGAAATCCTATGGTGTATAAACATTAATCTCCCTCAGATAGGGAAATCAAGTCATAGGAAGATTAAATATCTTACCCAAAGTAACATGGTTAGAGTAACAAAGCTGGAACTCAGAGAATTTATCTTCGTTGTCTGTACTTACTCTTTTTTTTTTTTTTTTAAAGAGATTGAGAGAGGAGAGAGAGAGAGAGAGAGAGAATTTTTAACATTTATTTTTTAGTTCTCGGCGGACACAACATCTTTGTTGGTATGTGGTGCTGAGGATCGAACCCGGGCCGCACGCATGCCAGGCGAGCGCGCTACCGCTGAGCCACATCCCCAGCCCTGTACTTACTCTTTTATGCCAAACTGGCTGAAAGAATTTTTTTTTGGTTTAAGATTTATCTAGATGATGTTCTTGGCACAGGGTTTTCACCATTGCCATGTTGACATCAGACATTCAGTAGATTAGGTAGAGGATGGGAAAGTGATTTTAACATTCTTGAAAACTGTATTCTTCTAAAAGGTCACATGTTATTAACACATCCTAGCTGTTTTCATGTATGCACATACAAGCAAAACATGCTATTTACTGTAAATTGAATTAATTGCCCACAAATCAATGTAAATTACATCTTTCCATAATTTCTACTTGCCTATGTCATTGAGCATGACAGGGATAATTCTTCTGCCTAATAAAACCGAAAGATGTTAGACCCCCACCTATATAAAATATTTATGGTCTTTGACTCTTATTAGATTTTCTTGCCTATTCTATAGTTTTCAAACTTTCTGATAAGCCTGAAAGCACTGAACATCGCAACAAAGTCCCTATTCTTTGCCATGTAAAATTACAAATAATAAAAGATTTCTATGCAGTTCTATACATCAACAGTAAGAGAAATATAATGCTGAGAAAGTGAAAATATTTGTTTGAAACATAGAGAACCTACTATAGAAAGACAGGTAGACAGATATGGGAGGATAAATTAAACATTTATAGCTTAGCATGTGTATGGCATTGTTCTAGGAACTTGATAAAATTAGAGCCAATCTATCTTCAACAAATGCTATACAAGGAAGTGAAGTAATAAAAGAAATCTAGCGAATTCAGTAATGGTTTTCTTGCCCTTAGTAAGTAATCAAATAAACATTTAATGAAGTAAATCGAATTCAGCTCTAAAACATAGGTAGTGCTAAAGCAGTGTCTCTCTAATCTTTCCACAAAATTATCTCCCTAATACAGAAAACATTCAAGAAGGATTAGAACTTATCTTCCAGGGGCCCATTTTAAGTAAAATCTCATATCTTTGGGTTAAAGTGACTATTTGGAAAGACATGCATGGTATACCCTAGGGCTCAGCATAAGGCTCAGCATACACTTGGCCCATCACATTATACACTCCAGGTGACAGGGCTCTTGACTTGATAAATTCTTTTATGATGGTTTAAAAGACTTATTCGGGCCACTCATGGTTCCATATTATTTTGTCTCTTAACAGCTCTGTATTTATTTTTATCTATCTTATAACTTTCACAGTAATTATGCTATCTGAAGTTGATATCTCTATTCACTTAAAATATAAATTTTTTAATCAAGTGAAGAAAATAAATTTTTAACTCCTTGAATCTCAAGCAAAAACATTTATCCAAGAATGAATACTAGCATTAGCCAAGTTTGAGAGATTGCATTGAACATTGTAGACAACACATCTTATTCTTATAGATCTTATATTTTAGGGAAAAAAGACTGTGAGTGGGTGGGTGGGATACATAGACTATTTTAGATGGTAACAAGTGCCATTAAAAAATAAAGCTGGGGGGCTGGGGATGTGGCTCAAGTGGTAATGCACTTTCCTGGCATCCGAGGGGTGCTGGGTTCGATCCTCAGCACCACATACAAATAAAATAACCATGTTGTGTCCACCAAAAACTACAAAATAAATATTTAAAAATAAAAAAAAATAAAGCTGGTAGGGATACTAGGAAATGGTTTGGGAGGGTGGTCTGTAAAGGGCTATCTGTGCTTTTGAGGAAGGACTGAAACATTTTTTGGTGCAGTAGAAAACAATGTGGATTACAAAGTATTGAGGAAATCAACAGCACACACCAAATGCTGAGAAAGAGATGTTCCTGGCATAGCATGAAGAGGCCAGCATGACTGGAGCAGAGAGAGGTAGTAGGGGCATGAATGGAGACAAAGTCGGAAATAGCCAGGTTGTGTATAACCTTGAAGATTGTGAGAAGGACTTTGGCTTGGAGTGAAATGGAGATTATTGAAGGCTTGAGCTGTGGAACTGTACTCTCTGACTTATATATCAGAGAAATTGGGCTACAGTGTTGAAAATGAACTGTAGGTGTGATGAGTAGAAATAAGTAGACTGGTTATGAGCTAGGGCAATACTTCAGAATAGAGATGCAGGAAATTTAAATTTTCAACCACAGAGTTAGGAATTAGAAGTGTTCCTTTGGACTCTTCATGAAACAGAAACGGTTTGGAGATTCATTTATTTTAAGGTCATGGTCGCATAATTCACACACGTATTTGCGACATGCCATTAGAAATTTACCAAACCAATACCTTTTAGTAATTAGATTAAAAGGTCTTAAACAAATTCTCTCAAATATATACTCATTTTCACAATGAAATTATTCTTACCTGTGTTTACTCTCTCCTTATGAATATTCTACAACAATAAATCCTAATAATGAAAAGGTTGCTTAATATTTAAATTGTTGTTCTCTCACTGGGTTTATATTTTTGACTTGTTTAATATCATTTGGAATTTCTTGACCTGTAATTGTAATCTCTTCCTTATAATTTACAATATCTGTGCTAAGAGAATTTTTAATCTCTTTAAATACATCATCAAATGTGATAATATGATAAATTCCAAAAATAATTACTTTAAAAACACACAAAACACAATCTTTGCCTTTACACTTCAGCGAGTCTCACTAACTGGTGGACAATCTGTTCATTAAGGTCATCGTCTTGATGTATATTGACTCTGAGAGACAGTGCAGGAATTCTCATGGCTGGTTAATATAGCTGAAATTAACAGATTGACTCTGCCATGCCCTATTCATTTTCCATGAAGAGATTCAGTTACAAGGTGCATAGCTTATGATTCTTCATTTTACAGGGATGAAAAGTAGATCATCACCTAAATTTGATGCAATTTATCCTCACTTTAACTCATTGGAAATAATTAGTTCATTTTCTTCTTCATAATAGCTGTAAGTCTATACCCACTTAAACTATTTCAATAAAAATAATCCAAAAATATTCATAGCAATTATGCACATATTGTAAGCAATGGGGGTGGGGAAAGGTTTCTCATGCAATCATAGTGCAAAGAGGCTCTCTGCCAGCACTGAATCCTTTTGGAGAATTTCCATTTTTCATTCATATTTTCATGTTTGGTTACAGCAACCTGACCATTTAAAAAATTCCATATTCAAATTATGAGTTGAAGCATTTTAACTGGTTCCTGGTATATATTAATTTCATTAGAAAGCTATGGGTAAATGTCAGTGGCTATGCACCTAAGATCACAGTGCAAGAAAGAAGATAAGCTCATTCCCAGTGTGAGGTCATAGGGCTATTTGCCAAAAGCCCTTCTTTTGGCACAGACAGAATTTTATCCTTTTCTTCTTTGAAGCAAGGTGTGACTATGTGATTTGATTTGGCAAAAACAAATGAACAAAAGAATACCTGAATAAAGTGATAAGTTTCTTCTTGTTGGTAACTTCAGAAACTTCACCTGCTTTGTATTTTCTCTGAGGGAGAATAAAGGATATGTGGAAGACATGGTGGAGTCTCAGGAACCTGGATGGCTAAATGGCTAAACTAAGGGAAATCTTTCTCCAATCCACATTGGATAGTCCAGCCCGAGCAATAATTCAATCTGCATTGGTAAAATTACTGAGATTTTAGGGGCATGACTAGAATGAGTTGTTTGACTTGTTGAAGCACATGTCATTATAATGTTGTTTATAATAATACTAGTTATATTACATGAGTATATATAATATATTCATAATTATTATAGTATATAATTGTATATATCATAATAATTATTATATAGTGATAATGTTATACTTGAAATTTGATATATAATAGGGTTTACTATTGAAATACAAGTAGTTTCTAGAATGCATTTTTTCCACTAATTGCATTAATGAAATTACTACTGTTACTACTGCTCCTCAACAGTATTAACAATTCTTCTTATATGCCACCTCCTTTTCTAAGCACTTTACATGTATCCTATGAAGAGGCTTACCCTAATTTAAGAGATTAAGAGATTGAAGTATAAACAATTGAAGTAGTTTGTCCAAAGTTACACTCGAAGTGATTGGTAGAAATGAGATTTTTAACCCAGGTGTCTGACTCAAGTGTGTGCTTTTTAAAACTGTAATGTACTGCTGTTCAATAATGATTCACAGTTAATTTCTTTCAAATGTCTTAAATAAAATAACTTGGTCTGACATGAACTGCAGGCTTTTGCCAAAAGATAAAGTCAGGTAGAAGAAAGTGACACACAAAACACTATGCATCATGTATTTAGTTTCTGCCTAAATTTACCTTCATTGTCAAGAAATTATAGTTAAAGGAAGAGGATTAAACATGATAAATTTTGTGTAAGTTTTTTTTTCAGCAGGGACCTAGTGGTCTCCAGAGCAGAGTCAGCGACAGTTCTCTGGGTTCCACACCCCTAAGGAGTGAGAACAGCTAATTTAGAAAACGAAAGTCTATAATTAGCTAATTAAAAGCAGGACTGTGAATCCTGCCAGGTTAAAGACAAGCTGTGATATTCTGGCATGCAGCTAGAAGCTGCTGCAGTTCTATAAGGACATATGACCCAGAGAAACCATTTGGTTTTAAGTCCACGTTTTACCTGTTAAATGAGTTCCCATTCACTGGCTGTGTGAATTTTAGCAAGTTACTTAACCTCTTAAGCCACTGAAACCTGATCTTCAAATTCCAGACAATAATGCTACCTCAGGATCAATGTGGAATTAAGTGAGATAATGGTGGCAAAGTGTTGGAACACTTCCAGGCGTGTTACCAGCTATGAGAGGATTTATAAGGACAGTGTTAAAAGGTGCTTGAGAATACAGCTGTGTTTAAATACTTTTTCTAAGACACACTCCCACTTTATCAAGTTAAGTTATGCAAGTTATTTGCCCTGCTACCACTTTCCTCACAATTTTACTTTGCTCTTGACTACCTACTAAATGCCATAGTAAAGAAACCATATCTAGCTTGCTCTTAGAATAATTTTATGGGAAATGCTATTGTTTGCTAATAAATAATTTAATTTATATTAACTTGAATTAAATTACTAACTATACATTTTATAGTTTTCACATCTCAAAGAAAATTAGTGAATCTCAGTTTCGTGAGATAAAGATAATTACACATAAATGCTGCCAATAAATATATGAATAAATCGCACAAAACCTGATCAAAGAAAGTCCTTTTAATAATACATCTGTAGCCAGGGTTGGTGGTGCATGCCTGTAATCCCAGCAGCGTGGGAGGCTGAAGCAGGAGTGTTGCAAGTTCAAAGCCAGCCTCAGTAGTTTAGTAAGGCCCTCCGTGACTTAGGGACATCATTTCAATATAAAAATTAAGATAGGCTATAGATATGGCTTGGAAGTTAAGTGCCCCTGGGTTCAATCACTGGTACAAAAAGAAAAAAAAAAAAAGAAAGAAACGAAACAGAAACCAAAACAAAACCAAAAAACATCTGTATCTTTCTGAAGACTTACTTCCTCCACATTGTTACTGAACCTCATTGCTTTCAGGATCCTGAAACTTAGCTTTATGCCAGGTTTGTAGTATGTCATCATTAGGCAATTATATATCTGTAACCATCTGCTAACAGCCCTCCCTGTCTAGGAGTCTCGAACTCCAGCCTAGCTCTGTCATCTCTCTGTTCAGCCTCCCCCCACTCCTGCTTAGTACTTCCACATTACTCCACAAATTTTTTCCTTTCTTTCAAGATAATTGATCCTTGAAAAAAACCCTTTTGGAAGTAAATGTAATCACCTCTCAATTCACAGGGAAAAATGAGCCCCTAAAATGTTTCTCATTAATGTTAAAATTTCCAAATCCCATAAAATTACACGTAATTACTCACTAGTGAACATTAGACATCCTAGCCCAACTCACATTTTTATCCATTGAATATTCTCTAATATAGCTCATATTATTATTTTCTTAGTCTTCTTTGTAGTGTTTCTACATGACAACCTATAGCATCTATAGGTCTGATAAATATATGTAATATACACACAATTCAATTAACAAATATATTCTTGTAATGGTAAATGCAGAAAAATGAATAAAATACTATTAATTGATAGAAGCTAATGAAACACAAGTACACTGAAAAAAAAGTTAATATGTACAATGATATAATATCACTACCACCAAATAAATAATAGACCAATATTTAAAAAAAAAAAAAGAAAGAAAGAAAGAAAGAAAAGAAAAAAAGAACCCCCAAGGTCAAAATTGGACATTTAGGTAAAATTCCTTATATCTCCAATTATTTTGTCTCAACTGATATACTTGGAGATCTGACATTTGAAAATTTAAGACACTTGCAAAGATGTTTTCTTGACTCATGTTAGAAAGTTGATATATTGAGTACATCTGTACATTTTGTCATTGTTTAAACACAAACATAGGATTTTCATAACCTGCTCCTTTTCAAGGAGCTTATTAATTTATTACAGGATTTTTAAAGAAGTAAAATTTTCTGAAAGATCAACAGAAGTGCCACTATTTCAAACAGCAGCAGGGTCAATTCTGGATCTTGGGCCCGTCCCTCATAGTCAAACTTAAAACATGCAGGCCTTTTGTTACAATGAGCTCAATATGCAGAACTGGTACTTCCACAATGCTTCCATGATTCTTACAGTTTTTCAACTTTTCCATTCACTACCTAAATGTGTATTGAAGAAATAAACTCTACACTGCCTTTAGAAACATTAAACCCTATAGCTTCCTAATTATTTCTTCTCCAAGTAAAGCACTAAAATCAAAGGACTATGGATATGTGACCAAGGTAACATTGCTAGAGCAAATCCTAGAACCTAGATAGTCCATCAGATTATGCTGTTTCCTCTAAGATGTGGAATTTGTGTGGAGACATCACACTATTTAGAGAAAAGCAGATTTGGGGGTGGGGGAGTACTGGGTATTTAACCCAGGGACACTTTACCACTGAGATATTTCCCCAGCCTCCCCAGCCTCCCCACCTGTTTGTTTGTTTTTTTAATATTTTATTTCAGACAGGCTTTTGCTAATTTGCTTATGGCCTCACTAAGTTTCTTAGGATGGCCTAGAGAAAAACAGTTTTTGATGTTTACCATTTATTTTTCAAAAATTACCTTTACCAGTTATTACTGAAATCTCCAAATTTGGTTTTATGATTGGAATTATTAAGTATAGGAAGATACACTTGTAACTACAGATACTAATTGCATCCTATGTAATAAAATGAGCATTGAAAAATTAAGAAATACCTTGTAAGATATTGACATTGTTTTTAATCTGTTTGCATTGTCTCAGCTTTTGCAGGTTCTATCTAATTTCTAAAAGCAGCATGTTTCTCACTGTTGAGAGAAATCTGTAAGCCAACACTAGGAGCAAAAGTTTAAGAACATATTTCATGACACTGCCAATAAAGTGTACTGGTGCAGTTTTCCCTGCTGAGGTCAGAATGCAACAAAGGAATGAACAGCTGGAAACAATGACATGACTCACTGAAAAATACTGACTCTACCTGCTCAATTACCAGTAACCAAAATCTACTCCACCCTATGAATCATAAAATGAATTTAGCCTTCTTTCTGATTAGGTGGAATGAGATCAACATTGAACACAACCCCTCTACTACAATTTAATTCTACAAATGTGAATTCATATGAAAGTAAGATATTTTGAATCAGAACACCAGTAATTCTTATTCTACCATTCTATAATGTGCATTTAAATGCTTTAGTATATACCCTAATACATTCATAAACATATTAACTGTTGTCATTGTATGCCGCAGTCTGGCTGGGCACAAATCACGAGCCACTGAAGCAGGAACAAACTTTATTTTTGAACTGCAAGAAAACACTTCACACACGCTCCCGGGGAATTCTCCAGAACACCAAGCGGCTCCTCCAGGAACCCGCAGCCGGAAAATTCTCTCCCGGAAATCCCTCCTCCTGCACTTCCCCAACCAATGGGAACTCTCTGGGAATCCCAGGGAATCCCCATGAGAACTCCAAAGTAGCAGCCAAGGTGGATAGTAAAGCCTCGCCTGTCAATCAATACTGTTGGCAAAATGCCAGGGGCCATACAGACTCGGCCATGGTTCTCAGCAATTGTATAGTAGGAAATTAGCAAAATTTTTTTTATATTCTAAAATAATATCAAATTCTTCCAAGAATAGAATTATAACAAGATTTAATACAAGTGCCTTCAAAATAAATCAGTAAAATTATTTCTGTTACAGTTTGACTGTTGTTCAAAGATATTTAAATTTCACTGGTAAAAATATTGGAAACTCAGGAAGTTATTACCATTTATATCCTGACATAATCTAAATATCAGGTGTTTAAACTAAATCTCCAAGAAAGGGAATATCTATAAAATCTATACAAGCACCAGAAAACTAAGCGTGAAAACTTGTTTTACATTGTAAAATTCCAAGAAACACATGGATATTTTGTGAAAATATTTTGTGTTGCTAAGCTTGTTAGTAAAAAAGTTAAAGTATTGTGTTTTAATTTTTTCCATTAAGTACATTCTTCTAAACCACTGTGAAAGTAGAAAAACAATATTTTTTACAACAATAAAAAAGTTTTGAGAGAATAAAAAGATGCAAATTTCATAGAATAGTTTATTTGTAATTATCAGGTCCTAAAATAACTAAATTTTCTGTTTTATATAAACTAAGAAAGATACAAATTATTCATTTCTTTGAGCACATACATTAAAATAATTCACTTCATTAATTTAATTTGTGTCTTAATGATGCACCATACCCTCAGGAAAACAGAATAAAAATAATTCCAAAAGACATCCTGTGTAGATTAGATTAATTATTTATATTTCCATGTTATAATACCCCAATATAATACACAGTTGGGTCTTGAAGAAGAGATATCTATATTTTTACTTAATTGTTCTTGGGAACTAATTGTGAAGTGTGTTATTTGCATATTTTTATAATATACAGAATGTGATCTATGACAATGGCAACATGCTAATGGTGCTACCATGAACACTGAATCAAATTTACATGATTACAAAATGTCAAAAGGTGTTATTTTTAGAACACATTTTTATATGTCTGGGAAGTTCCTTAAAATAAGGTGGGATTAGAATGTGCTAAGCTGTTGAAATATGAAATTGCCCTTTTGTAGCAATAGGTTTTTAAAATGCATAAAATGAGTTGATTTATTTTCTAAAATGATTTGCATTTTTAAGTAATATGCTCAATAAAATTTTTAACTTGGCAATACACAATGACTTATTGATAAATTTAAAGCACTTAGACCTAATTTTTTATTTAAAAAAAACTTAAAAGACTATGCTCAAGGATGGAACACCAAAAAGGCAATGAATATACCTTAGCATATCTAATTACAAACAAAGACAAATAGCTTACCTATTGCCCTTAAAATCGCGGTTTTCAATTTAGAGATATTTTACTCAAAATGTGTGTTTATATGTTAAAGAAAAATATATCGAACATATTGTTTTTAGAATTCTACATACTACTCCCACAATCCTGTATTTTCAGGCCTTTTCAGCATCATTTAGCTTAGTAGGAATTAATAGAAAAATGTCAATTTCCTCTCATACTAGCTTGAGAAAAGCATAAATCTACCCCCCCCCCACACACACACACCACTACTCAGTACCAAATTGCCCTTAGATTACTGGGATATAAATGAAAGCTATATTGGGGGAATGTATTCTACTACCATCTTCTAACTACCATGCCTAGCCTTTCCTTTCCATTTATTTTATTCTCCCTTTAGGATTGTCAGTTCTTCGTAATGAAACAACATGGCTGTAACTAAACATGAAATGTGATTATGAGAGTAATCGAAATGGTGTAAAGCAATTCACTTACTGTCAACCATCTCTCTCCTCCTACTTCTAAAAGTCTATTACTCAAATGTATAAGCAACTATACTTAAAATCATTTTCACAATAAAATATACTATTAATTAAAGGGCAGCTACATATTCCAAATGAGCTTTGTTGACTGCTATAAATCTCCAGGGGAGTTACTCTTTACTTGATGAGATCACAAATTTAAAAATTGGTTAACTTTCCTCTATGATAGTACTTAACCATAAACAGAAATAAGCACTTTGAAATCAGATTTAAACACAATACCTACAGCTCCTGTTAGACAGTTGTCAGATAACTGACAAAAATATGAAAAAATAGGATGTATAAATTAAAAGTTTATGAAAGAATGTTTCTTCATCAATATTTGAATACTATAATGTTTACATCTGAGTAATTGCCAGACACATTCTGTGTTTCTAGAAGACAACATTTAGTTAGAATGCTCATCTCCTGAGTCTAGGAACTTGAACTTACTAAAGCTAATTCTTGAATCAAAAATGATGATGGTTGTTGATAATTTCTTATTACAATGATGAACTGCATGTGCCTCTAAGTGTGGAAAGGTTTTAAAATTGTACACCTGCTGAGAGCCACCATTGAATCAATCCAGCATCATCTTAATGGCTCGCCTCTCAACCAATACTATTGGCAAAATTCCAGGGGCCATTCTAACTCGGCTGTGCTCTCAGCATACACCATTATACATTTGTGAGATACTGATATTTTATCAGGAGTAAATTCATGTATATATTACAGAATTATATTATGCCAATGCAACTGCAAATCTAAGTAATGTTCATTATATAACACTTTAATTCCACCTTATTGTAACAAAATAAGAAATACATTAGAAAGGGAAACAATTCTAGAGAATTTTGAAGTTATGATTGTGGTGGTTCCAGAATTTTATATTACCAATGATGGACAGAGGATGTATTTATTGGTTTGTTAGTTTGACATTGACTTTTCATAAAAAAAGATTTCTGAAGCAGGAATTGTTAGAATACTATGATTTATGTAAAATATGATTAATTGCTTCTTGCCTTTGAATATGATTTTAAGTTTCACAACCAAATTTTTTCTTTGCTTATTTCATAGGAATGAAAGTTTAGTAATCTCATTTTCAAAATCATGTTACTTTTGCATCTCTATTCACACATATCTATATTTATTCATGAATAAAAGATTTTTCTCAGAGACATTACTTACTTCAGCAAACTTGTGAAAATAACAATATTTATTCTTAATTGAATTAATTCATAACATTAGTCATTCAATCCAAGTTATTAAAAAAAATTTTTTTAAATATAGTAGCCTATTGAATAATATTTAAGTAACTACAAGAATATAGTTCATTTTATTTAAAATTATATTCATATTCAAGAAAGCTGGAACATACTTAATTTCGTTAACATTAAATAAAATATTTTAACAGTCCAACTGTTTATTTTTTAAAAGTCAGAGAAATATTAATTAAAGTTACTTTTTTGTTTTACATGTACATTTATCATTCTATGAAAGTGATTTTTATCTGGGGGGAAATTGACTGGGCTGTATTTAGTAAAAATAAAAGATTAACCACATTTTCATCAGGTTATTAAAGTGTCATGATTTAAGTTTCACTAAAGCTTTTTTTAAATTCAATAGTAAAAAATAATGAATATGTGGGAATTAAAATGTAACTAACCCTGCTAAAGTTAAAAAAGTTGTCATAAGTATAAATAGCTCATGACAATAGCTACTTAACAATTTAAAGATGGTTTGGGGGACAAACATCCTTATTACTATACCGTCCTGGTTGGAAAACAAACAAAAACACTTCCCTTAGTTTAGTGTGGTTAAAGTGAACATTTTGTAATTATTAATAAAAGTTATCTAAATGTCACCTTAATTAAAATAATAAGGATATTCTTAATTGAATTAATTCATAAGATTAGTCTTATTCCATGTTATTATTGGAGCTTTTTAATTACTGAGATGGGTCTAATTACTAACTTCCAATACACACTCCTTTTTTTAAATATCCATTGTGGTCAAATTTCCCCCATTTGTAAAATGGTTTCAAAGCTGAATGAATGTGTTGAATTCCTTCATGTCTCCTCCTCTTATAAATTAGCAGAAGGTAAAACATTGTAAAACTAAATCTACCCAATAAAACACCCTCTGGAGGGATAATTTCATAAACAAAATCTGTTAGGTCAAGCCCAGGCCAATTGTTTTCCTCACCAGGCACCACTAAATTAAACTTCTATTCCTGAAAATAACCATGCAACTCCTTAGTTCTTCTGAGAAACCAGCTCCTAATAAAATATTCCATTGTGAAATGCCATAGAGTCTGTGAGCCCAGTAAGTTTTCTCTGGCAGTCACAGAGCACACTGAGCTCATAGTCAAGGATCAGGTGCTGCTACAGTCCTAAACCAAAATACCAGAGAAAGAATGAAGAGACTTGTCAAGTTACTAAAAATTTGAGATCAATCTTTTCTGAATAAAAGTCAAATAGAACTTAAGCATGATTTATAATTTATTATGTCCTTGAACAATTGTTTGTAAAAATAAGATTTTAAAAAAAGGAATAATAAATATACCATTCCAGTTTCAGAAAAGCATTTTTATCATAAATAATGTTTCTAAACAAAACAAAAATCATATTTCAAGTATTATTTTCTTATATACAGGAAATTATTTATATAATTTCAAACTTTCTTCTAAGGTACTACCTATGTGTTTGTACCGGGGAAACAATATATCTGATTTTCTGTGTGTTTGGACTGCCCTGGGACTTTTAAGTAGCCACTTTGTTAACTCAGATTTCCTAGTTTTTTTTAACAGAATTCAACTATATGGAAATGTCTGTGGATATTTCCTGTAGTCACAATGTATCAATTCAGGAGACACATTATTTGATAAATAGTGAGTTAAAACATAATTCCTTTATAAGAAGTCATCACTTTTTCAAAGGACCATTATGGTGTGATGCAATGAAGCATGCTTAGAAATTATTTATATTCTCATGAATATTGAGACTATTAATGTTGATGCATGTGAAGTCACGAACATAGAGCCTGTTGTTCACTCTATTTATTTTCTTAAAAATAAATATAAAAATATTTTCCTCCTTTATCTCAGGGTATAGTGTGGGTCCTGTGAAATGGCATTATCAAGTTAGACATTCCTATGAAATTTAATTAAATTTATAATATTTTAGGTGATAAAATTCAACAAATGATGAAAAAGTGAGCAAATGTTTTGAATAAAAATGTCTTCTTGTTTGGACAAAATGGTTTTGGGTACAAAGATATGTTCATGTTATCACAGTCTTTAACTATGTATGTATGTATGTATGCATCTATCTATCTAGTTTCTTTAAAATTCAACAATTGCTGAGCATCAAGAGCATTTCTTCTTTTTTTTTAAATCTTCTTTATTTATTACATTTTGTTGAACTTTTTTATATTTATTTTTTTAGTTATAGTTGGATACAATTTATTTATTTATTTATTTATTTATTTATTTATTTATTTATTTATTTTTATGTGGTGCTGAGGATGGAACCCAGGACCTCACATGTGCTAGGCAAACATTCTACCACTGAGCAATAACCCCAGCCCCTTGTTGAAATTTTAATAGCATACAATTGAAAATATTTAAATTAAATTCATATAATTGCTTTTAAAAATTAGCAAACCATAATGCTATATCTAATGCTTCATATAAGTTGGCTAAAAAATTACAATAAGATTTAGTCAACAGTTCCAATTTCTATTAGTAATTTAAAATGAACAAGAAGATAAAAGTCTTCGTATAGTAACAATGGCTTTCACAACTTCATAATTGAAGTACCCTGTGTTATTAGGACTAAAGTAAATTATTTTCATCCAGGTACTCCATATAACCAGTTATTTTATATAGTGACAATTAATCTCTTTAACTTAAAAACTTTGTAGAACCACTGCATAATAAATCATTATGTAGTATCTAACTTCATCAAATTTAGATTGAATAAATTTACATGTTACTCAGAGACTGACCTTAATTAGAAACTTTGGACATTCTGCTAAAAACGATTGGTTGAAAAACTCCATTGATTCTATAGTTGCAAATTTTCCTGGATATAAGCCATTCATCTTTGTGACAATAAGACTTTTTTTTTTTTAAACAATGGTAAGGTTATAGTAAAACTGGAGAAATTAATCTATTTAGCAGTTTAAAGTAAACTATATCTTAAAAATGTATTTTTTGTTAGGGGAGATACATCAAAATTTTCTTCTAGCATTACCAACATGGTTTGGTTTCAAAAAAGTTCTGAACAGGGCATCAACCCAAAGGTAGGAAAATAATATGCATATAATGCAACAAAAAAAGTCACCTAACTCTCTGTATAATGAAGGTGCTATAAATTAGATTGAACTAGTTTTCAGAAATACGACCTTTCAATAAAGTCTATATAACCTTTTCCTCTTTGTTCTAATTTCTTACATTGTTTAATCGAAATCAGAGGAACTAAAGCAGAGTGGAAAGTGGGTTTTTGTGGAGAAACACGGAATATAATTTTTTCAATAAACAGATGATATGTGAAGTATTTTTCCCAAGTGAAAAAAAAAATGAGTTCCCCAGGAATCTGGGAGTCTGAGGCAGAAGAATTCCAAGTTCAAGGCCAGCCTGGGAAACTAAATCTATTAAGGGTCTAGGATAATTATTTTCAGAGTATACTCTCAAGCATTGAATATACCATTTCAATATTCATCAAAAAATACAATTTCAATGTATTGGAATTAATACATCCAATTACATATCCAACATGTACATGACACATCATATTTAATGACTTATACTTGTAACTACAAAAGTAAAAGACTAACACCAATTTTAAGAGGTGGAAGGTTGCAAGAATTTGATAAAATTTTAATAATTTTGTCTTTAATGTTAATTTGATGTAATAAAAGTGCATGCTTTAACAATTCATTGGTGTTAATTTTATCCTTTTAATGCTATCACCTGACTTAAAGAGGAAGGATCATAAATAAGGATGTGTACATATATAAAATTATTAGTGTATAACACCAGTTTAACTGAGCTAGTCCTTAAATAAGTGTGCTCTCTATTCAACTCAATCTTAGAGTTGAGAATAACTGATGTAAATTTAGAGATACTTCCCAAATGCTCACTTAAACTGATATATTAATTCTCATTCCTTTCCCATTTAAAGCAGACAATGCTACATTCTGAAACCTGGTTCTTATCATATAATGAAGTGATTAAATAATTGAAAGACACAAAGGAAAAAAAATCTCCCTTAAACTCTTAATGATCTATGATTTGTTTAAGTAATCCCCCAATTAGTAATTAGAGTTTGAGTGATGTAACACAAACATGGGTATATATGTGTATATACTAGCTTTGTAACAAGCACACTAAATTACGTGAAGTTTGGAATTATAGTGTATTTGAGAAAAATAGATAAGAGTGGTCAAATAAAAATACTTGATAGAGGGTTTTATTAATTGTTGTGGGGGGAAATCCAAACTAACATTTTGGTTTTTGAGGCTCATCAGATGATTAGAACACACACACTGATCAAAAATCACTTGTGTAAAGAGGCCACATGAACAAAAGAAGATATTAAATAAGTGATTTGAATGTGAGTTCAGTATGAATCGAACTCTTTTACTAATGTAACATAAGCATTCTAGAACATTTCTATGAACTTACTGAATTATAGCAAAGAAGAAATTAAAGTGATATGGGCTACTTTTCCTTAAATATAAAATTGCCTAAATAAAGGCAATATAAAAGTACATTTATAATGCAGTAAAAAAAGGGAAAACAATCAGCATTGAATGGAAAAATCCTAAAAATAATTGACAATTTTTATATATGCTGAATTATTTAATTTCTTTCTTCCTTCCTCTCTTTCCCTCCCTCCCTCCCTACCCTCTCCCCCCCCTCCTCTATTTTGTCTGAACTGAAGGGGAGCACCATTTCCAGAAAAATAAAGATAAAAAGCTCAGGTTCCCACATGCTCTGCTGAGTTACCCAATCGCATCTCCCATAGTCCAAGGCACAATAGGATGTACTGACCACAGGCCAAATATAAGTGTCACTATTGCAAAACACATCATTGAGGATGTATATATTTAGCTATGTCAATGAGAAAGTGAACCTACATTTTCCAAAAGGAAAAAATAATTAGGGCTATGATAACATGTACACAGGGAGACCTGCATATCTATGGGTATATTCATTTCTTTATCTCACTACCTCATATGGATAATTTGAAAAATCACAATTTTTGAGGGAAATTGTATAGAAGATGAACAGTATGTAATTTCTACTGTACCAACAAATAAATAAATAGGCATTACAAAATGATCTCCTCTAAAATTCTGCTTGGATTTCTCACAGCAATTCATTTTTTTTCCCCTACTGAAGATTCAATATAATGTACTAGTTTAGGCTTAGCATGTTTATTTACCTGGTCTATAGATATTAAAAACCTTTTGAGATCTAATGCCAAATCTGAAGCACTAGAAAACAGGAAGAGAAAGTCTATCATACATTTTTTGATCTGTAAGTGATCTGTCTTAAAAATGTCATCTGCAGGCTGTCTAGTGACAATATAGCTAAGCATAGTTAAAAAAAAAAAAACTTTGAGGCACAAATTAAACTCATTCTGCTTACATACTTTACATCCTTCACTGCTAAGCTCAAAAGAGATACTAAAAATTATGCAGATACTTTAAGGAGCACAACCACATTTTAAGGCCACATCTAAGAATCTAGGTAAATTCATATATTTTTTAAAAAACTTCAGGAGTTCCAAACAATTATCTTCACTGTAAAAATGAATTAAACTGAAACCTTTCTCTCACATTGTGGTGTTAATGAAGGAAAAACTTAAAATTGAAAATTGGGCATTACACATGGTCCATGTTCCTGGTTATTTGAACTCTCAAAAAGTACATTTAGTATCAGAAGATCTGGAATACTTTGCTATTCAGTAGCACTGTGGAGAAATTAGGCAGACTTGAAAACTAAGTTGCATTATTTATGAGAAAAATATAAGGGCTGTTCAAGAAAACTTTCTGCAACAAAGGAAATATTCTCATCCATAATGTACAAACTTAATCAATAGCTACCAATGGTTCTTGAGGACTTGAAATGGGGTTAATATGGTTGAGAAACTAATTTAAACTCCATTAATTTAATTAATGAAATCTAAATCTAAATGGTCACATAACTCTAGTGGATATCATAATGGATAGTACTACTATAGAAGGCATTTGACCACATTTTTTGGGGATGAGTCTAATAGAGAAACATTATGATAAATGTATAAGCACTGAATGAGTGTTTAAAAATGAACATATTTCATAGACAGCAACTTTCCTAGAGAAAGGTATGGGATAAAACAATCCTAAAGATTATATAGAGCCCAAGAAAATATATGAAAGTAAGCATAAAATAATTACAAGTATCTGAAGAGAAAATAGAAGGCCCAATATGGCAGTGGCATAAGGAATTTTATTTTTTTATTTTTATTTTTTTAAGAGAGTATGAGAGAGAGAGAGAGAGAGAGAGAGAGAGAGAGAGAGAGAGAGAGATAAAGAGAAAGAGAGAATATTTTATTTTTAAGTTTTCGGCGGACACAACATTTTTGTATGTGGTGCTGAAGGATCGAACCCGGGCTGCACGCATGCCAGGCGAGCGCACCACTGCTTGAGCCACATCCCCAGCCCCAAGAAAAGGAATTTTAAAATAAAGAATTATAATTTAATTTTCTACAGGGTGAATTTTAAATATATTATTAAATTCATATGAAATTCAGGACTTAATCGCTAAGACATTTGAAAATCCAAGATGGCTGGGAAACCACCCACTCTCCTTGCTGAGTCAATATTTAAAATATATGGAGCCAATCATGATATTGAATTCTGGACTATGGGCCATCTACAATAACACAGATTCCAACAAGTCCATATATTCTTCCAACAGATTTAACTGGAACATGTAGTTTTTTCTTCAAGATGTCATTGTAAGAACCTAACTCTCTCAGTAGGTCTAATAATTGTGAAGTATACTTTTGTATGTATGTTTTCTGCACATTAGAAACATAGAGATTGCTTTATCTTATTTATTATGCTTTTAAAATGGATTTACCAATACTAGCATTTTTTAAATACTGCAATGTTGTCAATTTATGTCACTCATCATGGATATACTAAGAATCAACCTTTAAAATAATGTTCTCTGAATCTCCCTGTGTAATGCATAATGAAATCATAATATTCTTGACAGATACTATCCAAATAACAGGCAATGCATGCACATACTATATAGCTATTTGCATAATGAAATTAGTTTTTAAACTCTTGATCCAGGTGCTTTTCCTCTACACTAGTGAAAAGAAATTAACAGAATAACTGACAGCAATATGATTCCATGATCTAAAAATAACAAACAGGAAATATAAGGAGATAAGGTAACATAAATAAAAAACTAAAATGTTATACTTCACTTTTTGTTTATTAACTTTATATTAGAAATAATGCAAATGTATCATAATATGCCACTATGCTTCATCAACTATGACACGGTGTAAATTTAAGGAAATACTAAAGATATAAAAACAATCATAGTAATATTTCAAATTTTAACACTGTGTGCTATATATGGTTAATACAAAATTAGAAAATGAAAAAAAAATGTGGCAGCCTATTTTGTAGCATAAAAGACCAAGCTAAAATCAAAAACAAAAATAGCAGAAAATTTTTTTAAATGTATAATACTTTGCTAAAGGATACATAAAATTTTAAATGTTGTCTACTGAACATCCTGAACATACATAAATGTACATAGTAAAATCTACGCTTTTCTCCAAAAATTCCTTTTTTTTGGGGGGAGGGGTTACTTTGTCACATTCATTAGGTGTCACATATATATACATTTTTTACATCTGAAAACTCAAGTGACATGTTAGGCTGTCATTTCTTCATTAACATAAATTTGTTCATTATGTTGCTTTTCTCTGAACTAATGTTTTGAGTTCTGTTACACTGACTCAAATTTGAAAACAAAACGAAACCACAGTTTTATTCCTCCATTTAATAAGTTTCCAGGGAATTTGGATATTCTTTGTAGGCTCCTTGACTAAGAAAACCTAATGTTTCCCTTAGCTTGATTAAACTTAGGCAGGATTCTTGCTGACTCTTGGTTCAAATGTCTATTTTCTTGGAGAATTTTCTTCAGCAAACATGTAATTACAAATTCTTTGGGGACTCCTTTGAAATATTTATAAATCTTTTTAAAAGCTTCTTGCCAGTTTACAAGGGAGGGTTATCTTTCTGATGGAACAGAGAGCCGTTCTTTGAAATATAAGCAAGAAAGAGCCTGCCCTTATCTCCCAGTCTCTGGTACCTAAATTGGATGGGCTCCAACCAGGAAACATTCTTAGCTTAATTTCAGAGGAAAACATTTATAAATCCAAGAAAGAGTTCTAAGTGCTCAAAATTTCCCATGGATCAATTTATCCTCCAGTACTTTGCCAATAGCGAGCGCACATCAACCCACCCTTAAAACACCTCCCAATCTTTTTCCATGGAGTTGTGTCTAACTTAAATGTGGTTTTTTTATCTTAATGCAATGATCTTGACTAAAGCCTTCCTCACCTACTTTAACTTTGGTACAACTTTTGCTTTGACAGTACCTATAATAAATATAAAATCTAAACATAATGATCACATGTAACTGTGAATAACATTTGTGGGAATAGACCCAAAGAGTTCCAAATACAATGAACAAAACCAAACAAACAATAAAGGAGTTTAGAGGGTCAAATTAAATTTGCCTACTGTTGCCCATTATCTGCTGAAGATATTTTGTATGAGCTTTTTTTCCCCTTGTTCCAATTATGTATTTCCATGGAAAAACATGACTCATTTAAATAAAGTCTAAATACTCAAAATTCCTTTTACCAATTACTTCAATGAATTTGGTTCATCAAAATTTACCACATTTCTTCAGAAAAAAAAGAAAAAACTTTAATTTCTGAACCATTAGTATGTTGGGATTGATTCTCACAGATGTCTTTATATTTGTAATTTTCAGATTAATTCAAGTAAGTGATATTAAACACAGTTAAGCTAAGAAAAGTAATAATAACATGAAAAGTTTCAACATAAATTTTATGATCACTAATTGAAGGGAATACATATACTGAGTCAAAATACAATTTCTGGTATTATTGGCAAGAAAATCCCCTTAAAACATGAAGATTCTAAAAAAAGATATAAACAAATATCAACAATTTATTTAATTTGACAAGAAACTTTTATTTTTCTTTCAGAATGAAAAAAAACATGGAAATATTAGATAATTTATATGGAATAAATCCAGGTAAATTTGATAAATATTTGTCATCATTAATGGTGTTTTAATCACTGCTGGGTACAGAGATAATAAGACATGGCTGTTGTTTTTTTTTTTTTTTCCTGAAAAATACTCTTATGAGACAGGTAGACATATAAGAAAAAGGTATTGTTTGTTGAAGTAAAAGCAATATTAGATGCACAAAGGGAGAATAGAGGAAGCCACTTAGTTTAATCTGATGTTTAGTGGAAAGTTGTCCGAAAGGGATTATTACTAAACAGAGCTACATTTTGGGCCACAATGGATACGAATTAGCCAGATAATGGAGGTGGACAGAGTGCTTAGACAGGACACCAAAATGTCTTTCTTTTTAGGTGATACTATAGGGACTAGAAATTACTTTTGCTGAAAGCACTTATTTTTCATTTGTGCCTAGAAGCCTAATGGGTAGCTAAAAGTTGGAACAAAGCTATACATTTTGTATCTGCCTCTTTTCTTCAAACTTTTAGTTGAATTCCTGTTAAAGAGTTAGAAATAGAAATTTTAATCTATAAAGAAGTGTCTGTCTAAAAACTGGTAATCAAGAATAAGAATATATAAGAATAATTAGTCCTGAATTTTTCTAACTTCTCTTGCCCCCCCCTTCAAGGCAGAAATCACCAAAGTAAGAGTAACTAAAGTATTTTCAAGGATATCATAATCAGACTTTCAACTGCCAGCTTCTACAATGTCCTGTTCCAGGCCAGTGAATCAGTGCTTGGAAATCTCTAGTAATTGTCCTACACCTGCCAGTAATATCAAGACTTCAGGCAGATCACTCATAATGAGACTCTCCCATCCTCACCACCAAAAAAAAAAAAAAAAAAAAAAAAAAAAGCAGGAGCAATTATTCCATGATGAGGATGAGGTGTCCACCTAAGTAGGAGCAATCATCTTAAGGTGGGAACTCATATGGTCCTCAAGCACTAATGACTTCTCCAGCGCCATCTTGCAGATCTAAACTGGAGATAAACTATCAAAGAGACCAGTTTGACCAAGACTGTTATTAATACATACCTCTCATCCTATCCCCCAATTCTTACCCAATTCAAACTTGAAGCTCATGTCAGTACCCGCTAGATAGGGCTGAGAATACTTGATCCCCCTTGTTTCAATAGAACTCTATTGAATCAATTCCTTTTATGCCTTTCACTATTGGTTTCTGGGGTAAGTGATGGAACCTGGTTTGTTAGGACTCCTCAAAGTAAGATCATTCATGGTCTAGAAATCCAATAATACTATCTAGTGAAATAAGTCAAGGGTCGAAAAAAAAGGTCAAAAGTGGAGGACAGAGAAACTCTAAGTAGATATACCCAACTATATGTGGATGTATTAATATGAAAGTTAGGAAAGAAGCCTGCATGAAAGATGTGGATTTGGGAACCATTAAACCATTAAAGCCATTCATGATTCATGTGTAAAACTAGGAATAGAGGAGATAACACATAGATAGAATGTAAAGGTAAAATTTCCAAGCTGATTCTAAGCCACAGAGCCTGAGTTAAAGTGTAAAAGACCAGGCATCCCAAAGTTTCCAAAGTGCAGGGATTGGGTTAAAAAGTAAAAGACTAGGTATTGTTAGAGTCCCTCTGCTACCCCCAAAACCTGTAATCTCTGTAACTGTTAGGACAATACCTGAACTGCCCAGTAAATATCTCCATTGATTCCCTGGTTGTTTAATAGCTAAGGGCTCCAGGTAACATGGCAGGTAAGCATCTAGGCTCCAGAACCAATCAGTTTAAATGTGTACCCCACTTAGAAATGACCAATCACCCCTGCCCAAACTGTTCCCGCCAATGAATGTGCTAATCATGTCTCAAAGTTGTTGTTCAATTTTCCCGCGCCTCATGATGATTTGTTCTGATGTATGCAAAGCCCACCGCCCTCTCCAAAAAGTGTACTTAAGCTCCGCTTGAACTCTGCTCTGGGCTCTGGGCTGCTCTCCCTTCTTGAGTGAGCACGGAGCCCCAGCGAGCTGGAATGGATCCCCAATAAATTTCTCCCCTGCGATTGCATGAAGTGAGTCTCTTGTGTGGTCTCTCCCTCCAACGCTCCGCTGCACCCCAACAAGAATACAGCAGTAAAATTGGAAAAGAACTGTGGGGAACCACAACATTTAAGTAAAAGGCAGAATACACAGAGTGGGCAGGCACAAGTGAAATGTATATAAATAGTATAACAGAATATGAGTGCAATGAGTTCTAGAAAGGTGTGCTTAACAGTATATAATAGAGAGGCACAGTAACATTGAATAAATGCTCTCATTGGATTTGACCATATGAATCACTATTAATGTCTATGTAGTGTTTAATTAGAATTTTTTGGATTAAAATGAACTATATAGTGTGTGCATGAATCAATTAAAAACTAAGAAATTGAAGGCTGTACAGTTAGGGTTTATATGATTAAAAACAGTCATTTTACTGGGAGAGGGACATAGGGAAGGGAGATGGCATTCTTTAGAGCCAGAATCAAAGAGATGACTGGTGGAGTTAGAGGTCAAGGATAAATGAAATGGAAGAGATATTGACAGAGTAAAGTACCTGTTGACAAGAAAAGGGATGAGATCAAATGTAAATGTGAAAAGATTAGCTTTGATTGAGGGAAGGAGCACTTCATCTCCCGTGAATGAGATAAGAAAGAGCAGATAAATTGGAAATAAACCAAGATGTCAATACATCTGAGATGGGGAAGACAAAAACTAAATTAGTTTATACCAAATGACATTAATTATATTCTTCTATTGGTTTGGATGCAGAAACAAGTCAAATATGGGTTAGAGAAGTAGGTAACTGGATGAGAAACTCAGAGAAATGTGAGAGTTATCCAAAGACAGGTAAAATTACTGATGAATAGTATTGAATACTAAATAATGTGAATTACATATGTACCGTTTATCATTTATGGATCCCTCTCTTGTCCTTTGCATAAATTAGGTCATCAATGGATATCTTTAAGTTAGTATCTCCTGATGATTTTCTGTGTGGTGTAGGCCTGAAGTATCTTTGTGCTAGACCCTACTCCCTCTTGGTAACCATCCTGTCCACCCTTCTTTGATGCTCTATTTCCCTCAAGAACCATATGTGTATGTGACAATTTCTTCCTAGATATTTTCTTCTCTGCTTTTCCCAGAGACAACAAATAAACTCTCTTTGAGTTTTCTGTTTCACTGCTAACAACTATGGACAAGCAGGCAGCACATAACAGAAGTTATCCCTCACACACCTCACAAAATGACAGCAAGTGGTTTGTAATTACCTATGGCCAGGAAGCCATTATGAATGGATACCAACCAGCATTCTCCCTCTGCCTTTATTACCCTAAGGGCAGAGCTCATCAAAAGAACACCTTCTTTCTGTTCTCTCATTTACTTGAAATTGAAGCCTGAAGACATAATCAAGGCAGAACAACAGGTGCCCCCTTGTCTCAAGTGGGCTATTTGCATTTTGAAGTATCTGAGGATTCTAGGTGATGACTTTTCCAAGGGGTATAAGCTCTTTCCTGGAAAGACCACTTTTGGAATTTGCTTCACAGTGTGCTTCCTTCGAATTGCCTGTTTATTAGCACAAAGATTTGTCAAGTGAATGTACCCAGCTGAGATTTCAGGAGAAGCCGGGCCATCTATCTTATGCAGCTATGTGCCTGCCTTAGGAAACCTCTCAGTACAAATGCATCAAGCAGAAGTAAACAGTTAAATTAACTTACTCCTCAAAACAAAAACAGGAAAATCCAAAACTGAAGACAAAGAAATGGAATATTATTGATAAAACATGATCTATTTTTACATCAAAGAGAGTCCATGACTTATTTAAAGTCTAAAGCTCTATTTATACTTTAGACTTTAAATAACTGAATATTCTTCAGTACAAAAAGATCCACTAGAGCAGAAGAGGTTATTTTCACTTGCAAAAACAAGTGGATATTAAACTTTGACCTTTTCACAAAAGCAGGGTTATATTGAACATACTCCTTAATATGAATTTAAATAAAATATTTTAATTCATCAATGTTAGATATTTTATGTACTCCAATGGCCATTTGTTAGCTATGCATTTTTATATAGTGTATACAAAGCATTGAAGGGATTAGCAATTGAATAGGTTCATATACAATCCTTGAAGAATTTATAATTTATTGAGGGAAAGAGAAAAAATTCTCTGTAAGGCAAAAGAGCAAATTTTTTAAATCAAAGAATGTGATTATTTAGACAAAAGAGTTTGAAGGAGGAGGGCTTGTAAAAGAAATTTCAAAAGTTCAAATATATTTCAAATATATTTCAAAGTTCAAATATATTCAAAATAGGAAGAAAAGGAAACCAATTTAAGAAGAGAACAGAATTTTGGGAAGTTTTGTCATAAGAGGGCAGAGTAGATTATCATTTCACAAAACATAAATGATGTTACCCCAAATATAAAAACAATCATTAACTTCATATATATGAGGAACATAAGAGTTTTCTAAGTATTTGAGACCTCAGATTTTTTTTCTGGAACTATTTGTAAAAATCTGGTAAATGAACTATTCAGGATATATATATATATATATATATATATATATATATATATATATATATATAACTTGATATATATTACTTGATAAAAATACCCTAATCCTTTAAAACCCTATAAATAGTTTTTGTGTTTTGTTTTGTTTTAGTGAAAAACATTTCATTAGTGACATTATATTTGTCATTTTTAATCAACTCTAATGTCATGCCATAATCTGACAAATATACTTTAGATAAATATATTTTTTTTTTACAAAAAGCACCCTGAGGCTCATTGTGACATTCCAGTCTACAGCACCTACTCTTTTTACACTAATCCATAATTGATGACTCATGACATTGCCATTTTCAAGCCATTAGTTACACAATAACAATGTTAATTGAGTTTTAATTAAGTCAGCCATACTCAAGCTTGGACTAGTTTAGCTTTCTTTCAGAGATAGATCTTATTTCCAAAAGATTAATTGACAATGAATTTTGACCATCATATATAAAAGAGAAAAAATAGAAAATTTACAAATCCTCAGTTATTTGCTACTAAAAGTATTCACACAGCATCTTAGAGGGAGAAAATCCTGAGGCAACAATATGATTTTTGAGATGATCATTACTTTCTAGAAGTTTGATAGAAATAACTTGTCCCATTCTCCCACTAATTTTAACTCATGGAGTAGTGCAAATTCTTTTATTTGTAAATCTACGAAAGCTAATGTACCTTCACTATCTCAGGAACTTCAGGTTTATTATCTTAATTCTGTTTTTTTTTTTTTAACACTACTGCTATAGGCAAATGAAATATTTTTCTCTCTATGCAAAAACACACACATATGTTGATAGAAAGGGAGTCATTTGTCACCTGCTTGGGAGATATGAACAATGAAGACCAAGTCATAAAGATGTTGGTGATGTTGGTTCAGTTAACAGGGTCACCTATGCTCTTGACAGGTGGCTGCAGCTTCCTGCTCAAAGATGCATACAAGAGAGACCAGAGAGCTCTCATTTCTTTAACTGAGAGGTTACTGGCATTGTCTCAACAGGAAAAGAAAAATCTTTGATTGAGATGAAGATAGGAAAACAGAAACTGTGACAATAGCAATAGGCACATGATCATTACCATGTAAAGAATATCTACCTCAAACATTCAAGTTGTTAACTAGTGGGGTATTTACTATCCTAGATTTTTACAAAGGAAGAAAATGAAGGTCAAAGAATTAAATCTCCTGCTCAAGGTCATACAAGTGACCATGGTCATGCATGCTTGTCCTGGGTATTAAACCTCAACCTATTAAACATAGAGTCCAGTCCTGTTCTATTCTTTCTCCCTGGATGGAAAAATAGCAAACTTGGACAAAGGCAGTGAAAAACAGGTAATATACTCACGTCTATACTCTAAGCTCATACTTGCTTTATAAATAATAGATATGCATTAAAAACACTAATGAACTTTCTACTTTTAATGTCCTGACATAATTCAGACCTCAGAACAGAATTATTGAGGCAACAGAGATAATTCTAATTAGCAATTCATCTGCTGCTCTTCAGAGTCATTTTAAAATTCTGCTTATTAACTTACAGCATTTCCCTTCTCAGATTGACTGTCATTTACAGGAATAAGGTACAGCAGACCTTGTAGGGTGGCCAGAAGTAGGATGTCATTAAAAAGAGCATTCGAGTAGTTAAAGAAGGAATAGAAACTTATCAGTAGTAAATTGGCTATTAAATCATCATTGGCTGTTCTCTCATATGAAATTTTAAGCATTCTAGGTGGGTATAAATGAAATAACATTTAAGACTTTGTTAAGAGTTTGCAGAATGTTTAAGAATAGTAAAAGGACCTCATGTAAAATGTTTCAGTGTGGTTGCAGTAGGCCTCATTATGAGAATACCCTCGATGTGAACATTTCTGTCTCTGAATTAAGATGGAGATTCCCTTTCAATACTTCCTTTAACATAATGAAAGGTCACAGAAGCACTGAATGCCCTTTGTGTGTCAGGCTTTATATTAATGGGCACGGAAATTATTATCCTGATTTTGTATATCAGGGAACTGAGTCTTGGAAAGTTTAAGAACTTGCCCAAGATCACACAGTTAACATGTTCGAGAGCAGGTGTTTAAACACAAACCCACTCACTCCACCCCAGCTCTGATGCTTACTGAAAGATTTAAGCAAATTAATGGCAACAAGCACTATGGAATTACCTTGGAATGCAACATTAAAATAAACAATCCATCATACTATAACCAGGTTATTTTCAGAAGAACAGAATTCTGGCACCATGTCTGGACTTACTAATTA
Source organism: Urocitellus parryii (assembly GCF_045843805.1). NCBI lineage: Eukaryota > Metazoa > Chordata > Mammalia > Rodentia > Sciuridae > Urocitellus > Urocitellus parryii. The sequence continues at coordinate 191,238,313 of NC_135532.1, forward strand.
CTGTTTCAATAACTTGAAGCCTAGAGTCTGTCTATGAAGACAGTGTGCAATTGTGACCTAAGTTTTCCAGTGAGCAGAGTACCTATGACATGTTGCTTAACTAAACCGTAACACCTCATTTACACTTGCTCTGAGGATGTCAGTCTCTCTTGTCTAGTTCCACGCAAGCTTCACAATTCACACATTTACCCTAATATACTCCATCACTTGCTGTACTCCAGTGCCCACCTACACAACCAACTCCTAATGAACTAAACTGACAATTTCAACTGTAGAACAACCACAGAGAGATGTTTCCCAAAGCTCAATTCCAATATTTTTGCTGATCCTATCACAAGAACTAATTACGGAACCTATATTGATGCTTTATGAGGCAAAAATAACAAGGTCACGAAAACATACCTCTCAAACTATTCTGTATCAATCTTAGGCTTAATTGTTTAAGTCAGAAAGAATCTCAGGTGGTGAGGGAATTATTTTAAGCAAATGATATTAAGCTCTAAGTTATCATCCTGCTTACCCACAACTACTGGAATTCAGGGAGACTTCAAAGAAACCCATAATGAAATTGCCAGCTTCCTGAATTTAAAGGAAAATGAAATTATGTTATTTGCAAAAAAAGAATGGAACTGGAGAGCATCATGTTAAGCAAAATAAGTTGACCCAGAAAGTCAAGTATTACATGCTTTCTTCTCATAATATGGAAATTAGAGGAAGGGGGAAACAAAGGTACATCTTGAATGTAAAAGGGAGACTATTAGTTTAGGGGAAGGAGAGGAAGAGAAGGAACAGTAATGAGGAATGTATGAAAACACCACAATGAACTAATCATTTTTTGGGAGGGTACTAGGGATTGCTCCCAGGGGCACTTAAACATGGAGTCACATCCCCAATCTGTTTTTTTTTCTTTCTTTCTTTTTTCTTTCTTTCTTTCTTTCTTTTTTCCCATAGAGGCAGAGTCTTACTGAGTTGCTAAGTGACTCGCTAAGTTGCTAAAGCTGGCTTTGAACTCATAATCCTCTGCCTCAGCCTCCAAACTGCTGGGATTACAGGTGTGTGCCACCATGCCCAGCCATTTCCTATAATTAATATACATCAATAAAATTGCTAAATATACTTCTTCCTCTCCCGTATTTATTTCCAGAGTGCTACATACCAGAATAAGGTGAATCTCATATTAAATATTGGTAATTACATTAAAAATTAAATATGTAAATATATATTAAAATAAACTGGCTTTAGTTATACTGAGAAGTATATGATGCAAAACATATTAATATATAAGCTGCATAATTAATAACAAGATTAAATAGTCTTATTTTGCTTTATTTTAAATTTTTGTATAAACTGGTATTATTGAAAGAATGATTTTGGTGGATCCCTATTCTGTATACTATCATCTCTTTTCACACTCACTAAAACTATATAGTGCAGGTTGGGGTTGTGGCTCAGTGGTAGAGCACTTGCCTCACATTTGTGAAGCACTGGGTTCAATTCTCAGCACCACATAAATACATGATTAAAATAAAGATCCATCAGCAACTAAAAAATATATTTAAAAAATATAGTGGAACCTATGAGGTAATAGGCATGCTGCATACTTCTTTTCAATGAATCACAACCATAATCCCAACAAGGAAATATAATTAACTCATGTTCAATTTCTCTTCCCAAATGCCAGAATCAGGTAGCTATTCATGAGCCTATCTTCAACATGAATTTTCTTATTGGGTAGCAAAGCCAAACATTTTGGCATGTTTTTGCTCCACATTCAATAAAAGAAAGATTGATTGGCATGGTACCTGTACCAAAGTAATCACTTAGTAAATGAATGAACAAAATCATTGCTTTCTTCAAGAGACAAAGGAGACATCAAGATAACGGAAAATGGCTCAGGCTAGAGAAATTTAAGAACCAACTAAAAGAAAGATTTTTGTATAAGATTTGGTTTATCTTATGTAAAAGGTTTTGTGAGCAACTAAACTCAGAGATTTATAATATAAGAAGTTAATTTTATATGTATGATATATATGCACAAATACACATATAATATAGTACATGATTATATACAAATTATACAAATTTTTATAATAAAATATGTTTTAGCTATTTAAAACGATGACAGCATTGATTATTTTTCTTCAATAATCATTAAAGAATATTCTAGCTGTTAATAGGCACATATTTCTTGAAATGAGTTTAACATTGGTAATATTTGACACATATTGGCTGTTCAAGAGAGTCTAGCCCAGCGCAGTGGCACACACCTATAATCTCAACAGCTTGGGAAGCAGAGGCGGAAGAATTGTGAGGTCCAGGTCAGCTTCAGCAATTTAGCAAGACCCTAAGCAACTCAGCAAGACCCTAGATAAAAATATGAAAAAGGGTTGGAGATGTAGCTCAGTGGTTAAGTGCTCCTAAATTCAATCCTTGGTGTGTGTGTGTGTGTGTGTGTGTGTGTGTGTGTGTGTGAGAGAGAGAGAGAGAGAGAGAGAGAGAGAGAGAGAGAGAGAGAGAGAGTCAGTCAGTCTAATGCTCTTAATATTATTTTTATAGAATTCACTCTAGAAAAAAAGAACACATGAATATATTGGAAGAGATTTCTTAGAGATAAAAGCTACATATGCACTATTGCAGAGTTTTCTTAGTTATTCACATACCATAATGTATATAGGATTATAATCCAACACAATGCTAGGGGAAAATTGTATGTCAGTCACTTTACCCTTACTTTTTCCTGATTTCATTTTACAGAATGACAAACTATTCTGAAATGTTGGGCAATATTCAAAGCTTTATGACTTTCAACATAAGGTTTAATTACAAAGTATATTTTAGCTCAATTTTACAGCTCTTAAATGCCCCCCAAATTTATATTTTCTCCAGAATTTTCAAATAAGAGGCAGTATTCTGGAATTTCATGCATGAATGTACCAACTATGTTCTCTACAAGACAAATGCTGGGAAACATGTAGATTGTTGACTACTAGTTTCAGTGGAATGATGACTGCACACACTAAGTATGTCTATAATTTTTTAGTATCTTGTGAAATAAGAGGCACATTATTTTATGTTGCAAGAGTCTTAATCAAGAACACTTTGTATCTTTGAAATAACTTTTAAACTGTGGATAGGTGCTAAAGAAATTGTTTTTCAATTGATAAATTTGTTAACTTAGAAACCAATAGGAGATTTTGTGTTTAGAAATCTAAAACTAGGGAAATCATAATTTGACTATAATTATTGATGTGTTTTGGCAATGTTGAAGTAAAACTAAAAGTTGTGATAATTATTAAGGAACAATAACATATATTTCTACCAAAATACTGCAAAACTCTTCTGTAAACATAGATATTAGGCATATTTATATAATGTAAACATTACAAATCTAGGGTTTAAAGGTTCAAATTTGAACCATGTGGTCTCTTAAAATAAACGAGATATTTTAAAATCAAACAAAATTATTTCTCTTAAAAAAACAATTTAAAACAAACTTCTGGAATCTGTCATACATATTTCAATTTTATGTTTTGAATTCAATTCTCATTCACAGCATATTATAAGAAAGGGTTTATAAATGTATATAAAATATTATGTCAGACCTGTATGATTTGAAAGGCTCAGAAGGAACATAACTTCCTTTAAGAAGTGAACGAAAGAATTGAAACTGGTATTCTACATCTTGCCATAATGACCTAAGGACACAAAGAAACTACTCATGCTACATGATCCATTTATAATAAATTATACGTAAAACATAGAAAAAAATTTTTTATAAAACATTTTTGCACAAGAAAGAGATGAGGATGTCTTGAACGATAAGCAAAAACTTCTAGAAATGTCTACAACTTTAGGAGAAAATCATTTTATGTTTTTACATATAGTATACAAGTGGTCCCAAGTTTATTTGCTGCCTTTATAAGCCTGAAAGAGATAGATCCCACCCAATGAAACATTTCAGAAATCCATTAAAAATAAAGGCTTTGAGATCTCTCTTTCTACTTTGCCTTTCTGCTATATCCTTCTGCTCCTATTGTCTCTACCAAAATAGAGAGATAAGTAAATAGCACTAATTTTGGAATAGATGAATGTAATTTTTGTGTGTGTGAAAAAATAGAAAAGTCTGAATTTTCTTACTACATCATTATTCTGACAGTGCCACCTTTTAAGAAGTAAAGCATGAGTCATTGATCCATTAAGACCCCTTGTCAATGTATACCCCTGCATTACTCCATGGTTTCTGGCCAGTAGTTTTTATCTTAAAGATTCTTTTCTTTGTTTGCCCTTCTCCTCACATTTTCAGCACCATATATCTTTTAGGTAAAAAAAAAATGACAATTTTAAGGGCTGTATAGCTACAAGTTTAAGAAATGAATTTTGTCTTTCTTGACTTGGTTCAGATGAAAGATGGAGCTACAAAATGGAGAAAAAAATGGAAAGAAGAATGGAGGTGGTGAACATGAAATGTGCTCCCAACTCTTCTCTTTCATTTTGAATAGTATCTGTTTTTTGTACGAGTACCACTTAAAATAGGATAATAAGGGATTAATTGGACCATTACCCCCACCTAATTGTTACTTTTATCTTCTTCATAAAACTATTTTTGCCTTAATCTCTTTTCTCTCAGTAGCATAAGGGAAGCCCTGCATGGGCTGAAGATGTTATACAACATTAACCACTCATCAGTGCACACTTGTATTTTTCTCAGGGTGTCCTAGGCAAGATATTAATTGTAGATAGTCACTCACTTTTAGTGCACTACTTAGGTAAATGAGGATGGATTAGCTTTTCTCATACAAAGTGTATTGATTCAGTTCAAATCAAAGACTCAGCATCAAAAATTTCACAGGTATGAAAAACAGTGTCTTAAAATTAAGATAGGACAATTTGACATTGATGCTATGTATAAGCATAAATGTGATGTGTAAATTGATCACACATATATACACAGTGAACTATTTAAAAAAACATAAAATTACTACTCCACTGTATTGTAAATTTTATAAGTAATAAGAAATTAATTAAGAATATTTTCCTCTTGGTTCTTTAAAAATCAAAATCATGCGGTGTCTATGGGTTCTTCCTGACATTTCTGTCATAAGGGAAGAGAATGCTATTGTGCTATTTATTGTCTTGAGAGTGGTACTTCAGATTGGTACTATTCTTTCCATATCATTGCATTGTGGCTCATTATGCCATTTCAGTGAGTTCATGGCTGATGGTTTTAAACACAGACTTCTTGATACTTTACTTTATTTTCTAAACTTTTGAACTTTCAATATTAGCCTGAAGTGGGCTGGGGTTGTGCCTCAGCAGTAGAGTGCTCACTTACCATGTGCAAAGTATTGGGTTCAATCCTCAGCACCACATGAAAAGAAATGAAATAAAGTCATTATATCCATTTGCAACTAAAACACACACACACACACATATATAAAGAAAAAAATCAGCCTGAAGTGAGGTACCATTTTCTTTATGCCAGTTGATGTGTGATGTTTCAGTATATAGATTAATAGCATCTTTATCACTTCCTTTCACACTCAAGTGTCCTGGATTGGGTGACAAATTCTACAGGTACTTTGGTTACTGATAGAAAGAATCCACACATGAAGTCTTTGTGGGATTTGGGTGACAGCTTTTTGTTATGACAGTTGATAATTATGAGTTGTTTCTTTGCATAGAGTCACCAGAAGGTTTCTGCATTTATTTTTTTTTTTAAAGAAACCTGATTGGAATCACTTCTCCTTCCTCCAATTTTTTCTCTCAATCATTGTCCAAAAACCTGGCATGTTACCCTGACAAATGGAAAAAATGATGAGTAAGTTTAAAAGAAAAAACCACGCAAAATAGAGGCTGACCAAATACTAATATATTTTGTAGCTGGTGTAATAGTTCCCACACTTCTTAATTTTTGTCTCAATTAACTACCTCATTATTTTAGTAGTCTAATAAAAGGAAAGTGTTAAAAAATATTTTTTAAATTTGACTTGATTTCTTCTAATGATACACCCACTTCACTGCTTCTTTGTATGTGTGTGTGTGTTAAATATGCTTCAATTTAATATGGTTATGTTTAGGGACTGTGCAGTTTATGCCTATTGTTTCAGTATATAGATTAATAACATTTTTGTCCCTTTCTTTCACTCTCAAGTATCCTGGATTAGAGGATAAATTCTATCAGTATCTTGGTAATTATTTGACTCAAATAATTACTATATTAGTTTTTTAAGTTTATATCTTCTCAAACAATAGAAAAGGCAAGTGAATACATGGAGAAATTAGAACATTTGCACCTCTCTTAATCTGCCTTTTTAATTTAAAATTTTCTTTGTTGTGGCAAGGTATGATACGATATAAAGTTTACTGCCTGAACCATTTTAAATAAATGTATGGCCCAGAGCATTAAGTACAACCGTGTGGTTGTGCAACCATAACTATCGTCCAACTCAAGAATTTTTACCACGTCAAACTGAAATTCTGTTGCCCTCTCCCCAGCTCCTGGTCCCTACTGTCCTACATTCTGTCTCTTTGAATTAAATTGTTCTAAGGACCTTACATAACAGCAGTCATACAAAATTTATCCTTTTTTGTGTGAGCCTTATTCTATTTAGCACAAAACTTTCATACTTATCCATGTGACAGCAGGTATCAGAAATCCATAGCATTTAAGGCTGGATAATACTTTATTCTTTGTATATTTTTGTTTATTGAAGCATCCATGGACATTTGGGTTGTTTAAAATTTACGTGTTTTTTTTTTTTTAAATAATGCTGCTCTGAACATGAGTATGCAAATAATTTCTGAGTCTCTGTCAGAAATGGAATTACAGGGTAAACTGGTGGGACTGCAAATTGGTGCAGCCAATTTGGAAAGCAGTATGGAGATTTCTCGGAAAGCTGGGAATGGAACCACCATTTGACCCAGCTATTCCCCTTCTCGGTCTATTCCCTAAAGCCCTAACAAGAGCATGCTACAGGGACACTGCTACATCGATGTTGATAGCAGCTCAATTCACGATAGCAAGACTGTGGAACCAGCCTAGATGCCCTTCAATAGATGAATGGATAAAAAAAATGTGGCATTTATATACAATGGAGTATTATTCTGCATTAAAAAATGACAAAATCATAGAATTTGGAGGGAAATGGATGGAATTAGAGCAGATTATGCTAAGTGAAGCTAGTCAATCTTTAAAAAACAAATACCAAATGACTCCTTTGATATAAGGGGAGTTAACAAGGACAGGGTAGGGACGAAGAGCTTGAGAAGAAGATTTACATTAAACAGGGATGAGAGGTGGGAGGGAAAGGGAGTGAGAAGGGAAATTGCATGGAAATGGAAGGCGATCCTCAGGGTTATACAAAATGTCATATAAGAGGAAAGGAGGGGTAAGACAAGATAATACAAATGGAAGAAATGATTTACAGTAAAAGGGGTAGAGAGAGAAAAGGGGAGGGGAGGGGAGGGGAGGAGAGGGGAGGGGAGGGGGGATAGTAGAGAATAGGACAGACAGCAGAATACATCAGACACTAGAAAGGCAATATGTCAATCAATGGAAGGGTAACTGATGTGATACAGCAATTTGTATACGGGGTAAAAGCGGGAGTTCATAATCCACTTGAATCAAACCGTGTAATATGATGTATTAAGAACTATGTAATGTTATGAACGACCAATAAAAAAAAATAATGCTGCTCTGAACATGAGTATGCAAATAATTTCTGAGTCTCTGTCAGAAATGGAATTACAGGGTAAACTGGTAACTGTGCTTTTAATTTTTTAGGTACTGCCACAGTTTTCCAAGGAGGCTGAACCATTTTACAATTCCATCAGAGAGGCACAAGTGTTCTAATTTCTCCACATCTTCACTTGCCTTTTCTACTTTATTTTGTTTTATAATAGTCCCATTCAAGGTATGAGTCATATCTCATTGGGATTTTGACTTTTAATGATTAGTGAAGTTAACATCTTTTCCTGTGCTTATTGGCAAATTATATATCTTTTTTCATCATTTTATTTCTAAGACTTTTGAAATAGTTGCATATATTCATCACTGTTCCTTTGTGTAAAATTTTTCCAACTTCTGTAAGTTTCACTCCTTTGCACCACACATATTCCTACACTTCAGAGACCTTTTTCTTCAGTACTAAAGCCAGGCATGGTGGTATTCTGAAGTCTCAGCTACTCAAGAGGCAAAGGCAGAAGTATGGTATAAACCTAGTTCTGAACCTGCCTCAACAACAGATCGAGACCTTGTCTTTTAAAAATAAAATATTATTTTTTAAAAAATAAAGAACTGTACTGATAAATATCTTAAGTATCAGCTCCAATAAAAATTCTCAGTTGAGTCCTCACTTTTGCAAAATAGGACAATAACACCATAAAACTGTGTTTCTCTTTTGAAAAATCAGTTGATGGCTTACATCTTTAGCTACCTTTCTCCTTGCTTTTCCTCCTTACCCCTTTTCTCCTACTTGTACTTTATGTGGATATTTTCAAAATATTTTCTTCCTGTCTTCAATCTCTCATAATCCTTTCCTTTCATAAAATTATCCAAACTTATGACTTATCTAAACATGTATTTTCTATGACCAACTATTAATTTTCTCCAGATTTGGCAAGTTATCCATTGAATGCTCAATAGAAGCTTCTCTATTCTGATAATTTTGCCACTCTTCCTGTTTGCCTTGTTGACAATTATGAGTTCTTAAGCTGTCTAGAATTCACTGCCATAGCATGTTCTCTGATAGGCTAAGCCGAGCTTCTTCTCTCAGACCTGTTTTCATTGATACATAAATGCTAGCCTACTTATACCGAGTGCAAGTACCTGTTTAGATGACTATATCTTCTATTAGATCACTGGAGGAAGAGACTTGTGTCTCATTAACATTTCCCTAAAACAAGGCATAGTGCCTATCACATAATAAAGCCTGGTATATTTATAAAAGAAGTGAATAAGGGACCTTATTCAGACCCTCTTTTATATAGACCTCTTTTATAACTGTGTATTAGGATGCTTATACTGGATGGTTCTCTAACACCTTAAATCATGATGCTATAAATGGAAGAAAGGATATGCTCTTCTCAACCTCTTCTTCTTCAGTGATTGCCTTTTGTCTTTATTAGCATTGTTGCCCTACGATTTTAAGTCAAAACTTCCATCTTCTGTATTAACTGCATCTGCTCCATTCACAGTTACATGTTGTCCTTTGCTTCATCTTATCAGTATCACTTTCAAAATGTCCCACAATGTTATCTCCTGCTCTTCATTTCCATGACATGTACTTTCATTTCAGTAACTTGTTCAAAAAACCATTTGCGGATCCTAATTTCTCCACAATGTCTTCCAATCTTCTGGACATGTAATCCTAAATCCCTCCCACATCCCTCCATAGAATGTAATAAAAACTCTTCTTCTTCCTCAACCTGAATTTCCAGTTATCTAAATCAATTGCTCTTAAAAGTATTCATGTTTCCACATACTACCACTTGTCTGCCTTTGCTTACATTCAAATGAAGTGCCTCTTCCCGTGCAGATGTCCAAATCTACCCACAGTTTTAAGGCAAAGATTAAATATTTTTCTCCCATGGGAATTTCCTGATTTCTCATTCATTTGCAAACTAGAATTAATTTGCTTTTCCTCTGAACTCTCATGCATTTTTATGCCTAATTTAAAACATTTGGCAGTCTACAGTTTGAACAGTCTTATTTATGAACATGTCATTTTCTTGTAGATATTTTAAGTTCCTTGTAGACAGGATCCTAGAACCATTTATCTTTTGCTCCCTCATAATGAATTAAATAGGAAGCTAAGAGACCAAATTCCTTTTTTATTTGATAGATGCTCAGTTATTATTTCTTACATAGGTGAGTAAGTGAAATTTTATTTATGGTTGTACTGAAATTTCTTCCTCTTATATTAATATAATGACTTTTTTGAGTCTCCCTGAACCTTTTCTTACAAGCAGACAGGAAGCTCTCAACCTAGATGAACTCTTCTCTGGTTTTGTTCCTGTTCCTTTCTACATTACAACACAGACATTGCTAGTCAGCAAATAATTAAGAATTATTTGTTAGGAATATATTTTTCCATGAACTCAGGCTTATTCATTGTAATTGCTTTTTATTTACCCTGAACATTTCCAAGGTAGCCTTTCTTATTTAAAATTCTGTTTCCTAGGGAATTTATGACTGTCCACTGTTGCCCAGCAATGTAATATACAGACACGGTATTTTATATTTGGGTCACTATTCAAAACGGCATCTCCAGTTACCTTATCTCTGACTCACAATGCCTATGGACAAAGTCTTGATTACTCTGTACAAATCTTTATGTGTGTTTTCTCCCTTTTATTTATTTTTTTTTTCAGCAATATACACCAGTATGGGAGATATAAGGAAAGGCTGCCAAAATCATGCAGTAACCTGAAGTCCTAGATTCTTCGCTTGTTGCAGAAACTGAAAATAGAAATTTAATTCATAGCAGCCCAATTTCAGGTCAGGCATTGCCACAACATTATTTCTTAAGACAATTTCAGTTTTGAAGCTTGGTGCTCTCCGACTTAAAAGTCAGGGTAAGAAATTTGCATGTTTGGTCACAGTGAATTTCACCTCTTATATTACAACTCTCAGCTATACCTCTACTGAGAGGGCTTCTTTGAGATCAGGAGCATTCATTCCCCATTGTTTTCTGATTATACATTAAAATAGAAATGTTAAGATCAGCTAGAGGATAAAAAGAAAGTGCTCCTTGATTTTAGTAGTGATTATGTACCTTAAAGCACTATCTTTTTCTATATTCTCTTGCCTATAACTGGATTGATTTATTAAGTACTTCAATGATATGAATGCCTTGTCAATTTTGTCTCCTCAGCAATATCCATAAATTTAATTTATGGAATTTTAAATTTATCAATAACCCAAATGTTTGTTGCTTAAAGAATCATCCATGTAAATTTAGGAATCAACACAAAAGTTACAATATTTTGCCTACAAGCAAATAAAATTCTTTAGATAAGGTACAAAGCATCACAATGACATGGAGCAGAATTCAGAGCCAAGTTAAGCTTTGTATCTATCACAAGGAAACAGGACAGATCACATATGAAGTTAAAAATCTCAGAATTCCAAATGATGCCCTCATATTTGCCTAAGAATATGGCATAAGTATCAAGGACATTCCCCACTTTTCAGCTACCAGGGCAGACCAGACTTCTGATTTAGAAAAACTGACTCCTAGAGAGGGTACATGAACGCTGTGGGTTTCATGTCAACTTTCACAACCTGCAAAGACTTAATTTGTGCCCTTCAACAATATTCACAAACATGGACCCAAGTGTCTTTATATAACAATATCCATTGGATCACCATTTAAGTTTTGTTTAATTAAAATTGTCCAAAGTAAACATTAGACTTCAGAAAACTCAGTAACTTCACCACAGTATAGTGTTCATTAACCCATAATTTTCTAAATATAATATTTCCAAGCAGTAGTTTGGCAATGCTGACACCATTTGAGAATTTTGCCTACAAGCAAATAAAATTCTTTAGATAAGGCACAAAGCATCACAATGACATGGAGCAGAATTCAGAGCCAAGTTACTTCCTATAAAAAAGAAGTACTTTCAGGCAGGCACAGTGGTACACACCTATAATCCCTGCTACTTGAGGAGCTGAGACAGAAGGATTGCAAGTTGCCTTAGCAATTTAGCAATGCCCTAAGGAATTTAGCAAGTCTCTGTCTCCCAAAATAAAATTTAAAAATTGTTGGGGTGTAACTTAGTGGTAAAGCACCCCTGGGTTAAATCTCCAGTACCAAAAAAATAAATACATAAATAAATATTTTGGGGGAAAATTGATTAGAATGAGGTTTGGTAGAAGGAATTAACATGCAGAAAGAAGACAAAAAATAAGCTAAAAAGGAGACTAGCTATAAATCTAAAAGTCACATGATCAGACTTACATCCTAGACCTGGTTTTTTTTTTTTTCCTCTATGTCTGTCCCTCTCAAATTCCTGAGAAATCTACAAATCTTAGAGTTATTTATTGCAAATTCACTTATCTAGGAAAATTGGCTTATTTTGATTTAAGTTTAAGTGCACTGGAAGCCCACACAATCTATTTTCTTCTTATATAAAGCAAAGGCAGGGAGATGGATTTTAAAAAACTTATAACGTAGCATGTTCCAAATATTACTTAGATAGAAGAGACAATGAAAGACTGAAGATCCTGGAAGAAGATGAGACTCCATAAACATCTTGTGATCCATAGTCAAAGAAAGGACCTCGCCAGGCTGAGGTGGCTCCCACATATCCTCCCATGCCTTCCTTACAAAGTTTCCTGTAAGAAGAGGCTGGACCCCAAAAGTGCTTCTCACTCTGAAGACAGCCCACATTCTGCTCTGAAAATGTGTATCTTCACACCTTTCATTTTCTAAATAAGCTCTTTCTCTTTGTTAAAATCTGAACCATCATATATTTCTCTTCTGCTGTCTATCATCAAGGGCCTGAGATTTCATCTGCTTTTTGGAGAGAGCTACTTGAGACCCATTTCAATGACACAACCAATGCATTTCCTACCTCATTAGCCATTATGTTTGATCATTTTAATGGTATAATGCACCTAAGGTGAAACACATTCCCATGTGAGATTAGAATGATAATAAATTGAGAAAGTTTAGGTTTAAAGCATCATTTTAAGAAATTTAAGTGATTGGCTTTTCATCATTTCAGAGTGCATGTCTATGCCCTATATATTAACAGAACAATGTGCTATGACAAACAACTAAACACTAGCAACTCAGCATAGCATTCTATGCACAGCATTAGAAGATTAGCAATATAAAATAAATTTAAATAGTTTGTTAATCTGAATAAGTTTTGTTTTTGGAGAATTTTCCTAATGTTCAGCAGTTGAAATGAATTGCACTTGACAAAAGACTATAATAACTCTATTTGATTTTTTAAAACCTACTTTATACTGGATCTAATTTACATATGATATCATTGAAGGTAATTTTTGAATTACATGCACTTTTAAAAATGCTGATTTTGAAAATGTGGTTGATGAGGGTTTTTCTGTTGATAATTCCTTGTTTTATAAAATTCAGGCAGTTTCAAGAGATCCATCCTGAAATATGTATGAATCTCCTGTACCCTGGCATTTTTAAGAATTAAAATTTAAGAATTTTAAAATTAGAAGGTACAAATGCAAATTCATTTTCATTCTCTACTATGTTTATAATTCTTTATATATATATCCATATATATATATATGGATATATGTAATTTTTTTTAGAAAAGGTCATATAGAAAAATTAGGTGGAAATGAAGGAGATTTAATTTATCAACTTTTTAATCAAGCATTCTCATTAAAAGCTAAATCTTCATTTGGTTGATGTTTTATTCTAACTGGTTAAGATAAATAAGGCCTAGTTTGGCAAATTTTAATGTTTAACAATAGATATGAATCAAAAAGTTCTAAGAAAATAACATAAAACCACAGTAATTATTGCAAGCTTCAAAGAATACCCTACCTTGCTCAGTGTGGTAACCTATAACTGATCAGTCAGAATTTAATTACACATGTAGAACAAATATGATTTCAAATAGGAACAAAATTCATGTTAGCACTGCAGCTCTATTTCAAAAGAACATATAGATGCTAGAGTGGAAAAAATAAATAGTATTACAAGAAAATCTTGAAGCCATCACTGGAGAATATTTTTTTTTTTAAATAGTGGAACAGTGTTTTACCCAGGGAAAAAAAAATTGGTAGAATCACAGAAGTCCTGTAAGAGAGAGTGTAATTGTAACCAAAATTTCTCCAGATTAGTGCAGATTGCTTTAGGCACCCCTGGTCAGCAGGAAAGTATAAGGAGAATCAGAGCAATGAGGAAAATGGTGTGAAATAAATAAAAATTCAGTTCTTAACTTCAAAAGATGAGCAATGTTAGACTTGAATGTAAACTCACCATTGCTTGGGGCCCATTCTACCTTAGAAATCTCAATAACACTAAACTAAACTGTTATTTTAAAGGTTTTGATTCCTTGACTGCTACACAGATGTTCTTAAAGCAACAACAAGAATACAAGAGACCTACAAGAGTTAATGGCTGAGAAACTAGTGTTTTATGCATTTATCTAGAAAAATTGTCTTTTGTAATCTATAACAAAACATATATATATGGAAAACTATCTAAAAAATAATAATTTAAATAAATCGATTGTGTACTGTTGAATAAGATGAAACTTAATGTAAATAATGCTAATTTTCATGATTATGTTAAAAAGGAATATTACCTTCATAGAACAGGCATAGTATTACTTGGTAAGATATTACAGCACAAGGAATAGTGGCACATTCCAGTAATCCCAGTGGCTCTGAGGTTGAGGCAGGAGGATCACGAGTTCAAAGCAAGCATAAGCAAAGGCAAGGTTTTAAGTAACTCAGTGAGACCCTGTCTCTAATTAAATACAAAATTGGGCTGGGGATGTGGCTCAGTGGTTGAGTGCCCCTGAGTTCAATACCCAGTATCCAAAAGAAAAAAAAAAAAAGGTATTATAGGGAAGGGGTCATATTGTATTCCTCTTGGGTGTTTTTTTTTTTTTTTGTTTTTTTTTTTTTTTTTTGTACTAGAGTTTGAACTCTGGGACTCTTTGCCACTGAGCTACATCCCAGGTCTTTTGTTTTTATTGTATGATGGGGCCTCATTAAGTTGCCAATGTTGACCTTGAACTTGTGATTTTCTTGCCTCAGCCTTTCAAGTTGTTGGGATGACAGGCATGTGCCTCTATGCTTGGCTCTTCTTATTGTATGCTACAGTAGGATGCAACAACTAAAAATTTAAGTCAGTCTCAGGCTAGAAAGTGAGAAAATCCTACTATATTCTTATACCAGAGTACTATGTTCAATTTCACATAATCCATTTGTCAAACCACAGATACTGAAAAACTTGTACATTTTAAGATGTTAAGAGACCTTTGAAAAAGAATTAAGAAAATTTTGTAAAACTGTCAAGAGATTCAAAATTAAAGCTTAAAAGGTTCCTGAACAAGATCTAGTCCCTCTCTCTCATTTGCAGTCGCCATTGGCCTGGAAGTGATATACTGAAATAGGAACACTAATAAGATACTTCTGGCTTGATACAAGAAAATTTTCTGTATTTTATTTTATAAGTCTATGCATAAAACAAAATGCTTCTAACGTTTGGAATTCTCAAGACATGAAACACTGAAACTGTTGACTTCATCATTGTATCTGTACCACCTTGTGCAAGTTTAATAAATGCAAGCTAAAATAATTAACTGCATGGGATTTGAAATGACCCAGTTATCAACATCCCAATGCAACAGTATTCCAAGGGTTGACCTCTTAGCTCTTAAACTTTCAGATTACTTTAAGGTTCTAATTAACAGTGAATATTTGGAAAAACTTCACAGAAATGTTTGAAGTACAATATATAAACATCTTTCTTCCAGAAATGAAAAGAACATAATTTCTTTAACAGAAAATAAAGATGAAAATAGGCCAAAAATATTTTATATGTATCATATTTCATAAAATTACATCTTGTAGTTTAGTAAAAATAAAATTTCAAAAAATGCACATTTTATTAAGTTGATAGTTATATATTGAGTAATACATGTTATAATAGAAACATAATAGTACTTTATTTTTTTGGTACAAGGATTGAACACTGGGGGTGCTTAATCAGTGAACCACATCCCCAGCCTATTTTTTTTGGAAACAGGGTATTGCTAAATTGCTTAGGGCCTCACTAACTTGCAGAGGCTGGCTTTGAAATTGAGATCCTCCTTCCATAGTCTCCCAAGCCATTGGGAGTACAATTTTCAACTAGTGTTATTTATTAATATCTAGAGTGATAAATATAAGATATTCATTGAGGCTATGTGCCTCAACAGAGTTGGAGTTCATGTGTCAAAAAAATTCTGAATTTAAAAGTCTTAAAACACATTTAAAACTTTAAAAATTAGTTATTGATTAAAAATAGACTTAGTGGCTTTTTTGAAAAAAATTTCTACAGCAGAAATTAATTTATAGATTTATTTTGCCAAGTGATTAATAAATTTAGCATTTTTACAAAGTTTTCACTAGATTAATGAAATTAAAATTTCATAATATATGTACCTCATTTGCTCACTTGCCATTCTTTACTCAAAGTTCTGTGTTTAATATTAGAAATTTCTGTGAATAGTAGAAGTTTCAAGAAATTAGTGACCAATTGATTAAAATTGGCTTTATGATACTGTGACTGTTTTGGTGATTAATGTTAATATTTTCCATGTGTTTTTATGTTATTATTAATAACATTTTTCTCTTGATTTCTTTAATACAATACCTCCAATTCAATATTTGAACAAAACTTAAGAAGTACACAAACCCAACTTTTACTTTACATGACATTAACATGCTACCCATCGTACTGGGGCAGAAAGATGGTCAACTTTCATTGTAAAAAATCCAAAAAGTGAGAGATAATTTTGTTATTCTTGAAAAATACCATAGACCAATATTAGACTTCAAGTTCATTGAGTTCTGAAGTATAGCTAGTAATATGGATATGAATATGGATATATAATAGACATGTACATGGGTATACATCAGAACACACATGTGTGTATGAGTTTATATGTATAACTTTTAAATACCAAATAAATGCTATCTATCAAAAGTAATATATGAACTATGGATAATTTCACTTACCTCTGTTTTTTTCTATTGCTCTAATAAAGATGTGTATCAGTCTTTGACAATTATAAATTTATATTAGATTAGTCCTTCTAATTTAAAATAAGAACTTGACAAAAATATTTTCTGAGTGTAAATATAAACATACAAGTATAATTTTTTAAAAATTTATAAGCAGGTATCCTTTAAACAGTTAAGTTACATAAGATGGTCATAAAATATAAGCTAATCTAGCATATATATTTACTCATCTTTAGATATTTAGCTGAGAACATTTATATTGAGAGTTTTTTTAATTAAATCTAAAGTTTTACTACCTACTGAAGATTTCATATAACAGAGGACATCTCTAACCTTACCTCAATTTCAGTTATTATTAAATTTTCTATATAGATATAATTCCAATCATTAATTTTTTTTGTCATTTTAGATGGACAGCATGCCTTTATTTGTTCATTTTTCTGTGGTGCTGAGGAGCAAACCTGGTACCTCATATGTTCAAGGAAAGGACTTTACCACTGTGTTACAGCTCCAGCCCAAATTCTAAGCATTTTAATAGGAACCTCTATACATGTGCTTACAATTCTGTGTCTGAGAATATTTTTGAAAAACAATACTATGATATTTTAAATTTAAATGTTACTCTAATTAATGTCTCTTCTTATTTATGAGGATTGCAATGCCTTCCATTGTAATTTCACAAGAAGGATAATACATTTTTAAGTTTATAATGTTATACCTATGAAGTGTCTCAGACATTCCCCATGATTATCTTACATTTCCAGAGGAATAATTAGATATAGGCAAAGGAACCAAACCCTGGGTACACTTTTCAGTTCTTGCATCATTTTCGGTTGCTGACTTTGAGAAAATATCTTTTGTTTATACCATCTCTCTCCAAATATTGTGTCAACAGCCCCTTATAAATGCTGGATGCTCTATCCTTGGGTACAAATGTATTGTGTTGTCCATACAGAACATGTATAAGTTTTATATTGTTTAGTTTTGGGGGGTTTGCTCTTTTGATTCAGTCTACCTCTGAAGGATGAAATTACCATTTATTTTCTCCACACTGTGCTTCTGGTGGCATTCATCCTGAATTTTTTGTGCTTATGACCCTTTTAAAGTAAGGGTAATATGCTAAGTTTTTAAGAGGTGAATATTTTACATGTGTAACCAACAGTTCCAAGCATTGACTTTTTTTTTTTTTATTCTTTCTCATATACTCTAACCTTCCTACCAGGACTCAAAAAAAAATTGAATAATTTTAATGGTACTTACGAATAGCTAAGGAAAGGAAACCTGAATTTAAGACTGTGAGTTCTATGCTATGTTTTCTATTAGTCAAGAACGTTTGATTATGGCTAAAATCAACATTGAGTTTATGTGAAGTCTAAAATTTCCTTGTATTTAAGAGTTTCACTCTTCTACTACATAATCACATCTTGCCTACTAAACCAAAGTTAATGTAGCACAGATCTGCATTTCACTAGTTTTAGAAACTGAATCCTCAATATAATCTCAATACTGTATTCAAATGTATATTGTAGGGGCTGGGAATGTGGCTCAGGCGGTGGGGCGCTCCTCTGGCATGTGTGCGGCCCGGGTTCGATCCTCAGCACCACATACCAGCGGGGATGTTGTGTCTGCCGAGAACTAAAAAAAATAAATAAATATTAAAAATTCTCTCTCTCTCTCTCTCTCTACTCTCTCACTCTCTCTTTAAAAAAAATGTATATTGTATCACAGGGTTAGATAAACTCAAGAATATTCAGGTAAGTTGGCTGTGAGTACAAAAATTAAAAGCTTATCTATAGCTGTGTGCACAAGAAGAGAATTATGGAAAATATTAATAAATATTATGTAGGAAATTGCTATTAAATTTGTTGCTTACCATTCCTCTGGCATCATATTAGAATTTTTATAAAACTAGATATCTTGCTTCTAGAAGATATGGAGAAAAAGTATAGTAACTAATATCTTCCTTACTTACAATATCAGTGTATGATAGTCAGAAGGCAATTTGGTATCATATAATCCATTTGAAACCAAGGTTCAAAAAGATGAATAGCTGGGTATGGTGGTATACACCTGTAATCCCAGTGACTCAGGAGGCTGAGGCAGGAAAATTGCAAGTTCAGGGACAGCCTCAGCAAATTAATGAGGCCCTAATCAACTTAATGAGAAAGTATCCCAAAATAAAAAAAAAAAAAGGACAGGGGATGTAGCTCAGTGGTAAAGTGCCACTGGTTCAATCCAGGAACCTCCACCCCCAACAAAATCTATCCAAAATGTTGAAGTAACTTATACAATGTTATAGAGCTGGGTAAGTGGCAGATTAATTGCAGAAGCTAACAGATTCCTCAGTCTCGTTCTGTATATTTTCTTCCCACACAATAACTTTTTTGTTTATTTTTCTTCATAGTACTAGGAATTGAATCCTAAAGACCTGTACCAGCCTTTATGTTTTTATTTTGAGAGAGTGTCACTAAATTGTTGAGGCTAGACTCCAACTTGGATCCTCCTGCCTCAGCTTCTGAGTAGCTGGAATTACAGGCATGAACCATTGTGCCTGGCTTCTTATTTTTAACCTTTGTCTATATATATTTAGGATAAAAATCTAGAATAAAAATGATTTTGTGTTTTGGAAAATGATGTCTAGTATGGAGGGATAAAGAATTTAGGAATATGATAATTTCACTAAAACAAACAATAGATTGCTACAGAAAGCTTACTACAGAATGCTCTGTAGATACTTCTATCATAAACACAAATGGTAATGGTGATCACAATGGTGCTGAAAGGTATCCCATCATTTCCATCCTACTCACCTTGGGACCAATATCATTTCCTAAGATGCAAATCACTCTTCAATTATTGACAAGCCCCATTTCCCCAATTTATTTTTTCTAAAAGTGATTTTATTCCAGGGAACCATTTAAATTCCACTAAGTTGGAATTTTTGTCATTGAAGCCTGTATATAATCCTTTAAACAAGACATTATATGCATCAAATGGAAAAATAAGACATAAGGACTATTAACTTGGGGTTATTATAAATAAGAACAAGAGGCAAAATGGATGAAAGGACAAGACAAAAGAGTGTCTCATTTTAAGATTATCCTTCTGGTATGTCATTTTGGTAGAGCAGATAATGAAGAGATCACAAGGAGTTTGTATCTGCTGGGGAAGGAAGGATTATTGGTATAAGACAAAAATTGCCAATTGTTGCTATACATACAAATCAAAGATACATAAAAAAAAACTCCTTAAAATCCAAGACTCCACACAAAGATATTGGCATACTATTAGTTTTGAAGAATCTTTCCTATCACTCCAAACATATAAAGTAAAAGTAACAGTAGAAAAAAATAATGTGGCAATCTAAATTATCTGAATATTTAAAAATATAGTGAAGTAAATGTGAAATTAAATTAACATGAAGTTTATATTACTTAGTAGAGATCATGATTTATAAATATTATGTATTATCAGATGATGACTTAAGGAAGAAAGTATTCACTGAAATGTTTAGAGATTTATACCAACCCATTTAAGTGGAAAAGTGCATGAGTCACATCTATATTTGATAGGAATGTTATGCTACTATAGAGTAATAAGGATATAAAATTATTTTTCAAAAACACACAACAAAATTTAACTCACTGAACTACCACTATAATAGATATTTAATATTCTAATCATTTAAATAGAGATAAATTAGAATTTTAACCAAACTTACAAATCAGGTAAAAATTTATGGGATATCCTATTATGAACAACATTAGAAATGTTGAATAGGAAGTTGTCATCTGGTAGACACATTTAATTAAACAAATGTGCAAAAATCCACATTTACCTCTCTTCTTTCAGTTCTCTCTCAATAATGACAGCACGGAGTTTCCTAGCCAGTCTCCAACTGAAATGATGAAGACATTAAGTTTGGGAATTCTTTAGAAGCCATCCATCCCAAATGTGCTACATAAGACTATCGTACAATTTTGTAGGTGGAGCTGTGAGGTAATAATGTCTGCCTTCCCAGGCCTTCTCAGCTGTGTTCAAGAACTAGTACTGCTAAGCATGGTAAAATATGTTTGGAGAAAAAAGTATGTTCATTCTATTTTGGAAAACTTTATTAAACAAATTTGAACAAGTTTATTAGGAGTTTTCAAGGAAATTTCTTGAGCAAAAGAAGCATTAAGTGAATATATACATATTAATATGCCTTTGTGGAAATTATCCTTTTAAGAGTTTTGTTTTTCTAGTTTCACCATGAATTCCTTCCAAGTGACAACTGTTCAGTCCCCATAATACCTAGTAATGAGTTTCATAAGTCATTTGTAAAGGGTCATTAATATATTATCAAGCATTTATCAAATCATACAAACATTCCAGATGTCTATGTGTTTAAAACCAGAACAATAAAAGAATGTCATAGAGGTGTTTTGTGAGCCTACTAAACAAATAGGACTCATTCAAGTTAACCAAGAAATGTAACTGTCTAGTTCCAAAAATTTGGACCTGCTCCATACCATTTTTCGCTCCATATCTGAGGGTTTCACTGAGGGCATTTTGAATGATTGTAGGTATTAAATTTTGATAGGCATATACACCTCTGGATTTTTCAAGATTGTAAAAGAGTAGAAGCCCATATTTCCTGTTTTTCCATTTACAAATAAAAAATTTAAAACAATTATTTGAAAATCATATATAGATTGTAAAGATATTAATTCTTACCCAATTTTCTTTCTTCTAAAAAATCTCCATTAAGAAGGATAAATGTACATTTAGAAGGTGATGTACATTAAAAATATTTGTTCATGAATATCCCCACTACCTTCTTTCAATAGTCAACAACTAGTTGCATGCATTCTAGATAACACATTTGATAAAGCAGTTAATATGGCATTCCGACCTTGCATAACTTAGTATAATCTTATTATTTAAATATATTTGTGAGCAAACGTAAGTATTTCATCAAAGGTTCTGAAAATCAAGCTATAACCCCTAGAAGTCAGTGATTGCATGCAAAATCCAAGTTTCAAAATAATATTTTTGACTAATTTGCCCTTGCTTCATATTTCTCAATCTTAGCTTTAAATTTACCCTGATTTGGGGCTGGGGATGTGGCTCAAGCGGTAGCGTGCTCGCCTGGCATGCGTGCAGCCCGGGTTCGATCCTCAGCACCACATACCAACAAAGATGTTGTGTCCACCGAGAACTAAAAAAATAAATATTAAAAATTCTCTCTCTCTCTCTCTCTCTCTCTCTCTCTCTCTCTCTCTCTCTCCCACTCTCTCTTTAAAAAAAAAATTACCCTGATTTTAAAGAAAATTCAATGAACTAATTGACCTATAATTTGTAAGAAAATTTCCTTTAAAGTGTTTGATTTTTCTTCCTGGTACATTTTTCTTGCAATAAACCATAGGAATACTTACCTCTATCATCTCCTATTTCTACTTTATACATGCAGGTATGTGGTTATGTGTGTATATATGTATGCACAGACATAAAACGTAAATATATAAAATAGTTGGCAAGCAGAAAGAGATTAATTTAGTTCCATGACAGAAAAATAGTACTAGTCAAACTTAGGCTTTAACTCACTGCTTTAAACTCATTAAAATTCTTTCTTATGTAATTATTATTGTTAATTATTATCTATAATCTTAAGATTATGCTAGTCACTAGAAAAAACTTAGTTGTGAATATATATATATATATATATATATATATATATATATATATATATCCCTACCCCAACACACACATATAATTTATTTTTTTGTTTCCTATTGAAATTAAATGAGAAAATACAAGCCTACTCTAATTTTCTTGCATTTCTTAGTATGAGTAAATGCAGGACTCTATTTTAACAACCTTGGCAGACATCAAATTTGCTTCATTATATTTTAATTTCATTGTAAATGGAAACCCATTATGCCAGTGTACAAATGGGATAGCACTAAGAGATTCATCTCAAGGCTGCCCTAGGAGCACCTCTCCTCCCACCTAGTTTTCCTAATTACCTTGCTTTCAATCTTTTACCTGTCAGCTATCCTGCAGCAAAGCACTCCTTCCTACCCTCCCCAGTCATCCACTCCTCTCCCAGAACACTTAGGCTACCTGAGGTTAAAAACACTTCCTGGGAAACTTGTCAAATTTTAAAAATAATAACACCTTCATCTTCATAGAAATAGAACTTAGTGGAGGTAGGACTTAATGCAATAGTTGATGTGCAGAATTTTTCATTTAATAGAGTTTGTAATCACCATATGAGTAATGCTTTGGGGTAAGTGCTTAGAAACTTTATTTATAGAAATAAAAAAATGAAATATTTTCTAAATGTGAGTCTATGATTTCCCTTTCATCAGTAAGTCACTAACCTCACATGACATGTTTTTATTCCTTTAATTGTTAATGTAACATTAAGCAAATGATATTTATATTTGAGTTATCATCAAATGTAACCGTCCAAGTGAAGATATACTGCTTACACGTCTAAACCTTCACCTGAGATCTAGCTTCTTATGAGATGATGGAAGTATGTTTAAGTCAGCACCTGTGATTTCATAGTCACCATGATACAGGTACAGTGCTGAGATCTATATAACAACAATACTGGAACTATGAGTTTTCTCTGGGGAAATTTGGGAACATAACAAAGTATAACACATAAAGTAAGGAGAAGTTAGGCCAGGAAGAGGACAGCAAGTTTGGAAAAAGTCTGGTGATTTTTTTACACATAGTTCACATGAAACAGGACAATAAAGCTTGACATAACTGTAGATTTCAAGAAAGAGAATAATGGGGTGAATTTGAAGCATAAAGGAAACATTGGAATACAGACTATGTTATAAAGTATAGATTAGTTTTAAAGGCAAAATGAAGACAATAGGACTTTTAAATAATGAGTGACATAATATATATTGCACCTATGCGTTGAATCACTTTTGAGTGGCATTGGTAGAAAAGGAAGAATTTGGAATTAAGGAGATCAAACTGTTAAAATAATCTGTAAAGAGTGAGAGAACATGTTTAATAAAAAAAGAAAAAGTAAAAACATTGAGTCAGAAGACTAAAATGCCAAACTGATAAGGTTAAACTTATATGCTATCTATAGCTCGGCACCTGCATATCTAAAGTAATAATTCTTACATTCATTCACTCATAGACAATCACCATGCTTTAATAGCAATGCTAAATGCTGAGAATATGGTTGTGAACATAAAATATAGATAGAAATATGATATGTAAATATCTATCTTTGCCTACGTGCATACAGAAAGATGCTCCTCAACTTATGATAGAGCTAAATCCCGATGAAGCTACTATAATCTGAAAATATGTCAAAATGCATTTAATACACCAAATCTACCAAACACCATAGCTTAGTCTAATCTACCTTGAATATTCTAAGAACATTTACATTAGCCTGCAGTTGGAAAAAAATCATCTAATGGAAGCCTATTTTATATCAAAGTATTGCATACCTGTATCCAGAACACACTGGCAGCACAGCCCCTGTGCAGTACCTGTTGTTTACCTTATGATTGTATAGCTAACTGGAGGTGAATCTTGCTGCCACATACAGTATCACAAGTGTATCCTGATGCACATTATTGGAAAAAGATCAATATTCAAAATTTGAGGTGTAGTTTCTACTGAATTCATATTGTTTTAGCTCTATTAAAAAGTTAAAAAAACAACTGTATATATTTATGTGTGTATGTATATATTTTTGTGCATGTTTGTACATATTTATATATAGTTCAAAATGTACAGATTAAAAGAGATAGTCTTTTGAAAAATGTAAAAGTTATAAATTTGGAAGAATACCATAATAGAAAATAACAATTTTAATCAATAGTACAATGTGATCTGTTTTACAAGATTTTTGTCTTTTGTGTGTTTAAGATCAATGCAGTGTATAGAAAAGACGGGGGGAGCAAAAATGTAGGCACACAATCATAAAAGTAGAGGGGGACTAGGTGCTTATAACCAACATGATGGCTGTGAAGACAAGTACAGGAAAAACTTTTTCCACATATATTTCCAAAATTCAATTTTTAAGTAAGTAACTTAGTTCAGCACAATTCATAATAAATCTATTTTAATACATAAGCTCAAAAGCAATTTAGCATGCATATTTTATAGAGTATGGTTTAAAATTTTATTTCACTTAAATTTCTTTAAATTAGTAAGAATATTTTTATCTTCACAATAGTACCCAATATTTGAAATATTTGAAATCTTTTAAATGTCTTCTGCATAATAATTCTTATCCATAACTTTCAGTTATTATGCTGTATATATTTTATTTAATATATAATAAAACATGTTACATTTGATATGTGGTACAGGTTTAAAAACTACAGGTATATTTCCTATAATGCCATAGGTTTTCTTCACAAATTATATATAACTACATCACTGAATTTCCATTAAAAATTTTACAGGTTTGCATGTGAAGGATATGTGACTTCAAATATTCATGGTGCCCTTTTTAAAAGTCATTGAATTTTTGACTGTTTCTCAAATTCTTTGTTTTCCCAGTAACAAATCTCTTTCTCATCCTTTTGATACCTAAAAAACTGGTATTTTAAATCTTTACATATGTAAGAGTAACCTATAGATTTAACAGAGTTGTAGGTTGATTAAGTCTGTGTTTATCCCTGCAAACTGCATTTTAACAAGCTGCTCAGGTTAATTAGCTGGTAGTGATGCAAATCCATATTTTAGAAATACTGCTGCCCCAGGCTGAGTATGGAGTCCTTTCAGATCAAATGGAAGGAGAGCACATGGTTGGAGAGCACAGAAATGACCAGAGATGAAGGCAGATGTTAGTAAAATCAAATATGCCCACCAGCTAACAAGTTATTTTGCTTTTCTTCGTTAGTATACAAAAGCTCACTATTAATTTATGACTTAAGCATCCCCCAATAAAGAAAATGCAAGGAAAAACAAAACCAAAAACAAGAAACATGGAACTGTATTTTTCAATACGAATTCAATTCTAAATAATCATTGTCAATTTTGATACTTATCTGAAATCAGCATTTAAAATATTGCAATGTATTAGCATATAAAGAACCAAGTTTGGAAAATATACTTATGTAATTTAGGCATCCGGCAATTTGTTCACATTAATTGAATACGTGCACTGTGACTTTTTAAGTATCCACATATATTATTTGGCAAACTAAAAAAAAAATAAAAAATTTTTGAGGTTATTTTTTAAAAATATGAACTAAAAATATAAACTCATATATCCAGCCATTTTGTACATAAATCTACTTAAATATCAACTCAAAATATATATGGAATAAACTTGGAAATGAACAAAAAATGTTAAAATATTAGCATTTAGCAATGCTAAATCATTTTTTCAAGTCAAAAATGCACTGATCAACAACAGTAACACAGAAATTCAGAGAAACCTCTAGTCCCAAGCAATAGGGATTTGGAAGAAAGAGAAATTCAATGTGTCTCGCACATCAACATTTCAATGCAGGAAAGGGAACATTTTTCAATATATGAAGATAAACATAGTACAAACAGAAAAGAACTGTGGGCAAGAACAACCCATGCTGTCCTATTTTACTCTGTTTTCTTTAGGGGATTAAAAATTCAAACCCGAAGCTGTTTTCAGTACGGATAGTCTGGAAGCCTAAAAGTAAATTGATGTACTCCAATTAAGACAAAAAAATGTTCTAGTTAAAAGGTGGAAATATTTTTCAATCCTTAGACCCCAAATATTATTTTCTAATAATTGAAATGGAAATGTCTCTGACCTGGTTTAATCTGCTAATACAAATTTAATTACATTTACTGAAAATCATTTATGTGAGTTAAAAGTTCAGTTGACCAACTGAACTTTTGGACTAAACTGCTAAACTTGGACACAATCTGGTGGAAAACAGGCACTGAGGAAGGAATTTAAATGACTTGGATGTGAGGAATGAGGCATTGTATCAAGTTCTTAAATGCTCAAATTAACTTCATTGTAGTTCTGTTGCAAAATATTCAAGAGAAGAAAAAAAATGGAGCGATTTACCATAGAACCATGACTAGTCTTTAATTGTAGGAGGAGAGAATTTAATGCCAAATTCACTTAAACTTCTTTCTTAATATGAAAATCATCCTAGATGAACTAACCACATTTTCAAAATCTAACATTCTGCATCAACAGATTTCTTCAGAGTATAGAGAAACTCCACAGGATTAATTGATCAGATTAGACAAAAGACTGTTCAACTGGTGGTGTCTAAAACTTCAATAAATAATTATTAAATGTAATTATGAAGAAAATATTCAGCTTTAAGACTGGTGTTTCAGATAGTTTAGAACTGTGTATTATAAGTCTTCATTTAAATTCAACGTCAAATTTCTATCTCACACCAAGTTTTTCTTGTTGTCTTATACATCTCTCATGCTTACTAAATATATATGACAATAATGACTTTGGGATTAACATACTATGGAAGCACACATTTAATTCATCTGAGAAGATCAGCTAAAATATATCCTAATCACAAAATCATCAATACAGAGAACAATTATCTGTCAATTTTATCTTTTAATAGATCCATAATTATAATATAATACAGGGCTATGTTTATTTTTAAGGAAATTTTAAATCAAATCAGTTTGTCTCAGTTTTGTTTACCATTGTATACTCTACCTTCTTCAGGTAATTTGATTCTGATATGTTCCTTACCTATAATCACAAAACCTCCTTTTTTACCTTTTCTGTTCATTTGATACAAATACAGACATATTTGCTGTTATTTCAGGAGCCTGCTCCACAGTGAAGATTAATTATTCCTTTTCTACTCTTCTAACCCTAAGGATATTATCTTATGTACCAATAAAAATAAATGACTTCAGACAAACTGTATTAATAGCGCCAAAAAATAAGTTATTTGGATTCTTAAAAATTTTTAAATTTGGCTTATTACAAATACTGTTTAACAGTTTATCACACCAGAATGTTGCGGGTAGTAACCCATAGTGTTGAAATTTGTATAATTGGGTTTTTGGTATCCTAAAGAATTTTATAATTAAAGGTTTCCAAAGGAATCCATTTCTTACATACATGTGTCCCAGCTTGTTTGAGGCGTTGGGTCATTCCTTTGTGTATAAGGAAAGTAACAGGAACCAATATGAATTTGGCACCTGAATCAGGAAGCAGAGTTAATCAAATTGAAAAAGTATTCATCATTTATAGACAAAACTGTCAGAATAGACTACTAGATACAAAGAACCTTACTCAGAGGTAGACAAAATTTCTTCTACTCAGTCTTCAGGCTTCTATTTTATTATGGAGTAATTATTGTTCAATTTACAAATATTTACTGAGCACCATGGTGTGCAATGAAGATATAAAATGGAATAAGCACAGTTTTCACAGTTAAACAGGCATTGACAGTAAATAAAATAATGTAACAAGTGCCATGGCAGAAATCTGTAGAGAATAATAAGGAAATTTGGAGGAAAAAATACAGAAGGCCTAGCTGCTATTTGTACTTAACTATCTTTTAGGAAATGTAAGAATATAAGAGGAGATGAAGCCAGGCAGAGTCATCAAATTTTTCCCTTTGACATTGGTGAATAATTCTATCATGAAGATGTGTATATTGAACAAATATTCACAAAAGATGTAAATATTTTTGTAAACATTTTTTAAATACCTGAGAGATATAAAGATGTTTATCAAAAAAATACAAGTTAATTAGATTTGGATCCAAATAATGTCTTCAAGAAGATGACTTGACATCATTTGCTTTATTTAGAAAAAAAAGAAAAAAAAAAAAAACAACTCTTGGTAACCAATGTCTAAAAGGAACTGAATTGGGGCAAAAATAAACTTCTAGCTCTATAGTGCATTCAGAATGGTGTTCTGGGAAGATGAGCTAAAATTAATAACCTTTACTCAACTAACTTTATTTGAAGCAGAATAATTTTACTTGCTTGCAAAGATATGAGTACAATAACTCATGGTGGAAGTATGTCTGTTATATAATATTTGTTTTCATGATGCCACAGTTATCCAGATGGAAAGAGAAAGAATCTATAATTAATTTGGAAGTTTTTCCTATCCTGTACCAACTCTAAAAATATCTTGAAACATGGATGTTTGCCATCATGTAGCTAAAACCCTTGAGACAGTCAGTAAACTACCCACTGACCTTTCTGTTAACTGAGATTCATGGACGCAAGGATCATCTTTTAGATCTTACAAAAAGGATTACCTTTTTCTGCTGTCATCAGAAGTTTTTGACCTTTCTGTTTCTCCCCTCAAGAAACTGCTCTAGAATTCCAATTTTATCTTTATATTTTAAGTGTATAAGCCACAAACTCTTTTATTTTCCTTTAACTGAAGCACCTTTTCTTTCCTGGTTTGCCAATTTTGTATATTTTTTAATCTTAGAAAGTTAGAAAAACATTTACAATGCTTTCAAATACAGACCAAAATTTGCTATAAAAACAAATATCTACACCAGATGTAATGTTTTAATATAGATCTGATTTTGGATATGATCTGAGAAAATGAAGATTTGGCATATTTTTTATAAAGTTTTCTTTCCTGTGTTGATATTTTATTAATAATTGCATATTTTCTCTAAAAATACAGCCTAACATATCATATGATAATATTACCCTGGATATCATACTCTTAGTCCTGTTTTCCAATTATGTAATGACAGGGTGGTACAGAGAGAGTCATGGAATTCATTCGGTGAGAGACTCTAATTTCCTTTTATACTCTTGATCAGAATCTGTGTGGAAACACAGAATACATTTGCCTGCTAGAGAAAACAATGGACATAAAGAGACATTTAACTGATTATTTGTCCTCTTTGAGCTATTTCTAACTTATCAGGCCCAGTCTTGGGAATTTTAAAGATAAATGACTAGTATCCCTTCTTAATATTTTCCTATTTGGTATTGTCTATTTGGTATTATTTTTTACTTAAAACTTTCATTAAAATTTGGCTACAGACAGATAGTATATTCTTCTAAGTGTTCTCTGTAGAAAGAAGAAAAGTTTTCTGTGCACATTTTTGATTGGAAAAAAAAAGATCCAAATCTAGACTATTAGCACTTCAGTGATGTTCCAGTTACCAGGCTCATCCTGACACCTGACCTGGGAATAACTTTACATTAATCTTCCCAGGGAATTCTTATGTTCTGCCCACAGGCATGTGGACAAACAGCAGGAAACAGCAGATAAATAGGATTATACAGTTTAGGGATTTAATTGCTGGAACATTGAATATGCCTGGGAATTTGCTTTTGATACATACTATGCTTACTTTATATAGATTTTGTTTTAAGACCATACAGCTTATGGATATGAAGATATGGAGAAATCTAAGGAAGGATGAAACAGTTAATGGGAGAAAAGAAATATTTTTTAAAGAAAAATTAATTTAAAAATTCTATGTAGCAAAATAATATCTCTCCATACACACATTATAAGATTGTTTTACACCATAAAAATTTACAATTTTATATGTCAATTCAAGTTTAACACAGCTGGAGAAGTACATATTTTAAAAAGCTGGAAACTATTCCAAGAGTATTTCATAATTAAGAATATAAAGAATAAATAGCATCATCCTAAAAAAATCCAAAAGAAACATAACATCAGATGATATATCTAAAAGATATCATAGGTTGATCTATTGTCAAAACACAACTTTCTAATCAAAGTAGAATGGAGACCACATACATAATTTAAAAAAATTAAAAAGAAACAGATAAACTTACTTTCAGTAAAATATTTCAATTAAGCCAACGTGTTCAAAATAGTGTATTTCCATCATATAATCAATATAAAAGTTAAGGAAAAGAAACTATACATCCTTCATTTCATATCAAGTCTTCAAATTCCCAATCTGGAATGGCAACAGCTGAATCGTTCATTTGGCTAGTGGCTGATTTACTGGACAGCATCCATTTAATATGTTCCTATCCTGAAGTTTGTTTGCTCTTTTCTAAACAAATAATTTAAGATGATAGTTGGATATTGAATGAAAATCAAATCAGGTGCCATTCATATCCTAATGTGAAGAAAGGCAGTTCCCTTTTTAAAACAAAACAAAAACAAAATTTTCTCTGGGCTAAAGGCAAATGTTAGTGCAAGCACATTAGAAATCCTTTGTGGAAAATAGAAAATATATAAACTGGCATACATAAAGAAACACTTCAAAGAATTCTTTTGCTGTGTAAATGGTATTTAAAAGCAAAAGCATGGATCATGCTATTATCATTGAGTTGCAACAGAAGAAAAGCCTAAGGAAGTGAGGAAGCATATCAGTTTAGCAGACCAGTCACAGGAAGAGCCTTTCGCATCATGCAGCTTATTTCAAAACTGAGAACTGACAATCTGCAAGAGTTGAAAACAGCAGGGCACATAATAATTGGGTACTTCATTACATGCTAATGACTCAGTATATCTGTAAAATTATGGAAGGTAGGCAGAGATATGATCGATCATTAGAGTTTTATTTTTAGTATGCTATTTTTTTTTCACTGAAATTTCTATTTAATGCTAACAGCATTCTGTTTCTATAGTATGCATGCATATAGCACCACTCTATGATCAATACATTTCTGGAAGTTTGTGTTTACATGTCTTCATTTTACTTGCTCAATATTTTAGTCATAATATTTAAGGATCAACATGAAATACAAAAGAAAAAAAAATGAGAAGGGAGTTTTTTTTTTTTTTAAGTATAAATTTTTGGAGGCCCAGAAAAACATTTTGATTATTTTGTTGTTAGCTTTTATTTCCCCCCAAATAGTATGCCATACGGTACCTGATGAGTAATTCTAGAGTAAAACGTCCTTAATCAGATCTTCAGAAGCAAAGAAATGAAGCATTTGATTAAGAATGATCTCTTTTACAGATACAATCCCTTTACTTTCAAGATCATATATGTAAGAGGAGAAGACAGCATTTTAAAAGCAATTATAGTAACCCAATTCTTAGTCAGATTTAGGTGAAAAAGATAGGAAGGGGAAAGTTGAGGTTTGTTACATGGAATAAATCCATTCTGAATGTTACATTCTTGATTGAAATCAAATCAGAGGTTCCCTGAAGGCAGAAAGAAAATTGAAGGATGGAGATTTCCCTTCTCATTCTTTGGCCAATACCATTTTTGCCTGTGATGGTAATTTTACCCATTTTGTCCTTATCGAGGTTGAGAACTGACACATATTTTCCAAGTGTCTGACAAATAAGCTTTGATAATCTTAAGAAAGACTTGAAATCCTGTATATATGTAAATATATATCTATATATGAATTTATGATATGGAAACACAGATGGCCAAAATCTACCAAATATGGCATTCTCAAAGTTATAAAATTATATTTTAAACCCAACAACTGCAACTTGGAAATTTTTGTGTAAACATCTTTTTTTAAAAAAAATTATTTCAAACATATGCAGTTAGTCGGATTCCACTGAACAGCTAACATGAGTTTCAGGAAGGGGTGGGTAAGCACGCCTGCTGGCAGCTTTGCTACACACAGCCCCACAATCAAACATGCCTTTGTTCTTTAAGAATATGTTTTTTTCTGACCACTTATAATGTAATGTGCCCTGTTCAGGATTTTGCTGAAAAATTAACCACTGCACCTGTGCAGAAAGATTTCTACCTATGTGCCTCAAAGTCTACACATCTACAAGAACATTGTTATGTATTCAAGTATCCAGATACCTTGTTTTCAAGTCACTTCTATGTCATAGGTCAAGAAATGGGTTGAGTTTCAGAAAAGTTCAGCGATTTATGCCATTAACTGAGAGGAAAAATAACTATGAAGAGCAAAGGGCTTTGCATTTTTCAATCTGCAGTCACTGTTCTAAAGAAAGAGTGTGGCCTTTGGAACTGTGAAATAACTTTGTCCTTCATAAAGAGCTGCATTATGTCCATGTATTGCAAAATAATATGCCCTGTGCACTGGAGTGCAAACAAGAATTTCTCAAGCTCTTTGGAAAGCGTATGTACAGTTTAATCGATCTTGCGAAAATATATGACATGATATTGAATAAGCCCTAAGCAAAGTACATGTTAAGTTATTGAACGTGACTATTTTTTCCTTTTCCTCTATACAATGTTTCTCTTCTGCCTTGGATTCTCAAGAGAGTAAACCAGTTTCACTGACAATATAAACATGAGCTAAACATCTACCAGATGACAAAAACCTGACTGTGATCTTTATTTATCCTTTACTAACTGGGCAAATTTTAGCAAAGCATCTAAATTTTCTGTACCTCCTTTCCTTGTCTACTAAATGTGGACAATATATGTATCCCAATAAAATCTCAGAAATGTTTGTGAGAAAAAAATGAGGTGATATTTATGAAAGTTTGCATGTGATATTATCACAAATCTTTCACAACCATTCTACATGGAGCTGACAAATACTTTACAATGATATATATAGAAATGGAATTATTTTTTGCCACATGCTCAAGCTTCCTTTTGACTTATTTTTTGAAATATTTGAAAAGATTCCTTTTTTTGTACCAAGACATATCTGCATTATAGACAGTGGTATCTACTCTGATAATAATCATCACACATGGCAGCTATGTAAGCACAGGGGAGAGACACAGGCTTCTTCCCTATTGCCTGGAGAGGAGCTAGTAGACTGATGCTGAGGAACTGGAGGAAGGCCAGGAGCAGATGAGTCTTCCTTTGTGCCCCACAGTGGGACACACTTATCTTCCCCCAAACAAAAGGGATCATTGAGATAATTAAACTTGGAAGAGTCCCTTCATAATCCTTTATTTTTCTAGAAAATAGTTAGCTGCAAAAAAATGTAGAAAATTTGTATTTTATGCTTTTTGAAAAAGGCAAATTTGATAAATCTTATACCTGGTATACACTAGGAGTATTTTTTAAATATTTTAAATATTCAAAATAAAATCATAAAGTAGAGGACATACCACCAATTATGTCCTTACTGGGTGATATATACCATGAATAGGCCTGTGCATGTGGTTGCCAATTTTAGTTTTAGACATAAAGAATCTAGGCCCAGGGAATTTTGAAACTTTCCCATGACCTCATTGTGTTTTTACCACTTGGTGATTCCACTTACATTTGTCTGAGGAAATAGATACAAACTTAATAAAAAAGCAAATGGCTACAGGTAAAATAAACCTAAAATAAAGTGCAATCCAATCACTGTTACAAACACTTTCATTGATCATAATATACATTGCCTTATGTTTTTGCTTTTTGTGGAGCTAGGGATTGGAACCAACCAACACACACACACACACACACACACACACACACACACACACAGGCAAACAAGTACTCTACCACTGAGATACACTCCCAGTCACACATTGACCTTTTTTTTTTTTTTTTTGGCAGTATTGGAATTGAACCCAGGTGTGCTTTATCACTGAAGTATATCCCCAGCCATTTTTATTTTTTGATTTGGATTAGAGGTTTTGTTAATTTTCTGAGGCTGCTCTTTAAACTGCAATCCTTCTATCTCAGTCTCCCAAATAGCTGGGACTTTAGGTAAGGGCCACAGCCTTCAACCCGCATTGAAACTTTTAAAAAGAAAGTAAAAACTCGATATTGTATTTGGGATGACCATCGTGTTTGTCAACTTTTCACTGCTGTTTCCAAAATACCTGACAAGAACAACTTGGAAGAAGAAAAGTTTATTTTGAACTCACAGTTTCAGATATCTCAATTCCTGGTAGGATTACTCGAGGCCTGAGGTGAGGCAAAAATCTTATGACAGAAAGGTGAAGCAGAGGAAAACTGCTCACTTCATAGCAGCCAGGAAATAGAGGGAGAAAGAAAGAAGTCAGGAGAAAATATAAATACACCTTGGCCACACTCACCATGACCTACTTCCTCAAGCCATGCCCCAACTGCTTTCACTTATCATCCAGCAGCCTATTAAAATTGAAATTATTAATCCATCAAATGGACTAATCCACTGATGGGATCACAGTCCTAAGGGACTAATCATTTCACCTCTCAGGATTGCTGCAGTTCCTAATACATGAGCTTTGGGAGGGAAAAGTCCAGATCCAAACCATAACAACAAGAATTTTCATGACATGTGTCATATGTGAGATAAAGTGTGGATTATGACTCAAAGTCCTTAAGAAATTTTCTACTTTTCCTCATTATTAGGAAATATTCTAATTTATTTGTCATACACATATAATGCAATCTCTCAATTTTTGTCATAACAGTTTTAATTTCACTATGTGAAGAATGTAAAATATGAATTTTAGACACACAAGTATTATTTTAAAATATTAAAAAAAATTTAAGATAGAATGTAATTTAAACTACTTGAAGATTTTTAAATTATAAGATGAAAACATCTGGACTAAGAGCCATAATAAAAGGTTGGGTGTACCTGAATTTAAGTGAACAAATGAGAGGTTATCTGAAAAGTATTAAATACCCAAATGTATGATGAAAACTTTTATTTAACATATCATCAATATAAAGAAAATCCAATGACAAATTATTATATTACAAAAAAAATATTACATTCATTGGGAAAGAAAATGGAAGTAACTTTGAATTAAGATTATTATTTTGATCTTGCTACTGACAATACTGAACTTTATTGTTAATCTCTTTGATTATATGATGTATAATTTCACAGATGGGTATGAAAATTTATGTGATATCCCCACAATTACCTGGCATGAGATATTATTCAGCTTTTATTGAATTCTACTCCTCTTTTAGCACTTACTCTGAAAGCTCAGCTAAACAGAAAAGATGTATTTGCTAGGATGTTGAACAAGCATGAATCCATGGTCTGCTAAAGTGACTTCACAGAGAAATACTCACACAAAATAGGAGTTAAGAGGCATGTAATGAAATTTCTAAAGGGAGCTAACTTCCTGTCTTTGTATAAGACTGTCAGAATTGGTTTGAACAGCTCTAGGATACATCAAGGCATGAGTAAGGGCACTGAGTAAGTTAATTGATGCACTTGATTTCACATTCCATTTTCAAGCATCTTCAAAGCCCATCCAAGATTTGACAAAAAATAGTATTATGATTTTGTTTTGGAATGTTAAACATTTTCTTTTCTTCAGTAGTTACAATTACCTCAAAAATTTTGTATTTTCCTTCTCAATTATTTTTCAGTGAAGAGTAGAAACAGAGTTATGTACACTCTTCATCATGCTTCCTTCTCAGGTGCAAAGTCTGAATGGCTTGCATGATAGTAATACGGTCATTCTATTTCATGGTTTTTACATTTGCTGAAAGACTACTATTTGAAACACTAATCCTTTATATGGCAGATATGGATAAAATTCAGAGATACTTCTGTTAAATGTGATGGTCTATTGTTTTCCAAGTTGATGTTGCATTTTGGACCCAAAATTTAAGAAATGAAATGAAAAGAAACTGCTGAAATTGAAATTAGGTATCCTGAGAGTAATGATTATATTGAAATTAGCATTGTCTTTAGATATTTTTTACACGTATATTTTTAAGTAGCACTACATTCCTTTAATTTTTCACCTTTATATTTATAACCTTATTTTTAACTACAAAGATGGATGTGTACAGTGTCTCTTTTCAATAACCCTAGAAATGAAAATATATAATACAGGTTTTAATATTTTAAGCAATCATTATGCAAATAAGGGAATTAAGAAGTATTTCTTTCTCAGTATAGATTGTATCTATATGACCATGTAAACATCATAAGACCACAAGTACAATCTTATATAAATATAAGACTTCTCTGTGTCCAGGAAGGGCAATCCAGAAAACACTTTAGCTTTTCTATGTGAATGTCTGATGCATATAAAATAGTATTATGCATTCATTAAAATTGCTTTAGTTTATTCAATTATGGATGTTTTAATATAAACTTCTGCTATTTCGTGGTAATAGATTAACAAAAGATTAATTATCATTAATAACAATTTTTTTCTTTTGGGTTATAAAAATTAAATTATACCTAAAAATCAAATTTAAACTAAGCATATTCACAATTACTGCACTTTCTCAGATTAGTAACACAATATAACTATTAAACAGAAATCTATTGTGGTAAAATCAGAACACTTGAAACATTCTCCTTTTATATAGGTGCTTATAACAGTGATAATGCCAAAATACATTGTTAACATTTCTGTGTTATGTTAGACACTCTAGAAGTGCAGACTATGGTAAGTTTATTTTTAAAGCCCTATGGCAAAAGTGAAAATGAAAGAAATCCTTTTGACAGGAAAGAAAAACATGGGGTTGCAAATAGCATTAGGTGATGACCTGCATACACTTGAACATGCCCAAGGGGGAAAATGGCTGTAACTTCCCCTGATAGATAGCAAAAGGCTCATTTTAAGAAAGAAAGAAAGAATGGGGCATTTCAGGGAACATCTATTTACTCTTGTGAATTAAAGGTATGAATGTAAATCAGAAGACAGTTTCTGGGCTTTCTGCAGATAACATATCTGCATATGAATGCTTTGTGTTTTAATGATTCATTCCTGTAAAACTTTACATTGATGATGTAATGGTACTAAAGTGTCTTCACCATGGTATTATATATAACTGTATACAAATTTATTCTTTATGATGCTATGTTAATCTAAAATTGAACATCTTTCCTTTGTTCTTAGCTCTGAAAAGCTATGGGATGATCTTAAGTCACTATTACAGCCTCCAAGGTGTAGAAGGAGTAATTTATTTGTATTAATGCTGTGTAGTTCAATAAGATTTATTTTCTGAGATATCCAAAAACACAAAGAAAGTATTATGGGTTAACTACTAAATATGGATTTTCTGCTCTTTCCCTTTCTGCAAGACAACTTTTAAAAATAGGATCATTTAAAGAAATACAGTGACATAAAGAGCTAAAAATGCTTAGAGGATAGCTACTGGGCATTTATTCCTTGCTAAGTGGCTTTCTCCCTCTAAGATCACTGACAATGTTATTTTGAACGATATTTCCATACATATTCCATATAAAATTTAATGCACATAAATCTGCATTAAAAATTAAACATTGAAAACTGTCAATGGAGCCAAAAGTTGTAAAGGTAATTTCATTTTTTTCTTGGTAGGGTTTGTGTGCATCAAACAAGAAGCCAAGATTTTACTTCGATACAATAGTGAGAAACAGACCATGTAATATTAAATAGCTTAATGGTGCTTTACTGAGCATGTTATTTTGTATGTAATGTTTCTTACTCTTAACTTTTATTAGATATTAAATTACTATCATCAGATAAGTTGTGTTTTATTAACAAAAATATAGCAACTAACCAAAAATTTCTTCTCTACATGATTTATTGAGTCAACACTCAGGAGATTAGTTCTAAGACTCCCTGTGGATACCAAAATCTCCAGATGCTTAAGTCCCATATATAAAATCAAGTAAAATTTGCATATATATATATATATGAATATACATATATCTTTCTGTAAACTTTAAAATATCTCCAGATTACATATAATACCTAATTCAATGCAAATGTTATGCAAATAACTGTAATGCTGCATTGTTTAGGGCATAGTGACAAGAAAAATGTTTCTACATGTTCAGACAGACATAATTTTTTTTTTCAAATATTTTTTATATATGGTTGGTTAAATACTTGGGTGTGGAACCCATGGATATAAATATGAAGGGTCCACTGTAACCTCATTCACTTTTGTTTGGAGGAAGCATTTTTAAGTGTTAAACAAAGTATATTTTTTTCATAATTATATTATGAAATTGCTTGATCATTTTATATTAGATATCTGATAGTACTTTAAAAAGGAATAATAATTAATATATACCTGTTAAATATGTCAGTGAATATATTCATATTGTATCTTGAATTTATAAAATATTCGTTATCATCTCCAAATAAATGACCCATGATTGTAAGGACAATATTGCACATGTAAGATGAAAAACACTAAGCAACTCAGTCTTTCATTTTAACAGTCATGGTAGGGCTACATGGAAAAAGAAAAATAAGCTCTCTGGACACAATTCTATTCTCCAAAGACAATTTAGGTCAAATAAGAAAAACAAAAGCAGTATCTTTTAAGAATTTCTAACTATAAAAATCTTAATAACCCTTCCCAATAACAGTTTCTGGAAAAATGAAATGCTTTTTAATACAGAAGTATTACAAACAAACTTTAACTAGTAAGCACTAAACACGCCAATCATTTTTAATCCTTTTTGACCTTGACCAGATGCCATGAATAAACTCCATGTAAAGAACTCTGATTCTGAAGTGTCCTCTGGTATACAAAAATAGAGGCAATATTAGGAGGCTTATATATGTTTTCCTAAGGTGTTTAGAATGCAATGTTTTCATTAAAACATAAAGAATATCTTATAAAATTGTTGGTAAATTTAAAATCTACTTTTAATGAACTTTTCTTACTTGTTTCTTTCTTTCTTTCTTTCTTTCTTTCTTTTTTTTTTTTTTTTGTAGTGTGATGGTTAATAACTCAGTGACAAGAATCAAATTTCTTAAGTTAAAACCTGGCCACATCACTTGCATAAACATTCTGTTTGAATTCTTAGTACCTCAATTTTCTGTTATTTGGGAAGCATAATAATAGAATGTGTTCCAGAGGATTTATGTAATGATAAAATGCAGTAATGCATGGTGAACATCACAAAAGTACTTAGCACACAGTAACACTTCAATATTTTTCTGAAGGCAAGAGAATTTTGACTTTTTCTTCTAAATAATGTCAGGGGTCATATTTTGTTTCTTTGTACACTAATTAAACAATATATTCTGCCTTCATTGGTAAGCATTGCAACTATTATTGTGGTAATTAAAGTTAATCCTAACATGTTTTTATATGAAACTACATTTTAAAATATCTCTGTTATTATCTAATGAGGTACGTGGAAAAGTACTGCTGGTATGTAATAAGCTCTCAAGAATTTAATAAATATTAATTCAATAGTTGAGTTATATTTTGACAGAATTAGCCTATTATATTCTGATACAACATTTTGTCCTAAGAAATAATTTTACTTTTGGTAAGATTAAATTCCACCATAGCTTAAAATTCCTGATTTAATGTATATTTTAAAGTTCATTACAAGTTACGCTTGGCTAAGTAATGATGGTTTTTCCTTAAAATAATTTTTCTACTTTTTCCATAATAATACTAATATGCTTTTTTAAAAGGCATTCATTTACAAAATTAGGACCCAGAACAAAACAACAGCAAGCATAACGACAGCAAATACACAGTTGTCATGAGAATAACTCCTATATACTGGAAAATTTTTTTTTTCCTTAAGTTCTTATCTTGTCTTCCTACAGAGGCAAGATGGATTAGAAAGTCTTTCTACAGATACTCTATTACTTGAGGATACCTTTCCCCTCAAAAATCATATGTTGAAAATACTTTACATAAATAAAAAGAAGTAAATCTAAATGGCATTCAATAATCTAGCCTACAATACATTGTAACTCATCAAAATACTTCACTGCAGAGTAATGGCTATTTATTATTTTGATTGTGTGGTTGGTGTGGTGCTACCCTCAGCTGCTGCTCACTGTTACTACTCAGCACTTACAAAGAATATGTGATAGACATCATTATCCAAAGTGCATGTATGAAGACATGAATTGGTGTGAACATACTTTATATACAAACAGAGATATGAAAAATTTTGCTCTGTATGTGTAATAAGAATTGTAATGCATTCCACTGTCATGTATTTACAAAATAAAATCAATTAAATATTTTTCAAAAAGAATATTGTGTATCACAAATCACTAGTCAAAGAAAAGATCAAAATTTAAAATTTGAAGTATGAAATGTATGGAATATTTAGTACTTTTATCATATCATAAAGTCAACTTCAGCCAGATAATCATGCTTTCCTAAAAATACTTTTTAAAGTTACCTAATGATTAGCTTTATAATAAAAAGCACTGTTAAAGCACTTTGATTAATCAATGTTTTTCTGCCTTCTTTTCAAGTAAAGAACTATCACCCTTTGTTTAACAAAAGATCAGAGACATCACTTATTATTAGTTTCCAATACATAGTTTGTAATATGAATACAAATGACAATTAAAGACATATAATGCACACATTATAACATTGTTATATTTAGTACTAAATAAGAGAAACAGTAAAAGAACAATAAGAATCAAAGAAAGTGGGAATAGAAAGTAAACAGATACAAGTTAAAATGCCCTTTCAGCATCCCTCAGGTGAAGCTTTACTGATGTGTTCTGTTTGCATGGTCTCTCCTGTCTCTGCAATCCTGAAGAAAACTGTATGTTCATTTAAAAAATTTTCACTTAATGTGTTATATTGCCACTTAAAATGTTCCCCTCCCAGTTAAAAGCACCCTAATTTCAGATACTTATTTTCACATCTTCCATGACATACAGATCTCAATTATTTAAAGAAGAAAATCTAATGTAGCAGGTTATATCATTCCAAGGCTTGCTATATTTCTACTCATTCAAATTATTTTATTACCTCTTATGCTATTAAAAAAAACTGCTTGAGCCTGGTCAGTAAATTAGAACTATTATAAAATATTTTACCACCATCTCTCTCAATACAGGAGCTCTTTACCACCTAAGTTCCCTATTCATTATCTCAAATATTGGCTATGCCAATTTCCTCTCGTTTATTTGTTCATTGTTTCCCCATTATGTGCTCTGCTTTTATGGTGCTCACTGGAGTGCAGAACCTTGCAAATTTGTATAGCATCAGATTGCTTACTGAGCTATGCCAAATTGCATTTTGATCCCAGTGGATGGATTTATTCAAACTTTTTTGTAAGTTTTTTTTTTTTTTGATGTTTAGAGAAGGCTTGCTCAGAGAGGGAATTGTAAAAATGGAGGAAACTCACTGATGTTTATTCCATCTTCTTCATAATACAGAGGTAAAAATATTTCAAACTTGAATATGTGACTTTGTTTATCTTAGGTTAGTGACAGAGCTGAGAACAGAATTTAGCTTTCCTAGCTCCCTCTCCAATTTTCTGTGACAGTTTTTTCTTTTCCCAATGGACACAGTGTAGGAGATAGCCAGCTGATTTAAACAAAATTATTGTTAAATATGTTGTCTTCTATAAAATTTATGTTAGGCCCCATAGATTGCTACTCCAATAGTTTTCAAATCAAACTATAGGAATCTACTTAAATAATAAACCAACAAAAACACACTGAACAACACTTATTGAAAATTATTCTAGCTACTTGTTATATGTTGTTACATGAAGAGAAATGATTAATTTAAAAAAATCCTGTCATCTTGAAGTTTATATTTCAATCAGGGTAAAAAGAAAATATACAATCAACATTGAGAGAAAAAAAGAACAATAAAATAATTTGATAAAGGTATTCAGTTTAGATACATGGTATTCTCTATAAACTTCTGTGGAAATGCAGAAATATTCAGAAGTAAAATGATTAGATTATGACAGCTGTAACCTAATCAGTTTTAGTTTGAATGGTGATCTGGGTGGTAATAGTAGGTATGTTCCATCGGACTGGAAGAGGTGGGCCTCTGGGAGTATGCCTTGGAAAGTTTCATCTTCTA
This sequence comes from Urocitellus parryii, assembly GCF_045843805.1. Taxonomy (NCBI): domain Eukaryota; kingdom Metazoa; phylum Chordata; class Mammalia; order Rodentia; family Sciuridae; genus Urocitellus; species Urocitellus parryii. The sequence goes on from NC_135532.1 coordinate 191,280,598, forward strand.
TGTGGGCCCCTTCTACCTCATTCTCTCTCCTTCCTAACTGCCATGAGCAAAGCAGTGCTCATCTGCTATGCCTTCCTGCCGTGACACTTGCCTCATCTCGGGCCCAGAGCAATGGAACCAACTGCCCATGAACTGAACCTCCAAAACTGTGTGCCAAAATAAAAATTTCATTCTCTAGGTGGTTCTTGTCTTTTGATCACAACAATGAAAAGCTGGCTAATGCAGAATTTGGTACTGGGAAGTGGGATTGTCACTGTGACAATCTAACCATAACTTCAGACACTTTCAAAAGTGGTTTGTGGGAGCACTTTGAAAAAGTTTTGAGATGCAGACTGGAGAAACATGAAGATATATTGTAAGCGGAGAGAAATAGGTGATTCTGTGGGAACTCGGAAGAGCATAATCCTGATAGGATTACAGACAGCAAAGACTGTGCTCACTAGGTTATATCAGGAAATGAGAATTCTGTTGGGAATTGGACTAAAGGACATTTGTGTTTTATATTCTGAAAAAAAAATGTGTGTATATATTTACTCACCTCTTGAGACTTTACATGAAAACAGGTGATGGAATAATTAATCTGGAAGAGGAAATTTCAAGATAACTCAGCATTCAGGCTGTGGCATGGGTATTGCTATTAGGTTATAGCCATATTTATTGTGAAAATTAGGAGCAGAAAACAAAGCTGAAGGATTTTAAAAATTTGCAGTTTGGCTAGAAGAGTGCATATAAAAGTATAGCCAAGGAAGGTGTGGTTGTTGAAAAGATTACATCCACTAAAGAATTCATCTCAGGTTCAAGGATGTAACAGTAACAGTTCCTTTTAGAAGAAACCATGAGGGAATCCTTTTTATACAGCATGCTCTAGAAGTTGTTTGCCCAGAATTTGGTTCACCATATGCAGTCACCCAGGCAAATCAGAGGCCATTGCAACTCTGGTACCAGGGTAACTAGCTACTGCTTAAGCTGGCAGAAGACCCTGACATTGTGCACAAGGTGCTTGTACTTTAGTAATGCAAGATGCTGGTGATACAGGGTCATGGAAGCTTTCACCAAGATTTAAAGGAAGGTCTGGAGGGCTAGGTGAAGAGTAGTAAGGTCAGAATCCCTGAGGGCTTTCCCTGAATTGGTGATGTGAGAAGATGTGAAGGTGGAACCAAACCTGGAATGGAGACTCCAGGAATTAAGAGATGCCACTAATGTGTACTATCTGCCCAGGTAAGCTGCTGGCTGTGGAGAGAGGTATGCTAATAAGAAAGAGGCCATGAATAATCTCTCTAGTAGGTCCAAAGAATGAGACTGTCCAAGCCCTTTGGAGAGAACATCTCATTACCATGTGCCCCAGATGCTGGGAGTGGTGGTACAGGAAATTTTTGCCCGGTTAGGTTCATATCTTTCTTTGGTCCTATCCCTCCTTTCTTTGCCTCTATCTCTCCATTTTGAAAAAGGAAATTTTATCCTGTGCTACTACATATTGAATATATGTAGCCTGCTATTGATTTTAATACTGAGTCACAGCAAAGAATTTGCTTTAATTCTCAAAGGAGATGGTGGACTTGGATTTTTGGGCAATACTGTTTTAAGACTATGGGGACTCTTGGAGATAGACTGAATGCATTCCTCATTATGAGAAGGCAATGAGGTTTGGGGGACCAGGGATAGAATATTATAATTTGCATATGAGCTGTTCCCCCAAAGCTCCTGTGTTAAAGCTGGAGGTGAAATGATTAGAGCTATAACCTAACAAGGTTATAATCTAATAATGTTATAAGAGATATAACCTAAGAAGTCCATCCTACTTTGATGAACAAACTGGATGGTAGCTGTAGTCATGTGGGGCTGGATTGGAGGCATGTGCATTCATCTCCCAAAAACTAATGCCTCCAGAATCCTGATGGAATCCAAATCTGGAAGCCCCCAAAAGAAAAGAATTTCTCCACATCATAGAATTTAGCAAGGAATAATATAATTCTCTCTACTATTAGTTGTTTTTTTTTTATTTTCACTGGTATTCTTTTGTGTTCATTTGATACATTCTCATTTTTATTTGATAAGGTATACTTTAATCCAATTTTATGTATTTCTTTTGATTTTGTGTTATCAGAATTTATATTGTCTAACCTTTTTATTCATGCTCCTTTTTATACTTTCTACACTTTTGTCTTTTTTTCCCTCTTTCCTTGTATTACCTACCTCAGTCTTTTCCCCTTCTTTGATTTATTTGTTTATTGGTTGGTTAGTTTTTAGTTTGTTTCTTTCTATGTCTTATAAACTTTTAATATAAATTGACACTCTTTAATATCTTGTTTGTCAGACTATTCAAGAGTATTGCTCTCCTTTTCCACTTTTAGACTAGTGGATTCATGAAGAATATTTTATATAAAATTTTATGGCTTGTATAGCTGTATAGTTTTATGATTTTTTTTTCTGAAGTGGTCAATTACTATCTCCTCTCTAAGCAGGGTTACAGACTGATCATAGCACTGTTATTATGTTGAACGAGTGTTAAGATGCTGAGATGCACTCCTAGCTCATGACACATAATAAAGAGAAAGTAGTTCACCAAAAAGGCATTCACTTAACTGTGGTACAGATATCCTTCAAAATGGAAGGGCAAATTTCAACACAGAAACACAATAGGAAAAGAGCAACACAATAAAATGCCTCCAAAAGTTCAAAACTCTCATAACAAATAAATTCAGTGAAGTGGAGGAAATACTGGATAAGAATTCAAAAAATCGAATGTTAAAGAAATTTTAATTTTTAAACAGAACACTTTTGTCATTTTGGATACAGGTACTAGAGGCCATTATTTTAGTAGTAAATTCAGTTATTAAAAAAATTTTAAAACTAAAGTTTGCAATACATTGGACATGTGAACCTTTTCCAAGTATGAATTTTATGAAATCTAAATATGTATCAAGCATCTTTGTGTAAAATTTAGCATCTACATTGAGAGGGGCTGTCAACATATTAAGCTTAACACTATTTATACAAATAGGATTTGTATGAATGTTCTATGATGATTCATTAAGCAACATGTAAAATTGATTCTAAATAATTACATACAGAAAAAAAATACTTTTCTGAGTTTGTAAGTCAATCACACTTAGAAGATTTTAAATGCTAAAGATATCCCTCTAAAGTAAATCTATCAATAATTCAAACGTCCTTATTGTACAATTTTCAAATTTTTTATTTCAATCCAAAATTGTACATAGGTCTGGAGAGTAAAGGGAGTAGATAGTTAACAGAGTGGAAAAGACACTATTTCTTTTAAAGATATTTCTGCTTTATGTGCAAAGCTACCATTAGCGTTAACGGGAGTTAAACACATAAATCCACAGTGCATCAATAGAAGAGCGGAAACTATAATCTATAAAATGAATGAATTAAATCATTATGAGTAATTCTTTGGCACATGACCTCCTCTAAGTTCTATCAAGTACATAGTCTGACTTTTTGAAATGGTACTTAAAAAGGTTTTACACCCTAATTGAACAGCCATTCACTGAGCTTATTTTTCACTTAGATCTCTCCTAATACCTGTGAAGTAGGGTTTTTAAAATAGGAGATGGGATGGTAAAAGCAGTAATTTCTCATCAGGGAATATTTAATAAGTGGAAGCTATTAGCCCACGAAAGGACACAAAATAGATTAATCTTTCAAAGATACGTCATTTTGGAGTTATAAATTGTTCAGTGCTCTAGGGAAAATCTTATAGTTGTATAAAGGTAGATTTACATTTACACCATTTTTTCATAATTTTTAAGAACAGATATTTTTCATAATCATTAATTTGACTATTCAAAAATCATCACCAAAAATTAAAAGATTATCAAATTTGGGTAAAGTTTACTTCTTATAAATTCTTATATGTTTTCCTTTGAAGATGATGCTAAGAAATTTAACTTTATGACTATCATATTATTTCATTTTATTTATATGCATGTTATTATATAAAAGAAAATATAATTCCATGTCCTTGATATAATGATTTAAAAAAACAAATAGTAATCTTACTGACAGATCAATGGTTTCTAAAAAAAAAAATGCCTTAGCCCACAAAAATGATTAGATATTAACAGCTTTCACAACAATCATACACAACACCTAAAAAAGCAGGTTCAATTCTATTGCTTTTATTTTCAGTTAAACTTATGATACTCTAAGTGCAATTCACACTGAGCTTCAAAATTTCTGTTATTTGTTTTGGCAAAGTTAATCACTCTTCCTTCTTATAATATATAACACCATTATTCAAAGACCTCAAAATCTCATGAGTCCATGATTTTAGATTTACCACAAAGAAATAAACTCAGAACTATCTATATGGTAATTCATGGAAAATATTATGATGGATCCTTGAGGTCATAGTTATTAAGACAAAAGAATGGAGTACAGATTTCCCAATACTGAAGGATAAAGATTGGGGGCACTACTGGTAGGTAATTTATTATTAGAGTTTTCTATCCTTTTATCATATATAAAATTAATTTTAAATGAAATTTTTGACACAAACAAAATCACATGCCTATAACTACATTTTATAAGAACTTGTTCTGATACAAATATCTTTTCTGAATTTTTCTCTTTCCAATTTTATTTCTCTTAATTCTTACCTCTATCCCTTCCTTTCCTCCTTCTTTTCACATTCTGATATATTTTATTTTTAAAAAAATATATTAATACATAATTAATAACTTTCATCACCAAAAGCTTTTAAAAAGTATTTTGTAAGTGTTAATTATATAACATTTCTTTTAGGGAGTTTATGCTACTGACTCTACAATACATTTTAAGTGCCTTAAAATATTTTTTTAAAATAAAAGCTTTATGAGGATGATACTAACATTGTCGCTATTTTACAATCATCACTGAGACACAGAGATCTTAAGTAACTTGTTAAGCAGAAGGGTGAAGATTAGACCCCAATATACTATGACTCCAATCCATGTAATTATCATGCTATGATGCTATCACAAATTGTAGAAGGCATCCAAAAACAAAAACTTTTTCTCCGGAAAACGGATAATGAAAAAACTATGAAAGTGTTAATTAGTAAGTAAGATTTTTGTATTAAGTCAGGTTCATGCTCATTCCATCTAGGAATCTGAGAACAATCTAATACAATCTGTTTTTAAAACCATATCTCATGCTGTGATTTATAAAACTATTTAAAACTTTATGAATTAAATTACATTTTCTTTATAAACCACACCTTGGGAATATTTATCTTGGGAATTTAGTATCAATTAGAGGGAACAGTATACTTCCTGTATTTTTCCCCCTTAACTTTGCTTCATTTTATAGCTCAAAATAGAATGAGAAAAAATAAAGATCTCGCCTTTTTTTTTTTTTTTGGTGGCATAGAAGTAACTTTTTATTTGAAAACTGATGCTCTTAAAATAGTAATCTAAACTTTGCTTTTTCTTATGGTACAGTGTTTAGAAGATAAGAAATAAAACTAATTTTTCCATTTAATGATGTTTTAAGGAAAGGTCCTAGACAACCTAGAAGAATTGAATTTAATATTTCCATGAGAACAATTTGATTTGAAGTACAGCCATGCTACACATTTTGGAAGTTGTGTTGAATGAATCCAAGAGAATTTCACACTAATTTTCTCTAGTTTGTTCACATTTCACATTCAAGCTTTTAGGCTTATGTTGAAAAAATGAATGATTTTAGATCACATAATCACCACATTTCTAAATAAATGGCATTGTTTAGTGGGGAGAGGAGGGAAAAGAGTGCCAGATGATGAAATAATATAGGATGCATAATTTAAAAGATAGTTAAAATGTCACTATTTAATATTTTGTGAACATTTATGTCTGTAAAATACTTCTAGAAAAAAATGCTTATTGCAAAAATGGAAATACAATAATTTTGAGAAGTTTAAAGGGAAAACACTGGAATGTGAATGTATGAGAATACTGTTATCAAAAAGCATGAAACTGTTAATTTTGGGAGAAAATACAGATGATAAAACCAAACTCCTGGGAAGAAATAGCAACCCGCAGCTCAGGTTACAGCAGCCGTCATCAGGTTCAGGAGAATCACATCAACTGATTCGGACTTACTCACAGTCAAAAACATAAAACAGTGCTAATGGTTGTGTCATGTCTGATCATTAAGAAAAATGGTATGTAGGTCACACACTCATGTACAGTTTTACTTCCTGGCTTTTACAGAGGAGTATTTTGTGAGAAGTATATTATTGATATCTATTTCCTTGGTATAGCTCCTATCTGTGGATGAAACATACAGAGTGAAAATTGTAAATAGCTATGACAATTAAACATTTTAATTCAGGATTTATTTTCTAGTTCTTTCATAAAAAAATATTACCAAAGGAAACTTTTTATGCTTAGTAGAAAGCTAAAAACAGCAAAAAGAGAAAACACCTCATATTTAACTCATGCTTAAAAGGTTGTCTTATCTCTTGCACAAAAATTTCATGTTGATTATTGTTATTTAATGTATTGTTTTTTATAATTACATGATGTATATATTCTGCAAAAGTGTGTGAGATTTTTAACAAAAAAGTTAGGTTTTTAGCAGAAACAAAATTTTTGATGCACAAAAAAATACATTGTCCTAAAATTGTAGGTAAGTCACAAATAAATAATTCAATGATCCCATATATGTAGTGAAGGGAATAAGGATTAAAACTAAAATACTGAATTCTAAATCTAGAGTATTGAATCTCTTTTTTTTTCCCTCTTCCATTATTCTCCCCCACAGGGAATATTCAAGTTTTGCCCACAGTAATTTAGAAGCACTGGTCCTGAAATAGAGGGGAAAGACATCAAGGGCCATAATTGAACCATTCACTCAGCTTTCCTTTGAGAGCATATTTGATTGGCATAATATAAAAATAGAATACACATTTAGAAATAGACTTAAAACTGCTCTTGGAATGAGGACTAAATGGTTCATGAGATTGATGAGACAAAGATTCTATTACTCCAAATCACTGGCTTGAGTCCAGCTTACATGAAAGTGACTAATTCATTACCATAGAACAATCTTCAGAAAATGATATGGTATTCTAAGTTAATGTCTGTCTCCATATGAAGAGATCTTTCAACAAATGCTGGTTACAAAAAAAATAAGTCCAGCTAACCAAAGAAACTCAAAAAACAAAAAAACACCACTTACTTGAAGTATGTATCCTTTATCTTATAGGTGTTGGCCAAACGTTTTAAATACTTGTAATTATAAAATGAGATTATTGAACAAATGGTTCCTGAACCATTATATCAGGGTGTGTGTACAAGAGATTATAAATATGATGAAGAGATCATTCAGTTCATTAGAAACATTTGAGGAATATTATTTTCAATGTGTTTTTTGACTAAATGTTCCACTGGAATTATACTGTATTTCCATAGAGTTCTGAATTCTTACTTTTCTTTCCCTGTTAAAATTCAGCCTCCAGGTCTAACCCAACATATGGAACCTTCCAAGTGATATGGACAGTTCCTATAACTTATAAAGTCCCAGGTTTGTGTTCTGGAGGATACAATTTTTCTTGTCCTCTCCCAGTTCCTTCAACTCCAGTAGTGTACATTTCCTGACCCTTGGGTGGAGACAGGATAAATAGATGAAAGTTGGGATTAATGGACAGGTTAATAAATATTATCCTATTTTTAGTTTAGAGAGGTAGTCAGTGTATAAGTAGACTTATTTCAGTCAATGTATAAGTAGATATTTTACTAAGATTTCACCAGTTAAACTGAAATTAAAAACAATATTATAATTGAGTCAGGAACAGTGGCATAAGCCTGTAATCTCTTTTTGGGAAGCTGAGGCAGGAAGATAGTGAGTTCAAAGCCAGCCTCAGCAACAGTGAGGCACAAAGCAATTAAGTGAGACCCTGTTTCTAAATAAAATACAAAACAGGGCTGGGTGTGGCTCAGTGGTTAAGTGCCCCAGGTTCAAACCACAATACACACACACACACACACACGCACACACACACACACACACACACACACACACTCAATATCTAGCCATAAAGATAATTCTTTAAAATCTAATTAAAAATTTATCTATAAAAGCAAATAAAATGTCTTTTTTCTTTGAGCTTCAGTGATTTACTTTGGGAATACACCAATCTGAATTAACTCTCCCACTTCCAATTCCACACCTCAGAAAAAGAAGAAAAGGAAAGAAAAATGAAAAATGAAAAGGAATATACATAATCCTCAAGAAAATATTTAGTGGTAAACATGACTAAATAAATAGTCCCTGACCATGAATATTACATTGCCTTATGCCCAGAGATGGCCCACGTGTACCGTATTTACTTCTAACTTTAATGAAAATTTTAGTAACTAAATTTTTTGAGAAAGAAATCATGTAAATAAGTACTTCAAAAATAAAAGACAATGGAGAATAATGCAGTCCACAAGGCAGAAGATGTTTTCCTTAGATAAAAAATAATCTATTGATACAAACACATTTAAGTGATAGAAAATTCAAAAGGAGATCCATTGACATATTTGCAGAAGGAAAACAAAAGAAAGATTCTCTGGTGATTGGGTATTAACGTTGCTTCTATAGAGGTAACAATAGCTTCCTAAAATAAATTAAAATGGCCCCTCCTGCTGCAAGATGTCACACTATTCCCATTTCTCTGAGAAAAACCAATCAGGGACTCCTTCTCTTTACATGTTCTTCATGAAAGCAGAGACTTATGAATGTATTCTACAAACTTCCAAGAAGACATGAAATAAAAGTTCCTATCAAAGCTAGCATAATAAAACTGAAGTAGGATTCTAATAATTTACATTAAAATCAAAGCAAATGCTTGGAAAGTGTGACTTTAGAACACATCTCTCTGAGAACACTAACAAATACATACACATTCACACATTAAATTAGATATACATTAATTCTAAACAGTTTCAGTTAACACCAATAAACTTTCCACTTTCCTAAAAGCTGTGGCACTTTTAAAAAATATTTATTACAGTGGGCTGGGTTGTGGCTCAGTGGTAGAGTGCTTGCCTAGCATGCATGAGGCATTGGGTTTGATCCCTGGCACCACATAAAAATAAAACAAAATAAAGGTATTGTGTCCATCTACAACTAAAAAAAAAATTATAAAAATTACTACAGTAGAAATTCAGGCATACACTGCTCTTAGGAGAAAATTCAACCACATAAATGCCATCAGAGAACAAAATTTAAAAATGTATGTAAACTTGCATGCTAATTAAAAGATGTAAACAGCATCTAAAAATGGTTCTTGAGCTTTCTTACATACTAATTATATCAAATGATTAATACTTCATAGTACTAATGAAAACCTATGAGAAAGAAATAATATTTTCCTATAGTACTGCAATATCTCAAGGAAAGAGAGAAAACATGACACAGAAGAGACAAGTATTTGATGTCATAGGATGAAAGACATATTATGCAAAAATATATTACTAGGTCAAAGTAATTAAGGAAATTTCCAGAGTATTTGCTTACTTACCTTAAAAACAGTAAGTATCAATAGTTTTAATAATCAATAGACCAATATAGGCAATTCAGCTTAACTGGGTTTTGTGATAAAAACCTAGCTGTAACATTGAACTTTTTGAGAGGCTGGTTTTCTGAAGGCACTGCAACAACTTTATGATGAACTATTGTAGCAAAATTCTAGTGATAGGACTGTGTAAATTATAGGCCTGTTACCTTGAAGATAAATAATAGAAAGTAGCTACTATTATAGTAGAGAACAATATTCTGCAATTTAATGTAGGGTGAATAAGTGACTTTAGGGATCCCATGAAGCTTCTTAGATTTAAATAAAATATCAAGGAGACACTCTGTTCAATAAATTTTAAAAAATGATATAAAAAAGTGAATTAAAACAAATCAACAAATACATCATACTTATATTCACCATTTTCCTTTTTAAAACATTTAGTAGTAGTGCTATTGCTTTTTACTCAGGGCCATTATAAAACTGATGGGTGAAAACAATTTATAAAAAATTAAATGTAGTTATGACTGAGGTCTAACATAAGTTTAAGTGAGTATAATAAATAATCATGTTGTTCTAGAACTTATTTCAATTATTTTCCATCTTTGAGTTTGGTATTCTCAATGCATACCCACCAAAATATCTGTGATCCACTTCTATGTTCTCTAATTTCATTAACTTGACTGTTTAATTAGAGTTACTAAATCTTATTTTAAACAAAGGCTAGAATTAAAATAATAGAAGAAAAATATTTCAATTAAAACATACCAATAATGCTACAGAAGCATAGAGGAATTTAAACTACTATACCACTATGTAAGACATGACAAGAGGATTAAAGTTATCTGGACTTGGGACAGACAATGAGATTCAACAGGGTAATAGTGAGGTAGTAGAAGGGAGAGTGAACAACAGGGGAAGAAAAGAAAAATCAGAAGAATATTTTTGCTGAGATGACAGACAGTCAAAAGAGCATTCTACTGCCTGGTGGAGATATATGGGTAGTACATGTTTGCGTCACTAGTGTGTGTTTTTGTGCAGGAGTACATGCAGGACTACTGTACACAGCAGATTAGGATGACAGGTAGTGCCATGTTATAAAGTCAAACATCATTCAACAACTGAAATTTTTAAAATGGTTGCATCATCCCTACCTGTGGATTTCTAATGGTTAGCCAGATTTGGGAGGAACTTCTGCAACTCATCAGCAATAGAAAGCCAAGATGTTTTTGACATGGTCTTTTCTTGATAACTGTACCATCTGTGTTTCAGGAGCAGTGACAATTCCAGTTTTCCATAAGTATGATCATGACCACATTTACAGAGTTTACTACACAGACTACCATATGCAAAGTACTCTGACAGTTACCCTGTCTCTTAAGTTGTTCCCCCACCACCTTCATTGTTGCATTTTCCCTTCTTAGTTGCTCAATTACTTGTTGAGTGTCTAATCTCACTCCCACCCTCATCCACGTATACATACTTCCAAGAAATCTCAGAGAGAGTAAAACATGGCTGACCTTTCAATGCTTATTTATCTACCTCCAGAACACTGCATGGCACTGGAATGGGTACTGAAAAAGTGTTGTTATAGTTTAAGAAAAGGATGATATGTAAATTGTGGGGAGATGTGTATGTATATATGTATATGTGTGTGTGTCTCTCTGCGTGTGTGTGTGTGTGTGTGTGTGTGTGTTTGTGTAAATAAAAATCTGGGCCAAAGTTCTGGGTCCCATTCTGTAGAACACACAACTAAAGTTGATTTCTCTGCAAATAATTCCTTTATGAAGATGACCAGAATTTATTATATATATCTGCTGTATGAAGGGATGAGTGACAGAACAGCTTCAAAATCAACTTTTAGGGCTGGGAATGTTGCTCAATGGTAAAGCATTTGCCTGGTATATGTTAGGCACTAGATTCAATTCTCAGCACTGAATATATATAAATTAATAAAAGGGTCTATCAACAACTAATATTAGTGTGTGATTTTATATATACAAAATTAGTTTTTAAGTCAATCAGCATTTAGTAATTTTGGATTCTGCAGAGACTAGAAAAGAAATAGTCTTGTATAAATCTTCAAAAACTTTGAAATCATCTTTGAGAGAGCAAAGAGAATAAATGTTAATTATGAGCTTAGTACAGTTTATAATCTCAGTTATAAATCAAAGTTTATAGTATGAAGGTGCATTTAAGATATTCTATTTAATATATTTATTTTATAAATGAGAAATCTAAGCACCAGAAAGAAAAGTGATTACAAAAGAGAGAAACAGTTAATTAATAGGAGTTAGACCTTGATTATCAAGATTCAATTAAAGTAATTTTAAGTTGAAAATAAAATATCAACTAACTAAATTTTAAAATGAAACAGAATAACTCATTGTAGGCTAGCATTGTAGTATTTTTTGAAATTTTAAAATGGAGTCAACTTGATTCTGTTCAATAGATCTTTATCAAATAAATTTAAAATATCTAAATTAGACACTAATCATACAAAGAAAATATCAGAGAAAGTTACTTGAAATTAGAACTTGCATTGTCCTGTTTATTTTTATGATAAATAAAAGTTTACTAATTCAAGAAGCAATGAAAAATTTAGTATTGTGTATAAAAAAAGGAATTTGGCAACCTGTGTTGTGTGATGCAATTTAATTAAAAAGCTTGTTTTCTGTAGTGATAAGGATAATTTCCAAATCTCCTTTTTAATGTATTCCATGTCTTGTGATAAGATACTGTGGACAGAAGAGTACACTGCTAAAAATGCATTTGGTTAGTAATGTGCAACACGGGAGGCACAATGGCAAAAAGAAAATGTTCTGTACACATCCTGTTAAATTTTTAAAAGACAATCTTTTTTAAAAAAATACTTTTTTAGATATTTATGGACCTTTATTTTATTAATTTATTTATATGTTGTGCTGAGAATCAAACCCATTGCCTCACACATGCTATGTAAGTGCTCTAACACTGAGCCATAACTGCAGCCCCGAAAGATAGTCTTAATTAAACGAGCGGAACTTGTATTCCATCTTGCTAGGAAAGCAGCAATGTATTATTCAATCATCCAGCAGAGAGAAATGATACAGCTGTTTCAATGTGGTCTAGTATAAGCAACAAGTAATTGAATATATCACAGTCATTGTCTAAATACTCCCTAAAAATTATTGTTTCTCCAAAGTTTTTGAAATGGAAAGAAAGGCATTCTCAAAAAAAAAAAAAAAACAGATATCTTTCTCTTTATTAAAATAAATAGACAAAAAGGAGGGAATATTAAGAAAAAATGGCATGATCATCAACTGAAATAAATAAGTCTCTTTAGCCCCTACAAATTATAGTTCAGGATAAAACATCTGAAAGCCTACTTTGTTATTTTGTATACATAAGATTCCATTTTGTCTTCATTAAGCATAAGTAAAAAATCCTATCAAGGAAAAAATTACATAACCACAGAAGGAAAAATAGAACCCTGGAACATTCTTGACCAAAATTGTAAATAAGAAAGTCTATGTGAAAATCATGTAATTCACACATTTAAAAAAGTTTTTTTTCCAATATTGTCCATTAAAGAACATTTTAGAAATATAATTCTTATTTGTATGAAATAAGTACTCTTTGGAACATGAGTGACAACAGCAATATTAGTCCTACTGCATTTCACACTGGAAACAGAATGCATAACAGTTGATACAAATTTGCTTCCTAGAGCAAGGTTAACAAAAGCAAGAAACTCTCTGAAAAATTCCTTGGGGAAAAGAAGCAACTGTACCAAAAACAATTGAACAGATTATGTCTACTATCCAAAGTAATCGGTTTTCCTTCAATATCTTGTCAGTTCTCTACACAGCATGAGATGTAGAAAAGCAGCAATATCTTGAAGAATGAAGCATGGAACCTACTGGGGAGGGGACCTGAAACATACTAAATATATTTGTGGCAGAATTAATTCCAACACCCAGGAGGAAGCTACTAATGCGTTAGAGTCAGCAGTCAAGTGAAACAGGAAATTTTTTTCCATGCATTTTCTAATGAGTTTTAATACACCCCCAGTATTTATTTTAAGACATTCTGCTTGTCAAGGTGGAACTCCTGTACTCATTTTCAGATAATTGACTATTTTTAAAAAAATTTTTACCCCATTCTAAAATATTAATAAAATAGTCCACTTCAGTATAATTCCCTTTATCCTGAAGGCACCTCATTGATTTCTTTAAAAAGCCAACTAAAATAAAAGAACCCACTGAAGGATTATACTGTTATTCATTCTTTGCTTTTGTCCTAACTTATGACCTAAATATATAACTTTATCTTGTTCTATGATCTAAATTCTTGGATGTTTCAAATTATACAAGTTTGATGGTAAGACTTAAGTCATCTAATATGTCTATGACACTTAGTACATAATATTAGCTATTTCTAAAATCTGCTCTGTTTGCCGATTATCACACTAAAGACTTTTTAAAAAACGTTTTTTCTTGCTTTGAATCATTGGAGATTAAATTCAGAAAGCATATATCCCAATTTAGAGGGAATTAGTTTAAATCAAGGCATCTAAAATAATTTAAGTTATTAGTTAAGAAGATTTAATATAATTAAATTTCCATCAAAAGCTTATTGAAGTTTGATGGAAATATTATATGTATTCTCCATGATTCAGAGTTAAATTAGCTTTACTTTGGAAGGTAAAAAACAAACATTTTAAAGTTTTTTTTCTTCAATTAACATTGCAGATATATAAGAAAATTGAAAGGCCTTATTTAATAATACAAGATTAAAGTAAACCACAGTATGTGCTTCTAAACACATATGGAATTTAAATCAGACAATAAAAGAATACTAAATATTTTGTTAGTAGTGTGTTCTTAAATATTCTGTACAACTTTTTCTTACTTTTCAGAAAATTTAAAATGTTGAATATTTATACCGTTCAATTCCTAAGTGATTTCTCAATTTAAATGAATAGGCCATATCACATAATCAATTTATAGCAAATAAAAATGAATATTATACTTAAATACTACCTGTGAATTTCTGATGTTATTCATCCATTTGAGATTTAATTTTAAAATAATTTCATAATCAAGTTATTATAGAATTATATAACTCATTAGGAGTTTTTAAATAATTAGATTTTTAATAAACCGAATTATTTAAAAGGCTGTGTCTTTCAAGTATTTCCAGTTTGTCTTAAATGGAATATTTCCACCTTAATTGAAAATAAGAATAAAAGAATATATGCAAAATGATTTTAGGAATCACATATGCTTAGTTACTGGTGCTATTAATAATGGCAAAAAAAGAATGATGGAATTTGTTAGACTGATTTTCATTTAGTTTTCTTTCTTTTTCAAGTCTATCATACTCTAGGAAAAAATCATTTATGAGTGAGCTTTTTCCCCAAAAATGTGAAGTCAGGATATTAAATGATGATCTTAATTGTCCAAGATTTATTTTGGTTTAAGAAAATTAGAAATTATTTACCATTGCAGTAGACTAGAAATATGGAAACAAGTTTTGCATTGGGAACAGCTATCCAGATATGTAGTGTGTGTGTGTGTGTGTGTGTGTGTGTGTGTGAGAGAGAGAGAGGGGGGGGCGTGTCCACCTGATACCCTGTTTCTTTTTTTTTAACCTTTAAATTGTGTTCTAAAAATCAAAATGTTCTACAAGAAGATTTTTATTTCTGTCATTTGTATTTTATGATTCTGAAGAGACAAAAATCCACACTTAAGCAAATCAACAAAGAAGCAATAAAAATACAACAAAAAGTCTTACTACATTTCAATACCACATGCAAATAAACTGCATTTTTTCAGTTTTACATTGGGCTGTATTACTCACAACTTCATCAATATACCAAAATATGGAAGGTAGTACTTACATTTAGATTGGATAAATAAAGTAGTGAATAAAAGCCTCCATAGTAACATTCAGATTGACCATGACTGTCAACTGTGACTTATTCAGAGGCTATAAACTACCTCTATTCACATGCATCCTCAGAAAGATCCAAAAGAAACTGGCCAGTTAGGAATGCTCCAAAGGTGGTACAATATCTTTCCTGCTTGGCCTTCAATGTCAAGGTCATCATTTTGACCAAATGTTGTACTGATCAAATGTTGACTATGTATTGAATACCTAGCTCCTATTTAAATTAAGTAAAATATTGGTGACATATCTGATATAATGAGTTAATATTGATACGAGTTTTCTCTCTTTGGTTGAAATACATACAGGATTGTGATATGCACATATACATATATAGACACAAACAGGTCATTTGTATGCATATCTAACATACATAGATTGTGCTGTAATCACTCCTTGTAAATAAACCTTGGGATGGTTCAAGACTAACAAGGAACATGGCAATTTTTATTGTCAGGTTTTTTTTTTTAATTGGGAGAAATATTTTAATAGCAAATATGCTGGAAAAGAATATTTTAATACAGAACAGAAACATCATCACATATTTCACCTAAAGTCAAAGGGAAAATATGATTTAATTTTGAAATCTGCATTTTAAAGCACTATTTAGGAACAAGTATCCATCATTTTTTGGCAGTTAGTCTATGTTGTTATTACAGATCAATAATAGTTTTCCAGTACTATTCCTTGTTTAGTAACTTTTTTTTGTGCATTTCTCTTTAGAAGTGTTTGGGGTTTTTAATTGTTTGTGGTTTTTTTTTTTTTTTAGTTGTAGTTGGACACAATACCTTTATTTATTTATTTTTATGTGGTGCTGAGGATCAGACCCAGTGCCTCACACGTGCTAGGTGAGCACTCTACCGCTGAGCCACAACCCCAGACCCTAGAAGTGTTTTAATATTGCTATTCTAGGTGAGATTATTTTCTATTATTTTTAGCTGGCTATTGTTGGTATGAAGTAAGAGTATTCATGAGTATATTGAGCTTGAATCTATGTACTTTGATGAATTCTTCTATTAATTTTAATCTTTTGTTCATTGACTTTCTTGGAATTTTGAGGTTATCATATCACTTGCAAATAATTAATATTTTTTCCTCTCTTTCCTAATAGTTAACTCTCATGTTTCCTGCTATATTATACATTAGTTAAAGTCACTCCAAATAGTTGAATGATAGCAGCAATGCATGCTTATATTGTTTGGGATATAATGGAATTTACATTACATCTCACATGCATTTAACTTTGTTATACTCTCATAAACAGTGTTTATCATGATAAATATTTTTCTACATAAGAGATATTTTAGTAAATATTTACCAAATATGTACAATAAAGTAGTCCTTTGATTAGCCTACAATTTTTAAAAAATATTTTTTAGATGTTGATGAACCTTTATTTACTTTATTTATAAGTAAATAAATCCACAAATCCAGTCCCTGATTAGTCTATAATTTTAAAATTAATACTTGTAAAAATATTTTTACATCATAGAACAAGATTTCCAATATGAAGTAAAAATGAGCATTTTTGACGATCATGAAAATTGAAAAAACTGGAACTTATATCTGTGGCTTGAAGTTTCAGGAAAATAGGAACTACAGAAATGATAGTTTTTAATTAATGATTTGAATGAAAACATATGAGTTTTAAAATAAATGTTTTTAAATACACACTTGCATTTGTTAATATAACTCCAAAGTAAATGTGTACTTAATTTTTATGAGTAGGACATATTTCAGGATGTTTTAAGCAGGAACAAAACCAATATTTATTTTTGGCACCAAAAAAGCCTAAAGAGTACAAACATGTATCATGAATATTGAATTGGGATCTTTGGGATTATGACACAAGAGATTTGAAATATTGAAGTACAGAATTATTAAAATTGAAGTAGTACATGAGATATGAAGGCAAAGAACTGACTTTATCCCTGGTTCTGTTTTTAACTGTCTATATGTTTGGATTCATAATTTATTTTTCATGAACTATAATTAGTCTATATGTGAAATAAGAGGTAAATGATATATTTCTATTTTTTCATCAAGAATGTTTCTGTTTTATTTACTTTGTCCATACCCCAGTGGCTATTATCAATATTCTATCATTGAATTAAAGTATTAATAGAGGAAAAACAATAATTGTTCTCTGATATCCTTGACTACCTAATCTTTAATTTGTTTTCTGGAGTGTCTATATAAGCCTTTATAGAAAAGAATAGTTGTTCTTTTTTTTAAATCAAATTGTGATGATTAACTGGACTATTGATTATGTAAAAAATATTGGTTAAAATCTAAGCAAAATTAATGGAATAAATTTCTAATATAGATCTACACATAATCAGATCAAAATGATGATCTTACTTTAAAAATAATTTTAACAAAAGAAGTCAATAAATTAATATACATCAAAATATCTCCAATCTGGTTGAGTATTTGAAGTTATAAATAGATTCACACAGAAATTTCTATACACAAATTTACATACTAAAATTTCTATACATATATATACCTACATGTATATACAATATTCATGCCCCGTCCATTACTTAAAAATACCTTAGACTAAGAAGATTATCTTTCAAGTAACTAGGTTTTTTTTTTGTTCTCTTTATTTATAATAAATTTTAGTTTGGTTACTTAAGTTAATTTTTCCCTTGATAAAATTTAATTCCAATTACACACATGGACACTGGTACATTAACACATACAGGAAGCAGAGAAAAAGATAATAGAATAATCCCAAGGAATCTCTAATAAATTTTTGCTATATCAATTTCAGACCCACCAATAAACTTTTGTTTTAAGAAATATTTTGGAAATTTTTCTAATATCTACTTTTGTGGTTGGAATTGTGCACTAAAAATATTACTTAATAAAAGACATTTTTTGGAAAAAAATGTGAAGTGTTTTGGGAAAAAAAATACATGACAATTTTTCTGCAAGAAAAGAAACATTTTCATGACACCCATGAATCATTAGACGTTCAGAAACAACATGTGAATCATGCATTAATGGAGGTGATTCTATTCTTTTGTATTAAAAGGCTGCAGCAAAACTGTCTTATTCTCACTTGTAGTTTGATATAATTAGGGTACCTAATTTTTCTTAGTTTGCTTCTTTGTAAACAAAGAACTACACTTTCCCAGCTTAGAACATTGAAGAATGGACATTTATGAACATCATAACATTGTGTGTTACATGCTGTCATCAAAGAAAAAAATATCCAAATCACAGATAGTATTAAATTTTGGAAATCGGTTTCTATATTTAAATAATAAGTAAAATTAAACTTTATAATGGCAGAATATGCAAATATAATCATGTTATCTTAAATGTGGATAAGATTGGTGATGACATAAAATATTTGTTTAGAAATGAAGAATATGTAACAGTGCATGAACCATCAGGAAGATCACATAACAAAAAAAAATTCAGAAAGTGACGTTCCATATTAACGATTATCCTTAGATGACTTTTTCAGCTGTTGTTTGGATAGTTTTTCACTGCAAATATGCTTTTTGGATTTTGCAAAGTACTTCCTTAGATTTGATGGGTGAGCGTGTTTATGCATAATAAGTGTACTCACATATAAGTTGTTGACAGGATTTGAATTTCATCTGTTTAAGAAATCTGTCAATATATTCTGTTCATTTATAGCATTTGCCAACAATAAATTCAAGAGCTTATCTGCACCAAATATTCTCAACCCTCCTTGTATATTAGAATTGCACAAGCAAAAATCCTAATGTCTTAGAATTACCCCCAAACTAATTTATTCTGAAACTCTACAAGGCCTAGGTGTGAATAGTTTTTTAAAAATTCACAGGTGACTATACTGAGTAGTCAGTATTTAGAACCACAGATCCATACTTTTATTTACTTACTTCTCTTAGCATTCACAGAAAGATATTTAATAATTTCAAAGTAAAGCCATACACTGCTACAAAGAGTGTTAAAAGTATGTCAGAAGAATATACTCAGTTCTAAAATTAGGCATATTTGATTATTTGCTTGATGGTCCATAACGCCATGAAAATATTTTGAAGTTGTTCACTTTTTATGTATTGTAGATAGCAATGATATAAAAAATGAGCATTCAAGCCCGCCTGTAATGTCCTCCAAAGAAATATCAATGATTGCATTTTTTTTAGGATTTTCCTATTTTAGATATAGAAATTGAAAAGTAATTATAATGCTCAATTTTTAATGACTGTGTATAAGGCACTATACTAGGAGATATAGTTCATATATTACCTCAGTTAATTCTCACAACAACCCTGTGGATATGTGAAGTGCAAATTTAAAACAAGTTTAATTTTGCTGACCAGTTTTTCATAAATGGCAGGGCTTGAACTTATAACTAGGTATCCCTAAATACAAAATCCCTATGTTTAGGTCTCATATTTTCATATATGAGAATTACTGTTAACAAGACTTCAATATGTACTTATAATAATTATGACTAAAAAAACTCTCAGTGTGAATACCACCCTTAAAATTTTATGATTGAAAACATTATATATAATGTAATTGATACAAATTCCTTTATCTTAAATATAAAGAAACTGAGGCTCTGAAATTCCAAGTGCTAAGTGATTTGCCTAAAAGCACATATCTTATGCAAAATAGAACTATAAAACATTTCTTCTCACCATCCATCCTGTGCTCTCTGTGGTCCCACACTGTCTCCTCTCAT
Source organism: Urocitellus parryii (assembly GCF_045843805.1). NCBI lineage: Eukaryota > Metazoa > Chordata > Mammalia > Rodentia > Sciuridae > Urocitellus > Urocitellus parryii. The sequence goes on from NC_135532.1 coordinate 191,300,715, forward strand.
TTGTGATGAATTAGTACTTCATTTCCTTAACAGATGACACTATTTAAAAAATTACCTTGCAAAGGTGAAAGCATCAGTGGATATTAAGAAGAGAAAGCGCTAGACATACACTCAGGAACAATCACTTAAGGAATAATTAATTTGTATAAAAACTTTCACCTTAGCAGTTCAGTGAGCTCCTGGATAGAACGATTTAAGTTCAACCTGACATAGATATGGCTTTATTCACAGGGAAGTTAAGAGCCCCCAACTGGCCATTCCTTGCCAAACCTGGTTAAAATGTTTTATTTCAAACTAGTGTACAATGAAAACCAAATACTCAAACCTTGTGGAGCATAAGAATCATATAGAGATACAGCTAAGGTTCAGCTTCCAATTCCAGCTGAAATAACTGGAAATATTATTTAAATTTTTCCTAAAACAGAAAGACAAGTTAAGAGGAGGCAGGCAGGTATCTGCAATGGAAGAAGTTATACTATTATGCTACAATGGGCACACAGTGATAAGGAGCAAATAATTCAGGAAATACATCAGACTCTAAAAACTGTCATAAAAGCTCAGTAATGGACACACTGCCAAAATATGCATATAAAATATGTAAGAGAATCCCCAGTTGAATTTAAAACGAAAGCACTTAGTGCATACAAGCTTTTAATAAATCCTACTTGATGATGACACCCACTTTCTAATGATGTGGATGATGGGGGGGGGAAGTAAAGCATGCACGCAATTCCATTTTATTAACTTGATGATATGTCTGAAAACAGATTTTTCATGACTTAGAAAAGAAAGTTTCATGGACTGCATTAGAATAACAAGCACATCACATGAATAGTTTTGTCCTTGATCCATATGCTATGATTAAGCCCTAAAACATGTTGTCATATTGGTTTTAAAGTTCTATGAACAGTCAATTGAACTCTCAGTTTTAAGACTACTTAGTCCCTTTTTTTAAAAAAATCTAAACCTTGGACAGCTCTGCTTGCCTTTTAGTTCAATATTACAAGTATAACTGCATTGATTGAAAATGAACAGAAGGATGGTCCTATGGGGTCATGGCAGAGGTACAGTGACGGGACCCATCAAATGCAGTAGTTTAAAACACTTTTAGTGCATTAGAGACAAAATGAAAACCCTTTCAGCACTTGATATTAAGTACATTAAACATTCTATTTATGAGGACCCATCCACTGCTTGCTGTGGTAGTCATAATCATTTTTCACAGCAGTGAAGCCTCTCAAATATTTAATAAATATTTCTTTTTCAAGACCCATATAGACTCGGGGCTATTTACTCAAGTACATGAAGCATCACAAAGAGGAGCAATTGTTTTATGCTTTTAGGTAGTGTTTTTAAGCAAGTGTCATTTATCACCAAGAGTACTTGCACGTCCGTCCTCTAAGTCCACGTCTATACATTTGGTGACACTAAAATGGTTATAAGAGCTCTTCTAGCCAGATTCTGATTAAAGAAAAAAAATTTTCAAACATTTCCAAACATGACTTAGGAACAAAGATCACATTTCTCTTTTTCAACTAACAAAAGACAATTTTAATAACCTGATAACTGGTTATACTGAAGCCAAGCTTTCCACCTTTTTAATCCCTGCCACATAATTCATAAGATTAACCTTCTTAGTAGTAATGCAATGGATCACCTACAGAGAGTCCTTAATCATCCTTAGCTACCTATGGAATTAAATACAAAATGTTTAAGTCTTAACAGAGCCATATCCTAGATCCACCACTCATATCTCTGGAATTACTTCTCAGTTGATTGAAGTCACAATTTACTGTATGCCTTACATTCTTTTTCCTTTCCGTTTCCTCCAGCTGTTCCCAAAAGTTACACTAACTTTTTTCCATCTTTGCCAATTCAAATAATTGCCATCTTTCACACCTATTTTAAATACCATCATTTCTATCATCCCCCATGAAGGTGTTTTTCTGGTATTCAATTATATAAGGTTTTTATTATTTTTTCTTTTAAAAAATCTGCTTGAACCCTTATGACATTGTTCTTAATCCAGAAACCCTGTATCATATCTGCCTTATACAAACTAGGCTCTTGATAAATACTGTTGACAACAAACTTAACTATACACTTCGTATAGTAGATGATTAGTGTGATAATCAGATAAAAGCATTCTGAAATTACTTAGCTCTTTTAACAGAAGAAATATCACAGAAGGTTCACTGCAATCATGAGGACTACAGGAATCTGTTCTGTTAAAATAAGAAATTCAATTAACTAAAAACATTTCCATCTGAAAAGAGACCTCAGAGTTTGATTGGCTGTACCAATTAAACATGAGGGTGGCAGCCATTCCAGATGGCAAAGACATATTTATAAAAAGTTTTACATAGTCAGAGAACTTCAGTGTAAGGAGGGACATTTAAGTTCATCTAGTTTAAGCCAATATCTGAATCATTTTTTTCCTACAAACAATCTCAGATCCCAAACTCTACTTAATCCCCTCCACATATTAGGACCTCACTACCTGTAAATGAATCTTTCATGTAAAGAATGGACCTAATTTCTAGAATATTCTTCCTCCTACAATGTCACTGAGGCTTACTTAACCAACATCATGCTTTTGTAAGAGATTTGTTCATTTATTTTTCACAATAGAGCCCTCCAATGTTTGAAAACTCTGATTTTAGTCATCGTGAGGTTTGTCTTCTTAATTAACATCTTCATTTCTTCCAATTAATTTGTCAGATTTTGTTTTCTCAACTTCCTGGTAGCTTTTTCATTTTCTTCTCTCCAGTTTGTAAGCATTGTTTTAAAACATAGTACCCAGAATGCAAAGATAGGCCATGGAGAACAAACTAGAGATTAGCATGATGACATTTGGGTGACAGGATATTATATTTTATTCACCCAAATTCCCCATTAATATTTTTGAGCCTTGTTAACTAACTTAGCTAATAAATTCAAACTTTTACTTTAGCTCTGAACATTAACTTTTTAAATACTTTTCCTATCATTAGGAATCCTGGTATCACACTAGGAAATCCATATTAGTATTTGCTTTTGGAATCTTAAAATTCTTTTTTTTTTTTTTTTTTTTTGGCTGTGCTGAGGATTGAACCCAGGGCCTTGTGCATGCGAGGGAAACACTATACCAACTCAACTATATTCCCAACCCTAAAAATTCTTAAAAGCAAGATTTCATTTCCTTAGTACACTATTGGTCTCCTCACATTAACCAAAGTTTTTGCATTCAGAGCCAAATGAGCTATTCTAAGTTGTGCCAAGGAAGCTTACTGTAGCTATTCAGTGAAATTAGACCAAACAAGAAAATTTGTCACCACTTATAATGCAGCACTAATTCATTTTTCATGTCTGAAAAATATAATTATATGGTTTTTGTAATATAAAAGACATTGCTGTATATACTTAACATAAACATTTTGCAAATCCAAACTAATTGAAATACATGTTTAAAAAGTAGAATGGTTTTTAAATTACAAGTTATATAAATTAGGAATTCAAGAGAACGATTGAAAAATCCATTTTTGTTTCCTTCAAGGGCAAACTGCTTCATAAAAAATAACTTCACTATTCCTTAGAGTTGTGAGTTGATTTCTTATTGGAAAAAAGTGGCATTGGATTAGACCAATATACTATAAAGTTAGTAGTCCTGTGAGGTTGGACAATTGGTTACCTGAAAATATGGTATATTTTGAAAGATAAAATGGACTTGTGTGGCTAGAGTCAATAGTCCTTCCAAATATAATTTGAGAATCATCTAATTTAAGTTTACCTGGCAATATTTATGGGACTCCTGTAAGAATTTAAATCCATGGCAATGCTTGATGTAGGTCAGTTGTTATTTGATTGAGAAGGGAGGTTGCAAACCTTCCCTAGCCTCATCCATGTTACCAGAGGCTTCTCTCAAATCCTACCTAACCTTACTTTCACTGGCATGTTCATCCTCATCATTATCCAGCCAGATTAAATATCTTCAACTGAACTGAATCCTAAACACATTTCAGTAATTGCATCTGGTTATGTAAGGCCATTTTTTAATGACATAAAGAGAGAAAGTATTGTCATCATGGATTCTCTCACCTTACATTTAAATGGCATGTCTAAGGCATGGAACATGCTAGGCGATGACAGTAAAATTCCAGCTGTTCCAAATTCATTGAAACATCTAGAAAACTTGCACCCACCCCAAGCTCCCATGTTTGTGCTTTGAAAGGTTCATGGTATAATTAGAAGAAAAAAATCCTTTCCATTGCAGTATCTCAAGGAGGAGTACGGACACCAATTATCACACAGAAAAATGTATTGTTTTCACTTCTCCTCAGTTCAAACTACCTGTTTTCTTTACCTTGTTAATGATGAGATCAAATTAAAACAAATATTTAGAGCACTCTTGAAAAGGAGCAAATTGATAAAAATTACTGAGGTTTTCCTGGAGGAGATATACATGGAAATGTGTGTAAAGATATGGAAGGCATACCCACACCTTTGACTTCAAGAGAGATTGAGTGTTAAAACTGGATAATTTATATTCCTAGTGACACTTTAAAACTTCACTGGTAATGATAGCAATATTGGTAGTCTTCCTAGAATACTAACAATCTACCAGTAGCACAGACTTCCCAAACATGAAATCTTAGATAATCCTATGTGTTAGGTATATTTTTGAAATGTTTTGACCGTGATAAAGATATTTTGGATACATCTGCAATGATAGTTTTAATCAATAACTCTTCCATATTCTAACTAGAGTAATTATTTGCATATATCCTAAGACCTCGACATTTAATAGAATTTCAAGCTATTACTGAGTGGCAGGGAATAAGCATTCTAAAGTTACAGGATGAAGATCTCTGTTCAACAGATATAATTGAATAACCTTTATAAGTTTACTGAAAAAAAATGCCCCTAGCCATGATAAAATCTTTTGGGGGTGTTAACATGTGATTTGAATTATTTTTTTCAAACTATATTTAGAATCACTTAATGACCTTAAATTTTCACCTACAAGGACTTGTGCAAAGTTTTTGAATGTCAGGGCATCACAAATGACAGATGAGAAAAGTCATCAAGCCATTTTGAATCCCAGAAGTCTGGCGAGCCTCCATGTAAGCTTTGGAAAGGCTCATTGCCTTAAGAATAGCATGAAGCAGGCTGGCAGGCTTTTCGGCAGCCTTAGAGTAAATTCTGACAGTCCTTTTATGCTCCCTCATGCCACATATAAACTGACATAAGAAAGGAGCATATCCTTGCCACCCTGTTCATGTATACCTGGAATGTGTAATTGGAGGAAATCAAGAATTTCGTTCTTTTCTCTTCAGACAGCAATTAGGTATCATACCCTCAATTTTAAAAATTTTGAAGGAAGTGTGAGAAAGGACAATTAAACATCGTTTCCACAATTTGAATACCTCATTACTAAATATTTCAGAATTTAGAATTAAGTGCAGATAGAGTTTGTAGCAGAATTTCCCCCTAATTATCTTGAATAAGTGTGATTAACTGGATTCTAGAAATATGTCAGATATTGACATAATTAGAATGCTACTTGGTAAGATCTGCCCAAGTCCTATTCTGATCAGAGGACAGAGGTGTACTTAAAAATATTTATTTCCTTTCTTTTGGGTGTGGAGGCAGCAAGAGCTTCTCACCTGGTGTTTTGGCCTCTGAGCACCATCAGTTATCAGAGGCCAGCTGCTTCCTGTTCAGTGAACATGAAGAGAAGTGTCCTCTAATTCACAGCCCTCTGAGTGTGGCCTGAGAGATCCTGTTTTTCCTCAACATCTGCCTCAGGATCTCACTAGACTGTATATACATTCCCAGGAGGGCTGGTGGAGTGAATGAAGAATTTTATTTTCTTGGCTAATAATGAGAGATCACAATTTGAGGTGTGACTAGTGGGGAGATGGAGACGTGAATGGAAACTGTAGTGACCCTTAATCACTGTCTTCACACAAAGCAGGCATCTTTTCTCCTTTTGCTGTTGATGTATTTCTTTGTTTGATGCCTGAGATAACTTTTCTAATACTGTATCAAAATGTTGGAAGCCAGAATTCACCAATATTGTTGATAATTTATGCTAGTTTTAAAATAGATTATAAATCTGAAATATGAAAACATTTTTAATAATACATATTATCTTTTCAAGTGTTTATTTTTTTTTACTTTTGTCATAATATTTGACTTGAACACATCTAAAAAAAATCACCAAGAGTTATGCATAGCACAAGTCCATTATTAAGAAATACCAAAAAAAAAATGTATTAATGTTCTCATGTCAAAAAAAAAAGGCAGCACTGCTTTACAATTATTCTGGAGTTTTATTATATAAAGAAATTAGTTGTACAAAATATTTTAGAAGGCTCATTTTCAAAGAAATTTATCTTCATAGCTGCATAATATATACTTTGTCCTTCACCAGAAATTGCAAAACATAATTTCCCTAAGGATTTTTAAGTAATAACTCATCTTTAACTTAATCCTTTTTTTAAAGTAAGACTTTTTGGAAAACATAATGAGTTTAGGATTTAGACACTCTGTTATGATACAAAAATAAAAATTATGGAGTATTATTTTCTAGAAGATATGCAAAGGTTTTACATAAATTATTTATTTAATTTTCACAGATATATTTGAAAGGACTATCTCAACCCCATTTACTAGAACACTGAGACTCAGTAACTTGATAAAGATTATATATTAATTTATAAAATAGCCAGGATTCAGACGCTGGGACTTCTGATCTAATAGCATATGATCTTTAACTCTCTGTTATTGAAGATAGCTTTTAAATGAACATCATAAGTATGTTGCAATACATGAACATCATTACACATATTAGAAACTGATGATATACTTCTTATTTTATAATAAGAAAGTTTTATTAGAAGATATATAATATTTTAAGACAGTAAGTTGGCAAAGAAAAACTATAGTATAGAGACACATTACCTAAATTGCATATTTTGAATACATGAATATAGTAGGAAAAAAACAAATAATAAATCACTGGAAATAATGTTACTGAAAAAGTTACATGAGAATTTAATTATCTACCAAACTTTAACCATATCATTAGTTTTCAGGAACAATTGAGCACCACATCATCAAGGTATTAATATTTATTTTTAAGAGCTCTTTTCTCTGATCTAAGTATAGATTCTATGCAGAATCTCAAGAGTACATTCAGATCATAAGGAAGAAAATAAATTTAAAACATTAAATGTGCAAGCCATATGAATTTAATTTTCAGTATCACATCGTAACACTCAAGGTTTTGAAAACGTAGTTTCTACTTGCTACTCTATTGCTTCACTTTCAGAATTTCAGGGAAGCTTTCTTCCATCTTTAGTACTGCATTGAAACTCTTCCCACTAAAGTCCCCAGTAATCCTTATGCTGAATTCAATGAGTCACTTACCCATTATGCCCACCAAAATGAATCAATTGACAACCAACCACTTCTTTTCCCTGAAACTTTTTTCCATTCCTTACTTCACTGTAGCTTAAAACCATGTGGTTCTCTAGTTTTCCCTAATCACCCTTACATACTGTATTTCCATATGTTCATTTCTTAGCCATATTTTTCTTTTCCCTCTGAAAACTCCTCCTGCTGATTTTTATTAAGCTGAAGACTTAGCTACCATTATAGATTCTGAATTTTCTCTTTTCCTTCTAGACCATATATTGGACCACATTTGTGGCTAGCGCCTACACATCTCTCATTGTTTCACAGAATCTCAAAATTAGCTACCCCAAATGCAACTCATTACTCTCTTCTATATTACCGGAATCTTGGGAACTCCCTCAACAGCTGCCTATTCCTCACTCCATATGTAACTAGACACTGAAGTCCTCTCAATTACACATCCTAAATTTATCTTGGAAACATTTGAATTCTGCTTCTCATATTTAATGCAATTGTCCAGATTCGAATACTTAGAGAGCTGGGGGTATATTGCTTAGTGGTATAGTACTTGTCTAACTCAATTCCTGAGGACAGAAAATCTTAATTATTACAACAATCAGACTAACTTTCTTTTCTCAATTTGTTTTTGTTTTTGTTTGTGCCAGAATTGAATCCAAAGGCACTTAACCACTGAGCCATATCCCCAGGCCATTCAATTTTTTTATTTTGGGACAGGTCTCTCAATTGGGTCTCATTAAATTGCTGTTGCTGGCCTTGAGCTTGTTTTCCTCCTACCCTAGCCTCTTAAGATGCTGGGATTATAGTTTGACGCTTCCTACATTCTTATTTTTGCTTTCTGCATGGACTTTCTTGATTGCAACTATAATTGTTTTATTCCTGTTTCCTATTACAGAGTCTTTATTATGGAATAAAAGCTCTAGGGAAGTTTGTCCTTACTACCTTTTATATCTCATTAAAATTGCATACTTAGTAAAATACAGTTTTAGGGACTTTATATTGTCTCTTTAATCTCACCATATCAACCTGGAATACCTTCTTGCATTCTTTGCGTCCAGCAACTCTTACTTTTCCTAAAATTCATCCATTATATCAACCAAATCAGACCTCTCTCCTATTATCTATAACCTGATGTACTCTCTCATTTGTAAATCAACAGCTAATTTTCTATTCATTCCCTTAGAACTTAGCATGCTAAATCTGAGCTATTTATCTAATGAATTGAGTGTTCATGAAAATAAGAATATTTAGGTTTTTAATTTTTATTTTCCCTGCAACTACATAACAAAGTGCTGGGCATATTATACAAATCCCTAAGTATTATATATAGTATATTTGCTTACTAATTGGTAGTAAATATAATTTTTTTCTAATAATTCAATGTATATGTCATATTCTTCTTGATAATTCAAAGATAGTCATGGCTGAATTATGAGTGATCATATGTAAATTAGTTTATAAGGTATAAATTTCAACTAATCATTGGTTGAAGCATAATTTTAACCAAGTTGCAGAGCCTTTTATACATGTGAGAAATTTTAGTTATAAAATAATTTGTGAAGATAAATACATAATTTGTGTAAAAATACTGGCATTATTTTTAGTCTATAGTATGTATTCAATAAATTTTATTCTCTTTTATATTGTTTCCACCATAGTACCATGATTCCAAACTTGTATATCTTAATATTGTTTCAACTTTTTAAAAAGGACAATATATAAATTTCTATGAGAATTGCCTATTTGGAAAACATCATTGGCAAGTTGATGAATTAGCTTTGGAGAACAGCTTGTGTGATGTGTTGGAGAAGCTTTATTATCTATGACTAGAATTATCAAATTCACTTTTAGGATTAGTATTGCAATTTTCATTGCTAAACATGGGACACACTGAAGTTTATGAAGGATATAAAACTTATTATCTTCATATCAGAATAATGGTTTTGGTGTGTCCTCTATATGAAAAAATTAGTAGTTTAGGAAGAACGAAAATATGTTATATTGAGAGAGGGGCCAGCAAGGACATCGTAGCTCTAAAACAGAAACATGCAGCATCTCTGTGATATAAAGAAAAAGAGCTGGAGCCAAGGAATATGATGACAGGAAATTGGACTGGATTTATTGCATGAGGGACTAAAAGATATAAAAAGAAAAATTTATGGAACATGTTGCAAATTCATTTTCAATGCCACATATCATGTTTCTTATTAAATACCTTTATTTAATTGACTCCATGTAATAAAAATAAATCCACAGAATTTGGATTTAGGTCTTCTTATTTTTCAGCACATGCTATTATTTATTATTGTGGATAATTAGTAAAATATTTTTGAGGCCATGGAGAAATTCTTATCTAGATTTGTAATGTTCAGGTCATTGAAAAAGAACATGTATCTTAACCCCTCTTTAAGCTTGATAGTATTTGCCTGCAACTAATTAGTCTTTTGGAAACATTTTTAGTACATTAGTTTGTTTATAAGAATTCATGTAGCTTAAAATATAGTTGCAAAAATGTTTTACACTAATTTCATAATTTTTCTGTTACATGTAGTCATTTTTAATTGTCACATAGCATGAAGGTTTTAAGATGCTATTCTAAAACTACAGTTCTCTGTGAATTCATCCCTTGATTTGATTTATTCTTTTACAGATAAGGCAAATTTGCATTTTTCTACTAATTAGTAGATGCTTACATGCTGAAAAATATAATTATAGCTGTGTATTGGCAACTGACATACTGTACTTTATACTTTAGATGATACAATCAACAAAACAGACCAATAGCTATAATTGACCCCAAGGGTGTTTGCTGTTGGTTGTGGAAATGGTACTTTAATACCTTGCCTACGGTCACAATGAATTAATGGCTCTATCTCTTAAAAAATAAAAGAAATCCATAATGGGTTTGGGAATATGGCAGCTAAGGAGAAATAAAGTTTTGGTTCACTGAATTTTTGTATGTATTTGGAATAATGCAACATGATAAGGTCCTTTGGCTATTTTAGACAAATCACCACCAGAGGCCAATTGAAGAAGTATGACTTACGACTGACAGGGTAGTCAGAATTATTAAACTTCCTTAGAAATAATTAGACCTCCCAGGAATGGGATTTGTGCACATTGTTTGCTAGTTTCCCAATGCATAAACCCCTACTTATAATCAACACACAGATAATACAGTTTTAATTAACATAACCACCTGTCCTGGCTTCTTTTCTCCCATTTTCAATCTTTTGGGACATTCCTTCAACTGGAAAAAAAAAAAAAAAACACACACACACACACCAATATTTCTTAGGTAGTCATTTAGGAATGCTGTTAAATGCACCAATAATAATAAAAAATAGACTAAGGAATCTATATTCCAGTTAAATTATAGTACCCTTTCCCCACCACATTTTTTTGGGGGGAAGAGTGGTTCTGGGATTAAACTCAGAAATACTTTACCACTGAGCTACATTCCCAATCCTTTTTATTTTGCGACAAGTTCTTGCTCAATTGCTGGGGTTGGCCTTGAATTTGCAATCCTCCTATCTCAGTTTACAGAGTAGCTGGGATTATAGGCATGCACCAGCTCATCTGGCTGAATCCTTTTCTAACATATAATTTTTAAGAGAAAAGGTTCAAATCATGTTTCATGAAACTGAAAACCACATGTCTTCTCATAGAGGAAGGTGTTGGATATTATTTATCAACATTTCCTCTTAATAAAATCATTGCTAATGATGCAATCAGTTTTGTTTTTACCTTCCATTTGGCCACAAATTCTAGAAAAAAAAAGAAAAAAAAACTCTGCATCTTTCTTACATTTGCTATATGAAATATACATATTATACATATTACCCTATTTATTCATTAAGATAATTATTAAAAATATGTGCAGAATCTATTTTAAAATAGGGAGGGCTGAAAATAAATAAGAATAAAATTCCTAATAAGTTTTTTATTACTGGAACAAATTGTCTTATACTCAGCCCACTTTGCAGAGTACCATTTTCGTATATCAAGAATGAAAACATGGATGAAAATATGAAAACAAGATGGACCAAAACCTTGATATATTTCGAAGCTTCTATGAGTAGAATATTCTATTTTCTACAGTTCAGTTTGTATTTTATATAACTAGTAACTAACATAAAATTTCAAGGTTAGGTCTCTTATCCTGAGTTCCTAGAAGGAAACAAAAATTCCAAAACTGAAATAATTCTTGTGCCATCTTAATAGCATATCAAGCTTCAGGATTCCCACTACTGTTCAGCAAGCTCAAGGAACAAATTAAAGCTGCATATAAGAATAAATATTTGAAAGATAGAACAACAACATCAAGTGAATTGACAAAGCAGTGGGCTTCTGAGAATCAACTGCAAACAAACAGGCATGCTTTCAAAGGCATAAACCGTGCACACCAGGTCATGTAGAAGAAGGGCAATATTTCAGAAAGTTCCAGGCTGTTTTCAGTGACAGTAACAGTGACAGCTGTAATGAACCAAAGGATACTCTTTGTATAGGTCCACTTTTGAAAAGTGTTAGAAACATTTCAGTTTGGGATTATTTTTTCTAATTAAGATTCATTCATTTGCTGGCTCTGTGTGAATTGCTCTTCTTTCAAAAAATACAGATACTAAAACTTTCAAAAATGGGATTGTCTTAGCATAGACGCCAAATATTCACCCACGAATTTTCCTTGGCAATGGACTCTCTTGGAAAAACGATTGTGTGATTGGTCTTTTCTAAAAGGTAAAAACAGTGCAAAATATCTTTGCCCAGAAAAGACCTGACAGAAAGTACAAGAAAGAAATAAAATGTACGTCAAAGAATATGTTCACTGCTGAGAGCACACAATTCTAGAAAGTGGATAAACCAACCACAGCTAATGTCTTCTGGAATGTATCCCTTAATAATGGAGGAAGGAGAGATCCTTCCAACTGACCTGAAATCTTTTGCCAAAAGCAAGTTTTCTTACTCCTTGCTATAACAGATCATCACCAAGCAGAAAAGTCAAACTATTTGGGGATTATGTTTTAAATCTCACATTCCCCAGCTCTCTTTGGTGATTACTTTCATTTGCTACCAAACAGATATGACCCTGTATTCAGTATGCTTCTGGCCAGCAGCTGCCAGTAGGAAACATACCTCTTCTCATCTCTATAGAAAACATAAACTTCAGAATTTACTCCTCTTGGTAGATTACAGACTTTTCAGTTTAAGGAGGAAGGGCTGAAGTTTGATCATCTAGAGGCCAATGTGGTACGTAGAGTAGTACTCTGTTCCTACTCAGGCCAGAAGGATTTGGGGAATAAATGGATGAACCCCCAAATATTTGCATAGTAAATCTCCCAAGAAGTAGATTTAGAGGCCCAAGACAGGACATGACAAAACTTTCCCATTTAATACTGAAATCAGTACTCTTTTCTAGTACTCAAAGAATTAAAAGTTTGGTAGCCTCCATAAATACCTCTTCTATATGATTATTGGGTTTTAGATATTAGATAAAGGCATAGTATATAATTTATTCCAGTAGCATAGCTCTTTTGTATCACTAGAATAAAGGATAACTATAAACTGACCCAGGAGAGGAAGGTGGTAATGGGAGATTTGGAATTATAATATGGTACCCAAGGTTGACATAAGTGGTCACATGCCTACTGTACAGTAACACACAGTTGAAGAGTCAAGGACATGCCACTTCAAAGGAACCTGATTCAGCATATTGACAATTTCAATCTGAAGGTGTTTTAGAAACAGGATGTGCAGAAAGGGCTATCAGACCTGCTTTTTTGGACCAGTAGAGTAAAGGAACGAAATAGGGGGAGGGAGGAGGTAAGGGAAAGGGGAAGTATTGAGGACTGAGCGGAGCAAATTACATACTATGCATGTATATGTCAAAATAAACCTCACTACTATGTGTGGGTATAATGCATTAAGAAAAAAAAACATTCAAAAACATGCTTTTCCTATATCAGGAAAAAAATATGCTCTCTCTCTCTACACACACACACACACACACACACACACACACACACATATCACCAGGGACTAGAAATTGATGATCCTATAGATTTGTACAAATAAAATTCTAAAACAACCTTTATCTTCCACTAGCATGATATCTACCTCCATATCTCCTAGTGACTTCCCCCCATTTATTACCCTCAACCTAAAGCCTTTTATTTTGTCAATTTTTTACAAATATATTGTTTGCTGCGATTGTTGTTGCTTAAAACGTGTGAGATTTTTCTGTTTTGGTCACTTCTTCAATTCCTCAATCTCTTGTGAGCGTATCCACTACTTAAAGTTGTATACCTTTCTTATGTCAATTTGCCCTTCTGTCAATTTGGTCTCTAAACCCAATTGAAGGTCTTCACTAAGATCTAAGATCTTCAGAATTTGTCTTTAGCTTCCCCTCTGGTTATTTACTCAAATGATGACCAAGAGGCTGCTATCAACCTTATACAGCTATTAAAATGGGTGGAATTTAGTCTATATAAAACCACTCTCCTGTGATGTACATAGACACACTTTTATATGTCATTATCTTTAAAAATAATAGGTAAGAAAATATACCTTTGAAATTTTGAAAAACATGTAAAAGATGCAGAAGACTGATCAAAAAAAAAAGGTTTAGTCACATACTGAAGAACTTCTAAAAAGAAATTTTTTAAAAAGGTGAAAAATATACAGGCATCAGAAAACACAAAATTTCCACAAAGAGAAATTAAAATTAATTTTGCATTCATTAAACAAGGCTTTTATTGACTTGTTTGAACTTAATCCCCCCAAAAAAAAAATAAAAATAAATAAAAGTAAAACGAGAAGTAATGGTGAACAATAATTCAGCTTTAACCTTGAAGCTTTCTTTCATGCTTGAGACCAATAAAAGCCAGGTTGAAGTGTGTGTTTTAAAAAAAAAAAAAGGACGCACAAAATTAATGGGCACTACCTCTTGCTGTCACCATTTGTTTTCCTGATTTGTAAGCAACACACTTCTGAGTATGCATTTATGAGTGTGGGTATGAAAGAGAGTCGCTGAAGAAATTATTTTTGGCCCCCATGAAGAAGAGTGACTGATAGGGTAATGTAGGGTAATTACATTCTGAAGGAATGTACACCAATATTTAAAGCTCATTTCCTTTCAATATTATGCATGTGTGAAACAAATCTTTTTTCTCCTTCAAATGTTCCTTTATACTTCCGTGCCTATTACAGCAAATAGCAGAAAATAAGCAAAGTGACAACTGTCACTTACTCTAAGACATTTTTTTTTCCTTTAAATTCTGACATTTTTCATCATTTCTACAATTAGCTTATGGACCTGGCTGAAAAGTCACTGCTTGTCTGCCACGACACAATGAAAGTACAAAATAGTAACACCATATTCTTTCTGCCAAAGATGACAAACCTCCCAAAGGATAATTTCTCTCTGGGGATAAAGCCACACAAGGCTCCGAATCGGATCTGTTTTAAGAGTCTTCTGAGCCTGAATGCCAATTATGCATGAAATTGTGCAGGGACTACTAGAGATGACTAAATCCTCACTCCTTGAGGTTCAAAACCAGAGCATTGGTACCTGGAAGACAAAACAGGACAAAGTAAACCACATAAGGTAGAAAAGGAGTAAGATTAAGAGCAAAAAGGATTCGAGAATAGAATATTATAAATGCCTTCTCTTACTGTCTTCACTTTCCTGACAATTAGTTATCTCCACACACACCCCCTGCCATTCTTTTTTCTCTCCCTGTCTTTGTCTCTCTCTTTCATCAATTATCCCACACAAACACACAAATAAAACTCAATGGAGAACAAATTGTTCACTGTTTGAATAAAATATAATCTGAATAAATATAGATACTTGCCTAAAATTACAACCTGATAAGAATTTAGAAATTTAAAAGCAAGCAAAAAGAAGAGATATAAGGCAGATTTAAGTTGCTAAGCAACTTGGCGTTCATATGAAATCAGATATAGCAATTTGCTTTGGCAAGACTACATGATAAGTTTAAAGAAACAAAACCAGTTATTAGTTTTAGCTACTAAGTAATTAAAGGAAAAAGAATTAAAAGATTGAACTGAATTAAGTCAGTGTTTAACATATAAGAATACAACCAATTTGTGTTGGAGGCCTGAGGGTCCAAACTGATATTTAATTACAAGACAAAAGATGACTGTCAATTTGACAAAGGCAAAAATAGATTAAAACATGATACTATATTTAAATCTGATTTTGTGCAATGAGTTTTGACTTCATGCCAAACTCCTGCAATATTATTTCTTACATCATGTAATAAAACGTTCATGTAATAAAATCTCCCTGCTCATACATTCCAATTTATATATTTTCCCTGCTGGATCTAAAGGATGCCATCTCAGCAGAGATTAAAGTGTTCAGTGTAGTGAAAATTTATCACTTTGTTTCAGAAAGAATTAAAATATGCATTATTATTAAATGTCGGGACTACACTTATGCAGTTGCCATCAGCTAACATAATCAGAATGCAAAGTAGCAGAACATCTATTCCAACTAGGGGTAATCTGCTCCTTTATAAACACCAGAGAAGAAAAGGATTACACCTATTGTTTGTTTGTGATGGCTTAATTCTCCTCTAGCAACTAGCCCCTTGGCTTTTCTTCACTCAAGAGAATATTTGGAAAAGGAAAACAAGAATTGCTATCTATAAGTGATGCTCACTTTCAGACACTAATCTCCATTAATGAGTCTCTCTGCTCTATCTCTTCACTTGCAGGTAATAGCAGCAGCAGAACAAGGATAGACTTGTTGATTAAAACAAACAAACAAACAAGCTAACAAAGGCAAGGGACAAATGAATTATTTAAAGGAACATTTAATTCTCTGATCAGCTTATGGCCCTGAAATCTGCACTGACTCAAAGATTTTATACATTTAGTAATTTCAGGTTGTTGAATCTAGATGCAAAATTTGAAAATAGGGCAAAAATTAAATGTCACTTCAAACTACACAGAGGTCACTTACATTTTTAAAAAAATCTCTGCATGAAATATTCTGTCACATTCCGGCTTATTATTAGGTTCTGAATATTTAATACTTGTGTACTCACATTTCTCATGTGAAAACATGGAATTTTATACTCAATGAAATGAGAATTGGAATTACTCGATCTTGGAATTACATTCATAGTGCCTGAGGGTTTGCTCTTATTGAAATCAACCTAAGGTTTGGAACTTTTGCTTTTTATTAAGTATGAAGAAGGTATTGACTTTGGGTTGCAGAGACTATTGCTGGGTGATGCCATTAATTTTTCCCCTGTTATAGCCACCTCCGTGAGAGAAGTGGCATCAAGTGACAGGACCACACTGAGTTTCTGAGTTGAATATTGAGGACAAGATTGTTAATTTCTCTTTCCATATTTAAATTATATGCTGACAACAGTAAAGATGGAACGAACTCTCCAACTGGCATCATTATTTTCTACTTACCTTTATAATTTTCCTTTTGCAGAAAAGCAATACAAAACCTACCAGATGATGGAGGAGCTTTGAATAAACTATTAGAAGTGCATCATTGATACAAACACTTCTGCTAACTGTGGATTTACATGGACACACAAGTACAGATGACCACTTGATAGAAGATTATTTTTTTCTTTAATCTTGGTATTGTAGTCAACTCTGGGGAGGTCATCAAATTATTTCTTTATATGGAAATATTTGCACTAGATTTTAATTGTGAGATTTGTTGAGTGTATACTATATGCTAAGCATACAGCTCTTTTTTCCCCATAAAATAGGTTTAAAGTGTTTAAAAGGCTCTTATCAATGTTCAAAGTTAGTAAAAGCCAGAGACTAGACTGAGATGAGGAGTGCATAAAGTCTCTGTCTCTGTTCCTAATCATCAAGGTCTGTCTTCATCAGTATCAGAAGCACCTTTGAGGCCTGATATTGAAAAATGTGTGCTCCTACATTCCATGTCAGGACTAGACAGTTTATAGTTTGTAACAAGCACATTTAATAATTCCTAAACACAGTACTATCTAGCCATCCCTCGAGGCACCTAGCACACAATAATAAGACAGAATAAAACAAGCCAAGCTACCTATGTATTGAGTTCTCATAATGTTTTAGGATGTGAACTAAAGTATACACATGTTATATATTTTCTTATTTAATTTTTACCAAAGATAGTGGTGTGTATAAGTATTCTTTAATGTGAAGAAACCACAGAGAAGTAATGTGCCTTAGGTCTGACAAATTAAAATTGGTTCTCAGACTCTGCTCTTTTTGCTGCTCGGCCTTTATGCTTCATATTTGTGAAATATTAAGTTGAACTGAATTGTAATTTCAGAGGGAGTGAGTTAAGTTATAGAATCACCACTTAAATGACTAAGTACTAAGAAAAGACAGCAAGGATTTGATATTTTTACTTTGCTTAGTGTAAGGAGCTTTCTCTGTTCCTCACTTTGACCTCTACTAAAGAACTTAATAACTTTCTTCTTCTTTTTCAAGTTTTCAGGCCACCAGTGAGACTAACATCAGCCCAGTGAGTATCTACTTTGTAATTAAGAAATGCAAGAGGAAAAAGTTAAGGCAGGAAAGAAGACTAAAAATAAAGAATAAAAGGCAGAGAAGAAAAACAAAGGAAATATAATACATCAGAGTTACTTCTAGATATGAGAGAAACTGTCTTACATTCAAAGACTGGAGAAGAATTGTGTTTTAAACAGTTAAGTTGCAAAATCCCTAGATGAGGCTCTGTTCCAAGGCATATATAATGCAATTTGATAAAGGAAACAGACATAAAAGATAGTCCTTCTTAGTAAGGAAGAAGGATCTACCATGCAGTCAGATTGATAGTGCTCTTTTAAAGAAACAGGAATGGAGACTCCCACCCTTCACACCACTATAGAGATCATTTGAAAGAGGTAACAAAGGATCATTGCACCCCCTGCAGTACCTGAATAGGAATAAAAAACATTTTTTGTACAATGCAACTAAGAACAGAAATAGAAAAGGTAAGAGCAACATACAGTTAGTGATCTCTAATCTAGGTCTAGAGCTTGTACAATCAAGAGTGAACTTGGGGCAACTCCACACAGAGTTAGTAGCATCCTTGCATATTGAATACATTGGCATTCATCTGTGAAATCTACATGCCCACTGTAGCAAGTGGAAAATGTGAATCAAAGAACTAGTAGCAGAAAAAGATAAGAGGATGGTTAACAGGAGCCATTCATATATTAATCGTAACTATTCTTGGCTACACTGAACAGTATAGTGCTACTAAAGTGGAATCATGTCTCAATACCAGTTCTACACTGTGGTTTTACCAGACATATTGCAATAAATTTCCCAGTAGAAGTACAGTTTATCTCAATAAACTTACCTGTAAGTTAAACACATCTTTAAAAATATTGTCATAAGAGAAATACCTGAATGGCCTTTAAATAACTGTCCCAGGCTCCCAATTTGGTGGAAAAGTCCATTACAACCTTAATAGTTGTAGATAGCTCCAAGATCCTAAAGTTAACTTATTTTATGACTTTCCTCTGAAACATTATTTATTGTCATTTAAAAATTTATCTTGTTTATTTTCAAATGGACTTCTCAACAATGATTTTGTTCCCATGTGCCACTAGTTTAAATTGTAATGCTCTTCTCCAGATTGTTTAAGGGATAATATAGATTATGCTAAGGCTATCAACAACACTTCAGAACCACAGAAGGAAAAATCCAGAATAAAGCAGAATGAAAAACAAACAATAACAACAACAACAACAAAGCAGACAGCAAGAACAATATAACCAGGCATAGTAGCACATGCCTATAATCCCAGTGAATTCAGAGGCTGAGGCAGGAGGACTGAAAATTAGAGGACAGCCATAGCAATTTGGGGAGACCTTTTCTCAAAATTACAAAAAAAAAAAATCTGGGGATGTAGCCCAGTGGTAGAGCACACCTGGGCTCAATGGCTCAATTCCCAATAAGAAAAACAAAAAGCAAACATATAAACAACAACAAAAACGACTAAACAAGAATAGTATATGGTTGGGCTGGGGATGGCTCAAGCGGTAGCACGCTCACCTGTCATGTGCAGGTTGCTGGGTTCGATCCTCAGCACCACATAAATAAATAAAATAAAGATGTTGTGTCCACCGAAAACTAAAAAATAAATATTAAAAAATTCTCACTCTCTCTCTGTCTCTCTGTCTCTCTCTTTCTCTTAAAAAAAAAGAATAGTATATATGGCAACCAAAAGAGCTTTTAAAGTCATTTTTGGTACTGGATTTGAACCTAAAAGTGCTTAAGCTCTGAGCCACATCCCCATCCCTATTTATTTATTTATTTATTTTGAGCAGGGTCTTACTAAGTAGCTTAGGACCTTGCTAAATTGCTGAGACTGGCTGTGAATTTTTGATCCTCCTCTTATATATCCATTATTTACACATGTGTTTCTTTTTTGAGTGATTTAAAAATATATATAGGAATAGTTATTCTCGCTCTTACTGTTAATGAAATGGATAATACCTAACAGATAAAATGCCTAATCCTGTGCCTGGCATTTTGCAGGAAGATAAAAACAGTAGTTATTACTATTCATTGTATAACTACAGCTTACTTAAAGCAATGGATATGTTTTCCTGAAGAATATCATTAGAGAAAAAATATGGAAGATTTATAGTCACCTTTTGAAAAAGAGATTAGATAAATATAAAGACCAGAAATACTGAATAAACCAATATTAGCATATTATAGATGGACCCATACAAATGAATATTTGGAGATGATTAATCAATAATGCCTCCTAGTTAGACAGAAAAAGGAAATCCAGAAGTGTTTCACTGAGCATACAGCCTTTGATTCCTAACCAATAGGCCATTTCCCCTTTTGATTCAGATGCATTATGTTTATCTTTCTCTTTCCCCGTACAAAAGCAACACAAATTACAAAATTTTAATCGGTCTAAAAACACTTTTATGAAATTTCAAACTGTCATTTTCCCCCTGTTGTTATGTCTCACTTCTTTGTTTAGTAGGTTTCCTTTCAAAGTAACTTATTATCCATCATTTTATTTGTGCAATTATTCTATAGCCCAGCATTATGATCCCATCATAAAATAAAGAAAATGTAATCAGAATATAAGGGATACCAGAGAAATCATTAATATATTTCAGGAGCAAATACATAAAGGGATAATTGTTGTCTTGGATCTACTCCAACTAGCAACTTTATTGAGAAGTTGAAAATTTTCTGTGTCGCCATTTAGTTATAGGTGTCTCTAAGAATTTGAAAGAAAATGGTGTAAACACAAAGGAACTACCAAAAATAAACTTTGAATTCCCATTCAATGAGCACCTTGGGAGAAAACTGCAATCAGGAAAGTGTGAAGTCTAATGTGTGGTCAGGGAATAAACCACTGTTTAATTACTGTTGACAGGTAGAGAATGTTGTCCTCACAACTAGTTACTTTCTTATTTTTGTGAAAACATCATGACTTTATCAACTCAACTAGAAAAAAATTGTAGCATAGAAAAACAGAGACATATCTTACCATTTATCAAAGCAAAAACAAAAGCAAAACATATTCTTTATGATTTCTTTATCTGCAAATTTAAATAAAGCAAGCAGAATTTTTCCTTATCCTTTTTCTTTTGTATAAAACACTGATAGCTAGGGAAAAAAATACACACACACACACACACACACACACACACACACACACTCATTTAAAGAAAATATACTGAAAAATATCCAGTGTAAAAGACAAAAAAAAGACAAGATTTATTTATTAAGAATTTTATTTTCTCACAATTGTTATGAGGGTTTACTGGGGGTGGTCTTGAACTAAATGAGCAGTAAAGAAGGATATTGATGTCACAGGACATGTATTTAGTTTATTTTATTCTCCTTTCATGCTAAGTCAGGCAAGAATTCTTGCATATCATGTGAACAATGAAATCATCTGAGAGAACTATTCCTAAAAGTAAAAGAGTCCACATGATGAATTTGACATTCCAGCACAATTCTCAAAAAGATAATGCACCTTCTCCATTGATTAAAGCAGGTACAGGTAAATATTTCATTGTAACATATAGATGATTGGCAGATAATATTTAAGAGAAAAATACACTGTAGATTGAATGAATATATTTAAATTCAAAACAATCATACTGCAAGAGATCATTTCTTTCACATGTTTTCTTTAAGAGTAACCCCAAATTTTTGTATATTCTGGAAACTTTGCCTCTTGTAATACTGAGTATATCTACATAACTTTCCCTGTCTGTGCTTTTGCAATAAAAGTATTGAAGAAAGAAATGCTGCTTCACCCAAATGGCAATGTAGTCCTCTGCTTATTAATTCTCTCAAATTGTCTTTCAAGTCCACTATTGAAAGTTGTAGGAAGTGATTTTCATGGCTATAACCATGCATGGTTCAAATATAGCCACTTATTTATTTATGCCTCAAACAAATTACCCTTGACAAACTTTGTTTGACATATAGATGACCATAACATAGCTTTTATCATTAGGAAAATCTGTACTAATGGAAAGACCAATGATATGAAAATGCAAATTCATAAAACAGTAATGATTGAGTACCCAATATGGACAAAGAGATGATAAAGATAGAACATACAAAGGCAAAGGAGAGAGAAGCTTTGCTCTAAAGATCCTTGCAGAACAAAAACATGGATAAATTTCTTATGCTGGAGACATGTGTAGATTTTTATAGGAAAATAGAGTGGAAAGTGGTTCACTACTGATGAGAATGAAAAAAAAATAATATTAGGAAACAAACATTGGAATTGACCAATGAAGACAGATTCCAGCAGCTTGAGAGGAAAGGCAAAATCCGTCTGTGTCAGGAGATTAAGTGCTGCCACTCAGACAGTCCTTCAAAAGACTCTGCTGTCTTCCAATATCAATAAGGTGTTCAGAAGAGCTGAGAGGTAAAGCAGATGAAGACACAGTAATTTCCTTTGTCCATCCAGATTCATCTTCCATCTTTCTCTAACCTGCTTTATGCCCTGCATGGCTGACATGCTGACCCAGTTGGCTCCCTTGTCCTCTGACTACCTGTTGGGCTGTCAGTGGAAACAGAGGGACAATATCAAAGAAAGAAAAGAGTAAAATCTGAGTTCCGAGTATTAACTTTACTAGCTCATACCTGTAAGTGGGGAATTCTGAGTTTTGATTTTACAAGCTCATATCTGTGAGTGGAACAGTGATTGCATGTATAAACCAAAGGTCACAGCCACTGTCAGTCACATGACAGTCACATGGCTTTCTCTGTTTCTGGGTCCAGTAACCACACTGATGCACACTGTGGGATGGTGAAGCACCCCACAAATACTGGTAATTGGTACTTCACTGTCCCTTATGCTTTCCCTACACCCTACCTACACCTCTGTAAATAGTCTCTTTGTGAAACTGCACTCAAGTTAAACTAATTTTATCATACCATCTGTTTTCTGCTATAAACATGACTGATACAGGATGGAAAGATATTTAGATTTTCAGGGTGGGAGTTTCTTATGGGGTGATGGAAAGAGTTACAGAAGGGAAAAACAGTGGAATTGCTTTACCTTTCAATCTAGATTATATAACAATGAACTTAAAGTAAGAAAAGTTGTATAGGAAGGACAAGAGGGAACTGTTAATGTATAGAAGTTTTAAGAAATAAGAGGACTACTGATACTCGGATTAAGATAAATAGTCAGAGACTGGGTCATAGAGTTTATGATGTTTAATGCAGAATAATATTGGAAATGATAGTATCCTAGGAACCAGAGGAGTCAGTTGTTGAAACAGATCAAAGCAGAGAAATGAGAACAAAACAAATCTGTGAAAGTTAAGTATTTGACATCTGCAGTTTATTGAAATACTTAAACTTGATGGCCAGTTTCGATGTTAGAAGGATGAGTATGAGCACATGGAGAAGTGCTATTAAAACATCAGCTTTAGCACCTGTATACGATGCTAAAAGTGAAGGGACAGAAGAAGTGTCCTATTAAAAGTTTTTTTTTTTTTTTTATGGTAACTAATCATCTCAGATCCAAGGTGAGGATTCAGTTTGATGGCAATAGAAGATTTTCAGAGAGTAGATTACCAGATTTTGAAGGGAGATGAGGAGGCTGAAAATGGCCCACTTGTCTCCCTTGTCCTCTGCAGGTTTTTGCATGTATATAAAAATTTCAATGCCAATTTGAATTTGAACAAAAAAATCAAAAGTTGTTCTTGAATATTATAAAATACCACTTCTGTAATAGTACCTGTTCTTCAAACAGAAATAGATTTCTAGAGTATAACTCTATTTAAAAACTAGAGCAAATAAGCAGCCAAATTTTGGTCTAAAATCTGTAAATAGTGAAGGAAGTGTTCTAAAAGTATTAAAACACAATTAAATTGAAATATATCACTAAAACTTTATGTGAATAAATTTGAATATCCTATTAATGAGGTACACATATTCTAGAAAGTGGATAATAATTTTGGATTATTAAAAATGCTGAGAAGACAAATTTATGACAGCCCTGGAGTGAAAATTAATGATAGAAGCATCATTTTAACTTTTCCTTGATTTGTTGAGTTTTCACACCATTAGTAGAAAAAACTCAGACCTGATTAACAGGGAAATAGAATTCTTAGTTCTCACATAACCAAGCATATCAATTTGTGTGTATGGTGACACCAATTATCAGTAGATTTCCATTTTTTTCAAATATATACTGAAGTATATATTTGCTTTATCTCTTCATTAACAGAGGAGCCAAAAGTTCTCCAGGGAGTCTGAAGTTTAGAGATTTTGAAATCAGATACATTTATATTTAAATCTACTGATGACATTGATATAACTAGGTGAAGTATATAAATTTTCTGATACTCAGTTTTATTGTTTTTAAAATGATATCAAGAGTTCTATATCAAAGTTTTTTTGGTGAAAACTAATTGAGATAAACTAATAAAAATGTGTTCCTCAAGTACAATACTTGCTGTGTATTCATTTATTATAGATCACACCTCTATGAGGAAAGCAGTTTAGAGATGGTAACATTACATGAGGGTATTTATTTTAGTCAGCTTTTTCACAGCTGTGACCAAAAAAACTGACAAGAACAATTAGAGGAGGGAAAGTTTATGTTGGGGCTCATGGTTTCAGATAACAGATAACCAGCTCCATTTCTTGGGACTCAAGATGAGGCAGAATATCATGGCAGAAGAGTGTGGTGGAGAAAAGTAGCCCAAGCATGGCACCAAGAAGGAGGGGCAGAGAGAGACAGGGGGTTGGAAAGGGATGGGGGCAGGAGAGAGGGGGTGGGAAGCTCTGACTCTACTCACTAGATACAAAATATAAACTCCAAAGGCATGTCCCTAGGGACCCACCTCCTCAAACCACATTGTACCCGCCTATACCAGCCAATTAATCCCTACCAGGGGATTAATTAACTGAGTTAAAGCTTTCCTAACTACATCATTTCACCTCTAAATTTTTCATTGTCTCACACATGAGCTTTTGGGAGACGCATATATAAACCACAGCAGCATTCAATATAAAGAACAAAGTTACTGATGTTCTGATGCACTGGGTTTAAATACTACCTCTATCACATGTCATTAGCATAGATCAGACAGGTTTAACTCCCAATTTATAATGTGAAAATAAAAATGCTCACCTCAGATTATCTTATTGAAGATTAAACGGAATCTATGTAAAGAACTAAAATAGTACTTCTTGAATACTACAATTCAATGATCGTTTTTCCTTATCTTGGTCCTCTTTCTTTAAAACATTATATTAATGTGTAATAGCAACATGATTTGAAGGGGGTGAAAGCATTCTTCATGTGCATAAGTAAATAGGATTTTTTATGAAATTAATCTGTTGGGAACTAATTTTATGACTGAGATTTTTGTTAACATCAATACTGATTTGTACCAAACATTAGCAGACCTGAATTCAGCAGCTCTTTGCCACTAACATACTATGCAACAATGGACATTATAGCCAAGCTCATTGTTTTGATATTGCGATATCAATTTGCAAACTTCAATTAGAGGGTTAAGTAAAATATTGTGTAATGTTATTTAAAGTATGCACATGCTGCCACATGCAGCAGGGCAGGGTGGCTGGCACACATCTGTAATACCAGTAGCTTGGGAGGCTGAGATAGGAGAATCAGAAGTTCAAAGCCACCTTCAGCAAAAGTGAGGTGCTAAGCAACTCAGTGAGACCTGGTCTCTAAGTAAAATACAAAATAGGGCTGGGGATGTGGCTCAATGGTCGAGTCCCCTGAGTTTAATCCCTGGTTACTCCTCTCCAAAAAAACCACAAAAATAAATAAATTGAGTAATAATAGTATGTAAAATAGTAGCTTATAAAATATTTTGTAAAGGGTGTCTACACTAACACCTTAAAATAAGTCTAATACACTGGTTTCTCTTCAGATCACATATAATTTCCCCTTTAAAGTAAGATCAAAAATCTCCATTTTCAAAAATGCAGATTAACACAGAGAATCCAGTTGAATTCCTATCATGATTCCAACCCAATATAAAAAAAAAAACAAAGCTTTCTAAAAAGAGCTGCCAGATTTGAAAATAAGGAATGTATTGCTCAATAACCCCAGGCAACTTCTCTATTCAATTAAGGATGTTTTCAAAAACTGTGGTAATCTTTGGTACATTGCCTTTTGGGGTACACATAGAAGGCATGCTTCAATGATGCATTTTGTTTTCAATTTCTCTTATAATTCAATTCACTATAATAAATCATGAGTATTGATAGTACATACATAAAGGAAAATTAATAATTTGGATGAAATATAACACTTCAAGAAGTATTAATCTTAACATTTCATAAACTTAGAGTTAAACAGCAAATAAATAATCAGAAACTTGCTTTATTCAGTTTTATTAAAATGGTTCTGAGTAAGGTTGAAAACTGTACAATTGTTTGCATATAGATGGATTTACAAAATACTCATTTAGAAACTGGATGGCCATTAATTATTATGGAAGAAACCCATTTGTCCATTAAGTAAAACAACATGTGATGTTTCTTTCATACTATGGACATTAATGTTAAAAAAATTAAAAGTGGAAATCAATATAAAATTCACAATGAAATTGTAATCTGCTATGAAAACTTTCTAGAGACTAATGTACATTTTTCTGTGTGTTTACTGTTAAATTATTATTTTTACAAGCCTAAGATTGACATAAAATGAGTTGGTTCTGCAGTTTATTTACTGTTCAGTCACTCACTGCCCTGCCATAAAGCCCTGAAGCACTACCTTTATAATGTGTTGCCAAGGGGACAAGAAGGTAGATGAGATTGGGAGTCAGAAGACATTTGTGTCTTTGAGGCAAATCACTTCAGTTTTATGGACCTTGTTATTCTCATTTATTGATGCAGAATTTCGGTCAATGATCCAAATGCTCTCTTCCATCTCTACAATGTGATTGTTAAAACAGGATGTAGTAAGATATTTAGCATCACTCATCTTGTTTGATAATATCTCCATCTCTTAACCTTTGAGACATTTAGAGAAAATAACAATGCTTTATAAAGGCTAAGCCTAGAAGGCTTGGCTTTATACTTACTTAAGCATAGTTTGGTCCAAGTCCAAGATGCCATGTTCTTTCACTCTCTAGAATCCTTTGTTCTTCCCTCATGATTAAACTTTAGGAAAAATTACTCAGGTTTAATAAAATATGGCCGACTTAATAAGCTGTCGTATGTTAACCTAATGCCTTAGGCTCACTAGCTTTTGACCTAGTCATTGTCTACTTGTGTGTCCTTTCTTGATTGTTCATAATATTTGTTTGAATCAACAAGTTTCTTGACAATAATTGCTTTAACATGCTGTCAGATAACCTGCCTAAAAACCTTAGGAACACGAGTTAGAGCTAAGATTGCAAATAACATAAACGAAAAATTTTAACAGAGTCAACCATAATGCGAAATAACCTTATTTCACTTGGACACAAACTACTTCATGGTTTTACAGGTCACTGAATTTCCGTACTCTGAAAAGATGAACTGAATAAGAAATGTTAAGTGGTACAATTATTTTTTCCGTCACTTTTAACAATGAGTATGTTAGTTTTAATTACTTACAGACAAATCTGGCTTAGATAATATTTTAAGGCTGAATGACATTCACCTAGTTTCAAATTTAATGAAACAAATAAGAAAAAATAGAACTAACATCGTTGCCTTAACACAATGAACATATTTAATATGTCCTAAAAATTAAGAAGCTTATACCCTTCAATATACTTATATGATATTTGAATAAACCTACCATATATAGCATATTAACCAATGTTCCCTTCTGAATCAAATGAATATTTATGTACATAACATCCATACATTGCTTCCTTTACATAGTTGTTTTAGTTCAAGGATTTAAGTTTTGTTGTTTTTTTTTTAAACAATGGCTAAGTTAGTTAATGTATTTTTGTGATGATTCTATATTGGTAAACAATAAAAAAGATAAAATTGTAATACTGCAACATACTATTCTTGCTTAGAACCAACTAGGAAATATAGCTGAGATATTAAATTAACTTCTAAATATGGTTTTATGATTTGATCTCTCTATATTTTTACATGGATAAGAATATTATGTGCAATCTAACACATGGCTTACTTGTATATAAACTATGATCAGAAATTTTCATAATTTACTAATGGTCCCAGCATGTGTAATATAGGATAATGTAAGGGTATAGGATATGGAATCAGATAGATGTGAATTTTGTAAACTGACTCCTACATTAATAATAATAATAATCTTGGGCAACTGAGTTCAAATTTCTTGAGTTCCTTTTCTGATCAACCAAACTGGAAGAGTTTTATGATCCATCTCAAATAATTTCCAAAACTGAAATGATGAAAGGCACAGGCCCAGTACTCACTACTAAATGGCAGCTATTATTATTTACATTTTTCCTTTGTACATACAATTTTCAAGGTGTTAATGGTTCATATATCAAAAATAATCTTTACTCATTTAGCTAATGGAGCACACTTGTTCTCTATTTTTCATTCATGAAAGTTTAAGAGTGTTTTAATGAGTAAAAACAAACACATATTTATTTTATTTTATATAGTTATTATATAATTATTCCACATAAAATATAAGTAAGGACAAGTTTACTTCTCATTTTTGATACACACAACTTCTGGAAATATTACTGTGTGTATATAACATGACTAGAGGAGCAAATCCTAAACTCATGTTAATATGAATAATTACCTTTCCCAGGTAGTAAAAATACTCTTAAACACATAGAAAAATAGATACAATTAAATGGACAGAACTTAACTACCTTTATTTCAAGCATATGATTTTTAAACATATGCTTGAAAAAAAGACAACAATAAAAATGGGTAACTAAATGAACATGGAATTTTCATATATTGTTTTATTTTCTTGAAAGGGATATTAATTTCCACATCATCTTCTATTCCAAGAGCTTAAAGCTGTAAGTTATTCTTCTAACTGGTAACATTACTACATATTCTTAGTTTGAATAAAATGGTTGTTTGAATTTTAAAAATTCCAATTCAAGAAAAGAGAGAAGCCAAACCTTTCCTCTAGTCTCATGAAATGAGGAATCCAATCTATACAACTAGTAATAAACCTACTGAGAAAACTGATGGGGCAGGCACAGAAAAAAATATAAAATTGGTGCAATCTATATAGCCCTGTTTCAGGAAGAGAGGAGAGAGAAAAATTGGCTGAGAAATCACAAATAAAAAGCATGTTTGATAAGATAGAAGACATATTAAAGGGAAAAAATACCCTGCAACCCAATCCTACCGAGGTAATAAGTACAAATGATAGAGCAGAGCAGATTTCTCAGCTGAAGCAGGACCAAAACAAAAAACGAACAATAACAACAACCAACCAAACACACACACACACACACAGCAGCAGCAGCAGCAACAACAACAGCAACAAAAACTAAGTAAAATCTTTGGTATGTCTTTCATTCTAAAATCTTATCTGAGTCCATGTTAATATTGAGCAGTTCTGCAATTCTTTTCCACAAAATGGCATGTAATTCAAAACTCTTTATTAAGTAGACAACACTCATTCTGCTTACACTATGAATTGTACACATTTTGGCAAATGAATGTCTTTTGGAGTACATAGATCAAAATGCTTATTTTGCATATAAGCAATTAAAGCAAAACTGCTAAGATAGATAGATAGGTAGGCATGCATGCATAGATATATATTTGGGATTTGAGTAACTTACTTCTATAAAATAAAATAAGAAAAGTGTATCATAACACTTCAAGAATCTTAATAAATGCATTGAATTTATGATTAAGATAATACTAAAACATGTTCATTTGTTTTTTTTAATTTTTTGAATATATTATTTTAGTTGTAGTTGGACACAATATCTTTATTTTATTTTTATGTGGTGCTGAGGATTGAACCCAAGGCCTTGCACATGTTAGACGTGCACTCTACTACTGAGCCAGGACTCAAGCCCTCCATTTGTTTTTAATACTCATTCTTTATACATTATACATTGCATCTCTGTTATATGGATACAGGTGAATACATATTAATGAATAAGACATGGCCTTTGTTTTAATAGAAGTCAGAGTAGAGAGACAAGAACACAAGAAGATAATTTCAGTGCTGTGTAGTTAGAATTGTGGTACACAAAAAGGGAATGGTAGAACAGAGAACGGAAGTGATTTGAGGCTCATCTGGTGAAGCATAAAAGGAAAAATATTTTAGGCCAAAGAGCTAGCAAAGGATGATATATAAAAGAAATTTTTGGTAGAGTTCAAGGACTAAATAATCACTCTGAAACTCTTCTCTGAGGGAGCAGACTTTACCTTTGCTCTTGAATAAAGGTTTCTAGTAAGATAAGAAAGAACCAGTGAGAACCAATCTCTGCTACTGCTCCATAAATCAAGAATATTTTATAGGTGCCCCAAGTCCTGATACTACAAGTACAAAGTATATCCAAAATGCAAGCATAAACTTGTTTAATCAAGGTAAATATGTGATAAAGGTCAAAGATGCTTGCAGCATGTATACATGAGAAATTTGGAATGCTGGGCATCCTTGGAGGAATCTCTGTGAACAAATTTAGAAGAGTATGGTGTTATGATGGATGCTGTTTTCCAGTGCTTTCATTCCAACCTGCACTCTCCACTTTTTGACCAGGAACACCTTTAAATTTTTGATTCTTAAGTCATTTTGTTCTTCTGCCATTTTATCAGTAGTTTAATAACACTGAGGGAAATAATGTTATCAGAAGAATAGTGAGGAAGTTCTAATGCATCAGTGTGTGTGCAAGGAGGCAGAGTGGAAAAGGTGTGTGCTAAGACTCTATTAGGACAGAGCTGTTACCAATCTCCAAACTAAGTTCTGTAAGATTGTGACAGGTATTTCAAAAACATAATTGAAATAGATACTAGCAATATTTTCCTCCTCAGGGTTATTCTTAAATATGGGAAGGAAAAAAATCTCTAGGCCTATTTCTAAAGTCAGGCTTATTCCACAGTGTTTATCCTTTTCAGCAACATTGCCATTTTTGATAAATTCTAATATGTGTTCTGAAAAAAATCACCTACACTTTCTTGTTCATGTTTCTCATTGATCTATCAGAAGCATTTACCAAGTAAACTTGGTAATGCATGTAGAAAATGAAAAGCAAGATTCTGCTCTTCTCAAATTGTTTCAGAAGCAGAAAAGATACAATTTGAACTATTTCTCTGTGAAATGATATAAGCAGCTTTGTTTCTAAGAGAAAAAAGAGAAAAGCCACAAAAGATGAATTCCTGAATGATTTGAGAAATATCCAAAATGTATAATTCTAAAAACTTTTCTCTCTACTATAAAATACCTGTACAAAATAGCATTTTAATATTATGCTAAAATAAAAATAAAATGAATAAGGATACACATATACACATTCAATTTGTATATATTCATTTTATTTGGCAACACTATGCCTAATATTAAGATATGTGATAGAAATATAGAATTGTGTTCTTATTTTAAAAGTGGTATTTTTTGGCCGGGCATTGTGGTGCATGCCTATAACCCCAGCTTCTCAGGAGGCTGAGGCATGTGTAATAAAAGGTCAAGGTCAGCCTGTGCAACTTATTGAGATTATGTCTCAAAAAATAAAATAAAATAAAAAGGACTGGGGATGTAGCTCAGTGGTAGAGTGCCCCTGGGTTCAATCCCCAGTACCTAAACATATAAATAAAATAAAATAAAATAAAAATTATAGATATATATATATGAATTATCTTTTAAACACATTATTATCACCAAAATATTAAATGGAAGATGTTTCACTTTTTCTTCATAACTTTGCACTTTTTATTCTTTATTAGATAATATTATATTTGTTTGCTTCATTCATTTGTATAGAACATGAATAAAATGAGATTATTATAGACATGAATGCATGCATGATTAAATTTTGATTTATATTTTGATATATCTCATGACTTGATGCTGATATTTTGGTAACAATCCCAATTTTTAAGTTATTCTATTTTCAAGAAATTTGGAACATTCTGATTTAAGCTGTCAAAGCATTTTCTATCTGTTCTTGTAGTAAATATCAGTTCTTTAACCTTCTCTGATAAAGTTTTATAAGGGCTAATATCTCGTCTTATATTTTCATCAGGCATTCAAAATGTTTCTCACTGAATCTACCAGGTAAC
Organism: Urocitellus parryii; assembly: GCF_045843805.1. Lineage (NCBI taxonomy): Eukaryota > Metazoa > Chordata > Mammalia > Rodentia > Sciuridae > Urocitellus > Urocitellus parryii. Next base: position 191,332,830 of record NC_135532.1, read on the forward strand.
AAAAATAGGGTCCAGTTGCCATAACAATTACACTGTTCCTAACCATTGTTACAAGACAAGAAGAAATAAACCTTCTCAGAATCAAAACTAAACATCTAGTCAACCATGGCATTTCCATGGTTGGAAGAAAATCATACTTGCATACACTCTTAGTAGTTCATGCTATTTCAAATATACATCTCAAGTGTGTGTGTGTGCATCTGCTTGAGTGCGTGATCACCTATGATTAGTAAAGTGAAGAAAAGAGTCCAGTATTTGTAGTTCTTTTAGAATTTTGCCTGTTGTTTACCAGAATATGATTTGGAGAGTTAACCCTTCTCAAACTCAAATTCTGTGACAGTAAATCAAGTATTTTACCTCCTTTGTAGGGCAATTCTCTACTGTTAAGATGTAGTTGGCTTGGCACACTCTAGGTTTTTAATTAATGGTGATTATTCCAAAAATGGCTTCTATTTTTGCTTATTTCCTGAGTTAGCTTTAAGTTTGAATTCTAATGCCTGGATAATATGTTAGAGCTCATGTTACCAGCCTTGCTTCTATGATATGGAAGTCAATATATATTTGTAAAACACTTCACTTACATTGTTGCATGAATGGTTGACAGTACTAGAATGGCCAATTGTCCTGTTTGACACAGGATTGAGGAGACTTTAAAGTTTTCAGTGTTAAAACTGGCAAAGCTTCAGGCACACCAGAATGTCTGGACACTCTACAGTGACTACCTAATTTTTTCCCTCCTTATCTGTAACTATACTTAATCAGAAACTATGCTTCTTAGCACCATATATGTTAGTTGATCCATGTGACTACTTCTGACCAGTGGAATGAGTGTGCATGTCCAATCCAGAGATTAAGTATACTTTGTACCTTTTTGATTCTTTTTGCCTTTTATCTGCTGGCTAATGACACCAGGCAAGCAGATCCCATAGCACAATATCATTGAACAATGTTAGGGTCTGTAAACAAGTCGGGATGGCCCTGCGGCAGAATAACAGGGGGGTGATGAGCAACTTGTGTACATTGATACAGCAGGAGTGGGAGCCATTTATTGTAGGACAGGAGGGGTATATATACATTCCACACAGCTTATCTTAATTAACATAAACTAGATACAGCAGTCAACCAATAAGGAATCTCCACACTTAATGGCTCCCTGGAGCCACCTCACAAACCACTCCCCCTGGCAAAATGCCAGGCACCATCCCAACTTGTTTACAAACCCTAACAGAACAACAAATGGATATAGCCCAGGGTTCTGATTATCTGTAGGGAGAAAGGCTTTCCACATCTCATCAGATTGAAGTGAGTGAAAAATAAATTTTTGTTAAAATATTGATATTTTGGAGTTGTTTATTCCATAAGTTATCATATCCTAATTAAAATACATAACTTTATGAAAAATAAAATGGGAAGAAAATGTAATTTGGCAATTTTTTCTTGCGATAGAAGAGAGCATACATAGCAGTTGCAAAAGACCAATGAAAAGCAAACCTGTAGCAACCTTAAATTAACCATGGGTTTATTTCCTACTTTCAACAGCCTTAACAGTCAGGTAGCATTATTTTCTCTATCTTGGAAAATAAAACAGGGTTTAAAGCGGTCACTATTTTCGCCTAATTTACACAAAGATAAATGCCACATCTAAATAATATACTCATGACTTCTGATGTCAAACTCCATGTTCTTCCACCAAGATACATTTCCCTTTTTAATTCTATAATTGCATGTATGTGCATGCAGATGCACACACATACAGACACACACAGAGACATATATACAGTGCAAAGCACTAAGTCTTGGTAGAACAGGTAGATATTCTTTTCAGGTAAAAATATCTATTGTTGTTTAAGTAGAAAGTTATCAGGAACTGCAATAACTGATAAACATTCTAAAGTGTCTGTTACATACTCAAATATAAATGCACTGTTAAAAATATATTTAGATTTTTATGATTCTGTGCCTTAAGTGGAATTCTTTCCAATTCCTGATTATGGTCCTCTATTTTTCAATGATCTTCAAGTCAGGTTAGAGTAAAATAAAGTCTCAAGTTAAAAAACTTAGCATTCTATTTTATGGGGAAAAAAGCCTGCAATTTACACACAATAATACTATGTTAAGTTTAAAAGCTTTAGAAAGTTTTATTACATTCCTAACTTTTTTCTTTAATTTCACCTATTGAGGTAATAATGGGCTTTAAAATCAAGACAAGGTGGGGAAAATGGTATGAAAACTTGGTTGGCAGGATGTTCTAAAAAATGAAGCAAGAAACATTATGGAATCGAATCTTAGTTTTTAAAAATTAACATTTAGCAAAATTACATGAGGAGAAAAATTATTTTCTTTATAGTTGAAATTGGAATTTAACTGTGAAACCATTTATCTTGGCGTGAAGATAAAACTGAAGAGAAATAACATTAAATATCACATCAGATCTTAATTTTAGCTTCATGCAAAACTACCTTGATTTGGAAAAAAATTGTTTAATTTCATTCTTCCACCAACATTAAATCTTTTGTGACCTCCAAAGAAATTCAAAGTAATTGACCTTTACTATCACATTCCCTGTTCCTCTCACCTACACTTATAATACTGGATAGTTCTAGAAACCCCATCTCCCTACTAGTCACTCCTTTAAATCAATGCATTCTACAGTCTTCCTCTATCACTTCTTCCCAACTGCTTTCTTTGTTCTTTTTGTTTATTAATTATTTTTGAAATTTACTATAGCATTAGATATTGATACTTATCTGCTCCTTTAAAAGTTTTGAATCTCAGGTGTATCACAAACATTTATTTCTTAGGTGCCCCAACTCATTCTTTCATGTATTTCATTTATTTTTCTTCCCTCAACCTAGACCAGCCTCACAATTGCTACTTATATTGCCTGTTCACTCACCTTACCTACTTCCATTCCTATTCACCCTTGTTTTACCTCTATTAAGAACTATGGTCTTTGGATCTGATTGCAAATTTATCTTAAAATAGATTGACTAGAATTTGTTTTAAGTATACAAAGGAGAATCTACAGGATCCTACACCTGGTGGGCCAAAATTCAATTTTATAATTAGATATAGTAAACCAATATTTCTTATCATTTTTGTTTTCTCTGATTGCCCCAGATATTTAGATGTATTTGAAATAGGTTTCATTACTCTTCACTTATTTAAAAAATATTTATTCAAATAATTAATTCCTGGGGCTGGGGATGTGGCTCAAGCAGTAGCGCGCTCGCCTGGCATGCGTGCGGCCAGGGTTCGATCCTCAGCACCACATACCAACAAAGATGTTGTGTCCGCCAAAAACTAAAAAAAAAAGAAATATTAAAATTATCTCTTTCTCCCTCTCACTCTATCTTTAAAAACGACACACACACACACACACACACACAAATAATTAATTCCTCCCTTATATCTATCTCACTTGAGTTTCCTACTTCCTATTCTCACTAGGAACACTCTGTGCCCTCATTATACTATACTTATAGGAACAGATCTGCTCTATTGACAGTTACTTTATATCCTTCTGGACTTTTCTTCTTGCCTAATAAATTGTCTTTTCTCTTTTTCTATTATAAATCATTCAGATATATGATCCTAGATCAATCAATCATAGTTCTGTTTCTAGTTTCTGTTGCTCAAATGGATCTCCATTTCCTGTCCAATTAAGTGTTAACTCCTCAAACTATCATTTAAAATAGTCATAATACTCCTCAGAGGTACTTTTATAGTCTTGTCACTCCTCCTCATTAAAATTCAGCCAACCAAGACAATGTGCCTTCCCAGATGCACTTCACACCTCTCCACTCCTGCTCATTCCCCACTTTCCATCTGGAATATTCAGTTCTAGTTCACCCCCTCTAGAAACTTTAGTCACCATTTAAGAACTAGCTTAAAGGCTCTTTAATGCATAAGTGTGTTCTTTCTGTCCCTGCCAGATGCCATTTGATGAGTCTCTTCCTTGATTCTCCAAAACACTTTCTTCGTACTTCACTTTTGACCCTTGGATCACTCCAATAATGGAATCTCATATAATTTCCTTTTCCCAAACAAAATCATGTTTTTTAAAAAAATTATTGTTAGTCAATATATTAATCATCTTTGCATTTCTCAAGCACATACCATATTTGGTACTTTTTAAAACAAAATTTATGTGTAAGGGATTCAATATAAAGAAGTCTGAGAAACAATTTAACTGCCAAAGTGCCTAAATATACCTACTTGAGAATGTACAAGGATCTCAGTGGGATGCACTAAAATATTAATGAAATACACATCATGAAAGAAATTCATTCAAATAAATATCATATGATGATTATACAATAGAAGATAAGGAAATAATGTTTTGGTAAATTACAAGTTGTCAACTTAGTTTTTAGCAGTGCATAGTTTCTTGTAAGTTTAACAATAGAAACTTCTAGATATTCTCCTAGTTTAAAAAAGACAATATTAAAAGCTACATAAAATTACATATGTTATATATTATACAAATTGGTAATACCCTGAAAAATGCAAAAAAAAAAAAACACAAAAAACTGGCATCTTTGTACTTTTTAAAAATGAAAATGTTTCTTTGCCAATTTTGTTAAAAAGTGATTTTATCTTCCTAAGATGTTAAGTATAAACTGAAATAAAAGGTAATAAGCAGGCTCCAAAATGGCTCCCAATATTTCCCAAGTATCCCTACACTATATAGATCTTTCCAAACTGTCACCAATGAATTTTGTGTAACAAATTACAGCAGAGATAATGGTATACTATTGCCTAAATAGAACTATAAAGGGCAATCGTTTCCACTTAGACACTATATAAATTTTAGTTTCTATATTTAATGTATGTAATATCTTAGACACATTTTTTTTCCTCTCTTTTCTTTTTCTCTCTTTCTCTCATCTCTCACCCTGAGGCAAACTAGCGGAAGCCCTGATGGCTAGGAACTGAAACTTAAGACCAAAGCCTCCCTACAACCAAGCACAGAAGCTTGGAAGCCCTGTTGTGCCTGAAAATGACCTTGGCCTCTGCAACACTGGAACAGGCCTATGAGCCAAAGCAAAGTAGCAAAACTACTTTTGGATGCCTAATCCTCAAAAACTATGGGAGAAAATAACTATTGTTTCAAGCTGCTAAATTGGGGGTACTTTTATATACAGCAGTAGGCAAATACATAAAATACTAGGTAGACAGAAACATTGCCATTGAGCATACTCATGATGAAACTAGTTATGCATATCTTTAAAGGTAGGATTGAGTACAGATTTTATTGATTACATTAATGAAGCATCCTCAAAATAGATACTTATATGGATTTAGTTTGGGTTCTCTTAAACAAAAGTGGTTATCATCTTTTACCCCTACAGATTTCTCCTTGAGGGCTACAACCTACAACCCTGTGGGTATTTTTCTTTTCCTTTAAAACAAAATGTTTTAAGTGTGGTTCTATTTATTGTAACGTTTCTCAAAATAAGGATTCCAGATAACTTTAAAGGTCTAGGTCAAGATCAAAAATACCGAATTTTCAGCAGCTCTTTGGGCACAGCAGGAGAGAACTATGGGTCATAGGAAAAAAGATATAAAAAATTCTTCTTCCCAGATCCCTTTTTTTTGTGTGTGTTTTCTTGAACTCAGTATGTGTATTTGCTATAGGCCAAACACTGAGTATAGGTTTTTCTTCTGTATGTTATGCAGTTTGTTTCTTTTCTACAAGTGCATTTTATAGAAATTTTCCACATGAATCAGATTATACATTTTTTAAATTATTTATTCATAAAAACTTATAGTTAGCATTATGATATACCAATCATTTTGCCAAGGCTTAATTGAAAATAAACCAATTGTTTAGAAAATTTCAAAGCACTTTTAATTTAGTTTTAATCTTGACTTCCTCAATATTACCCAAATTTTGTATTTTTCCTAGTAAAATACCCATGGAAAACAGAACAAATGTATACTATCTATCAAACAAATGAATGTTGGTACTTTTTTGTCCTGTAGCAATGCAGATAATTGGTTCCATCAATCTAAATGATATTATGATACTGAGTTTTATTAATCTTATTTATTATTAAGGTCACTATCAGATGATTTATAATTTGTATAATATAGAAATAACTTGTAACTGAACTCATTACATATAAGATTTTTCATTTATAAATATGGAATATCTTCATTAGAAGAGGTAAGACTTTTTGCATTCCTTATATTTTATATAAATGCATATAAAATATCTAAGTGGTTGTATATCATCTCATTACTGAAAACTGAGAGAACTATTTAAGTGATATATAATGTTTCATTTTTACTCTTAATTTATTTAGAGTAATTATGCATGGAACTCTTTCAGGTTCTAAAAAATACATTATAAAGATATGTACATACACATATACACACACGCACACACATAATTTTTGCATTTTAAAAATTGAAAGTCTTAAGAGGTTAAAAATTTTGAACAATTGATAATAATACAGTAAGTATTTTAGAAAAAAACTTTTAAACTATTTGCTCATCATTTAAAATGGCAAAGTTAGGGGAGCCTCTTGCAAAGAACTGAACATAGTATGACCAACCTGGAAAAGCTTTCAAATTTACTTCAAAAAGTGCACCATTCATATTGTCAGAACCAAAGTACTTTTTTGCCCATGCTCAGTTTTAAGGTTAACTGTGGCAAAGATAGAGGAAGGAGCATGGCCTCAGTCAGTGTTTTCAGGCTTTGCATCCAAACTACCCATAATTAAGGCATGAATGAAAAGTGATTTTTAGATTTTTCCTTTTAAAATATAAAGAAAAACAGACTCTTTGCTATTATGGCTGAACTCTTCCGCTTAGTAGAGTTGAAATTGAGAGTTGGATCAGTAGTTTAAGCCATGTGGAGCTGAATATATTCTATATGTAAACAGATTTCTGCTCAAAATAAGTATATTTCAGGCTTTCATACCTTTAAAATTCACTGTTCTCCACTTCTGATTATCAGCAGATTGCTAAAATCTATTGAGTCTTCAGAAAATAAATATAACGTCTATTTTTGTTTGTTTGCATGTTATTCCAAAATTAAATTATATGTAATTGATGTCTTCATTATTCTTACAAAATTATAGAATTATTTTGAAGATATTATATGTGATCTCATATTCAAAAAACAATCTTAAAGTAAACATTTCCTATCAAATTTCCACCGACAAGCAAATCATAACTGGAAACTACAAAGAAGAAAGGAAGGAAGGAAGGAAGGAAGGAAGGAAGGAAGGAAGGAAGGAAGGAAGGAAGGAAGGAAGGAAGGAAAATATATCATCTGAACAAAGCACCCTGAAAAGTGGTGCAGGGAACAAAAAATTAATAGATATATATACTTTGTATATTATAATGATAAGTAAACTTGAAATTATACTTTGGATCAAAATAAGAGTTTCAAGGTAAAGACAAGAGAGAGAGTGGGGTAGGAGGGAGCGAGGGAGGAAGTGATGGAGGGAGAGAGAGATAGAAAGAGACAGAGCGATAGAGAGGAAAACAGAGTGATTTTGGAAAATTAAAAAAGTTTCAGGGAGACTATAAAAAAATCCTCAAATTATTTCTTCAATATCCTTTGCACAATGTATTAACTAGTACATTCAGGGAGACAAATTTATCACTTATATAAGATAAATATGACAAACCTAAGTACCTGCCAGAGGAAGAGAGAAACAGGATAGGTTAAAGCAAAGCCCAGGCAAGAAGACTTCCAGTATAGAAAATATTTTTGAGTGTGTGTGTGCATGTGTGTGTGTTTTATCTTAAAAGGTATATTTAATGCTAGGTATTGGAAGAATTGTAAGTGTTTAGAATGAAGAATCACAAAATTATTTTATTTCAGTTTCAAATAATAGAATCACAAAGAGAGAGAAGTTGTCTGAGTTCTTATTCCTGACTTGAAATACCTTGAAATAGTCTGTTAATTTTAAAATTCTGGTACCTGTGTACAATAAAACACGAACTTTTATATTTCTGGACTATACATTTTAATTATTGTATAAAACTTCTGATATTTCATTTTTCTTATCATCTTATATTGGTTTAATCTTAGTTTTATGCTATTGTCATGTGTTTTGTAATTTATGTTTTGGGGGGTAATAACCACTGAAACTCTAAAATGATGATATATTGAGTTGTACGGTTGTTTTAATTAAAATTCTATTCATTATTCAACTTTCTGAGCCACTTTAACACTGTTTACAGATACTTGCATTTAGAAAAAAAAAGTTTTTAATTATTTACTTCAAAATCCCTGGTGAGTTATCCTTTGTTTACCATTATGATGGGGCACTCTTGCAAAAAAAAAATATAAATCTAAGGTAGTTTTCTTGCCAATAATAATAGCTCATTTAATAACTTTTTTAAAGTTAAAATAACATAATAATATCCTTCCATATTACTTATATAATAATGCATTTTGTATTTTCAAAAATAATTCAATATTACCAAGACCCAAGTATAAGTACTCACTCACATATGCAATAAATAAAATTATTGTAATCCATGTCATCTGATTTATTCATCTTGTTAGACATACACAGATCAGAGTGTTATGGTGAGTTATTCAAAGGTATGTATCTGGGTAGTTGCAATTCTGAAATTAGAATCCAAAACTTTTGACTCTTCATGAGTTATGGCTTAAGTAGATTCCATGAAATGACCTGTGTGTTTTAATTTCTATCTTTCACTTATATATAAGCTATCACTCATAGACAATTCTTATATATTATTCTCTATTAACTTTTCAAAGCTACTTCCATGTTTTCATCCCTGAGACACACAAAGGGATCTAAAACACCAGGCAAGAGAAACACTATATACTAGAAGAAATGCCAAGTGTTAGACAGAAAGTTGAGGTATGTCTATTCTCTACTTCTCTCAGTGATCTGCAAACTGAAAACAAGCCCTACCCTAGAATGTTCCCAACATCCTGGCTATTGAGACATCTTTCTCTGTAGGTACAATAGGAACATTTGTACAAGCCAGTAATACCAGAACTGTGAGCATATCAAGAACAAATTTCAGCTCCTTTTTTCAGTGCATTTTTCTCTTGACCCTCCCTATATTACTGGGTTTATTCTTTTTTCTGACTACCTTTCTCTAAAATGCAGACTAAAGATTCATTCCTCATTTAGGCTCATCTCTATTCTCAAACTTCAGGTCTGGAAAACATGAGTCACAGCTTACTTTTCTTGCTAATTTTGAGAAAAAAAGATAAGCAAAAATGATACACATGCAAGACCGCAAGAAGAGAGAGAGATGTATATGTACATGTACTTTACATGCATATATAATATAATTGCATATATATAATCTTTATTATTCTTTATTTTCCTTTTTTGTTCAACCCCCAAATAAATTAATTTTTCTTTGTTTTATCGTTTTGTGGGTGTCCTCCCTTTTTCCCTCTTTGATGTCTACAGATGTCATTTCTGTACTGCTACTTCTCTATATTTTTTTCTCCTTACTTTTATAGTGAATAGTGGCCTCAAGACTTCCCAATGAAGTTTAAAACCCTCAGGCAAAAAGATTCTGAGAATCAGCAGCCGCAGTTTCCAGTTTAACAAGAAGTATCCTGAGAATTAGCACCAAGTCATGGAAAGTTAAATGTAAATGCATTTAGAGGTAATGCAATGTCCAACTGAAAATTCGTTGGGCATATTACAAGGAATGAGGCTGTTTCTGACTAAAAATACAGTGGTATGTTATTTTTTCACATCTAAATTTACAAAATAAAATAAAAAACAAAATGCACCTCCATACAATATGCACTAGTAGTCATAGGGAAAAAAAAATCACACACAAGTAGTTACCTACGAATTAGTTCTCATAGCTAGTTTTCATTCCAGTATTTGAAAACTAAAAAAAAGTAAACTAAAGAGTTGGTGCCATCTGCAAACGGAATTTGTATGCAGCCATGGTAGTGTTTCAGGTAGTGGAAACAGCTGAGCTAAAAAACCTTGATTCTTAGTAGATTCAGTTAGGAATTTTATCTATTCTGAAATCTCCAAGAATACTTCAAACTACTTCCAAATTGCAAAAAAATTCACATTCCATTAGCTCTTCTAGCAAAGTAAATTTGAGCAGTAACTTCTCTAAGCCTTTCCTGTCCCAGTCCTTACAGAGTAAGTCTTCCTAACACAAAACTGTCATCTCACTCCATCCACGTTGACATCATTAATGACCACTCCATAAACACCACATACATTAGGAATTCATAGGAAGGATCAATATTGCCAGAATGATTTATAGGTATACATCCAGCCATATAAACATATAATTGCCTTTATGTATTTGTGTTTAGGATATTTACTTGCTATTCTCTATTTTCTTGAGTTAGTTAATCTCGACACATGATTTTTAGTATTCATTTAAAATGCCAACTTCTGTGTAAAGTAATTCCTCAGATAGATTACAGCTCCATATTCTTTGAATATCTCCACTCTATTAACATTGCATTTAGATTTAATGATTTCTTTATATGTCTCTATTACTCACAACACCAGGGTTTGGTTCAGAAACTTTTGGACATTAGCCCACAAACATCCCTCTATTTTTGTAAATAAAGTTTTACTGGAACACAGTCATGCACATTTATTCTCACATTGTCTTTTATGCAACAATGGAAGAACTGAGGAGAATTGTGCAGTTCCCACAGAGACTGTATGCTTCATTACCTTCATAACCATATTCACTATATACAGAGAAAGTTCACAGACCCAGGAATTAGACTGAATTCTTAGACTTTGTCATATTCATCTTTGTGTATCAAGAAGATTGCATAGATAAAAATAGTTGTTAAATAAATTATTTTTTCTTAACATTTCCCCATGTTTCTTCATATTTTATACCTGCCACTCTCACCTACAAAAGACAGCACTGTTGTGAAGAATTGAAATGATCCTAACAACTGTAATATAGAGTTGGCACTAATTGTGTACATGATAAATACGTATTAAGAATAAATTTGATTAATTTTGAAATTTAAGCAAAATTTTATTGGGCACTAATTGTCATATAGAAAACATAATAAGAGATATTCAATGCACAGTTATTTGATGGTTAAAGTGAAGTAAGAGAAATTAGGTGATCAATTTCACAAACACTATAGTACATGTGAATTCAACAAAGTAGACAATCAAAAGGGTAGAATGAGTGATTTTCTTCTCATGTTATCATTTACACTTGAAATAATTGTAAGAGGTTCTTTAAAATTATTGATACTTCACAAATATTGACCTTGAAATGTGAGATTATGTACCTCAATGTGTATATATTACCTTGACATTCGGTAAGTATAATTGTCATCCTATAGTTAAACTAACCATACCAAGTATGCTTTTGCATCCTTGACTGTGTTCCTGGTATTTATTTCAAGCATTTATTATGAAGATACAGCCATATATCTAGATTCATATAGTTAGACTTACAGTAATTTCAGTTTTTCTCCAAACTAGAATAAATCATATGTTTAATTGTGATTCAAAGAAAAACCTTGCCAACTTTCTATTTACTTCTTTCTTCACATGCCACTAGAAGAAAGAGAACTCTTTTGATGTTTTCCTTTAGGTTCTCATACAATCTCTCTGACAGTGAATGTGATCTAAGGTTTTGTGGCTCAAACAGCCAATATAGTTTCCAAAGTGTTTTCCCCACTAGGCACACACAGAATATGCCCTTTGATTATAATCTTCCAGCCTCCTTCTCAAAGGCTTGTCTCTGTTCATAACTCTTTTGGACTCAGAGTCAGCTTTAAGTTTGTTTTTAAGCAGAGAGTATTCCTTAAAGCTGCATGCAAGGTTGATCGGCTGGCTGCTTGGATTCCGCAGTTATCCAGCCAGGCCACATTGTTTGCATCTGTGTTTCAATAAAGTCTTAAAAGCATTTCTTTGCCTGTAACTGCAATTACTTCTGCTGGCCGTCCATCTATACATACTAGTAGGAGAGCATTCTCTTTTCTATTTATTAATAGAACTGCAATTAGAATTAATATTAGACTCCCACTCAGTTAAAATCCCATAAGAAAAGAAGTTTAATGGCAAAATCATAATTGAATCCCATTTAAGTTGAGAAATTAAAAATTCTTTGCTAAATCACTCAGAGTTCATAATTGAAAAATAAAATATACAATCCTATTAAGAAAGACAGGAAAATAAGAAAAGCATCCACATCCAGAGCCTAACCCAAATCAGATCAGTAAAAATCAAATATATAAAAAAGAAAAAACCTACATAATTTATCAGACTCTTATTTTAATTACTTTAGATTTTCTTGGTTAAAAAAGAAAGAAATGAAAAAAAACTGAAGTTATGCCATTTTTAGACTTGCTGTTCATAAAAAATGCAGCAGGCTTATCATCATGAATGTAAAAAATGCTGTTATTTTAATTATGTAGTGGATTTTCCTACAATATAGTGTGATTGATCTTGTGTTTGCTATTGGATAGTATATGAAAAAGAGAACTAAAAGCGCAGATAAATTCACTGATAAATTGATTTCATTTTGTTGGTTATGTAGTCAGTAGTGGGATTGCTAGATCAAGTGATAGTTCTATTTTTAATATTTTAAGGAAACTCCATACTGTTTTCCACACTGGCTATACCAATTTACATTTCTACCAACACTGTGAAAGAATTCTCCTTTTTCCTTTTCTTTCTTTCTTTCTTTCTTTCTTTTTTTTTTTTTTGTAGCAGGGATTGAACCCACTGGTGCTTAACCACTGAGCCACATTCTCAGTCCTTTTTATGTTTTATTTTGAGAAAAAGTCTCACTAAGTTGCTGAGACTGGCTTTGAACTTGTAATCCTCCTGCCTCAGCCTTCTGAGCTGCTATGATTAGAGGCATGTGCCTCCACACCCAGTGAATTCTCTTTCCCCCTCTATATCCTCACTAGTATTTCTTACCTTTATCTTCATGATAAGACATTCTGACAATTGTGAGGTAATGTCTCTTTGTGGTTTTGATTTGCATTTCCCTGATTATTAATGAAGTACATATTTTTTTTCCATGTTCCCATTCATCATTTGTATGTCTTCTATTAGGAAACATCTAATCAGGTCTTTATCCCATTCTTGATAGAGTTATTTATCAAAGTTCAGTTCACAATAGTGAAGATAGGGGGAACCAACTTAAATGTTCACCAACAGATAAACAAATTTAAAAAAATGTCACACATATACAATAGAATACAATTTAACCATAAACAAAGAATTAAACTTTGTCTTTTGTGAAAACATAGACAGACAACTTTATGGTAAGTGAAATAATCTGAACACAGAACAACAAATACTACATCATCTCACTCATATATGGAATTTCAAGGTTAATCTTAAAGAAATAGAGAGATAAAAATGGAGGTCACTAGAGGTGTGGGTGGAAAGTAGGGAAGGATGTAAGATGTTAGTTAAAGGATATATCATTGCAGTTAAGTAGAAGGAATATTGTAAAAAATGTGATTGACAAATATAGAGAAAGAAAATAGACAAGTAATTGCCTAGGGTACCAAGCTGATGGGGAGAAAGAGAATAGGGAATAAAGGGGAGAAACATTAGAATGACTATTAAAGATTATAGAGTTTGTTTTTGAAGTTATGAAAGTGTGCTAACATCGATCACGGCAACAGTTGCACAACTATGTGAGCATACTAAGAAACTATTGAATTACACACTTCAAATGGAAGAGCTATATGATTTTTTTTCAGTAAAGTTGTTTTTAATTTAAAAAAAAGTTTGAGAAAGCAAACTAAGGGGTAAATTTTCTTTTCCCACTCAGTATATGTAGCAAAATCAAAGGCCCACTCTATCTACTGAATGTAGTGAAGCTAATGTACCATGCAGTTTTAATTCCACTAGCCTAGTTCCATGTGGCAAACTGTAGCCAGAAGCCCTGTTGCCTCATTATATGAATGAAGTTTTATGGGAGTACAGTTGTACCCATCATTTTCATATTATCTCTGTCTGCTTTCCTGGTGTAATAGCAGTGCTGAGAATTTGCAATATAAAGTCGGGAAGCCTTAAATATGTTCTAAATGATCCTTTAAAAAAGGCTCCAGAATCTGAAAGAGTGGTACAAATCAGACGTTATGTTATGCCTGATGCCAAGGGTATGGGAAATATAAGTAGTTCATGTCTTTTTTGGAAAAGTTGCATATTAACCACTTGCATTAAATGTTGTTTCTTGTGTTATCAGATTGGCAGGTTTTTTTTTTCTTTTGTTGTTGTTGTTGTTGTTTGTTTTTTAGTTTGGGTCATAGAACTTAACTACCTGTCAGTCACTGCAACTTGGATATACCAAGTGATCAAATTCTCTTCCTTTTTCAGACATCAGTCTTAACAAACCTGTATTCAGTCCTCCACATTGCTGCCGAAGAAAGCTTTCTAAAAGACAAAATTGATCACTGATGCCTTAGAACAGTTTAAATTCCATGATCCCATCTTTTTTCCCTCAACCTCTGTCTGGCTAAAAGACTACTCATCCAGAGCAACTTAGATATTGATTTACAGGAAAATGTTCTTCATTCTCCCTGACCCTTCTTCTACGGTAGTCATCCCACAGATATGCTTCAGAAGCACGGTGTTCAACCCTGACATGGCAGTAGGTAGGTGACCTTACATTGGAATTATTTATTTTCTTTTTTTAATGATTTATTTAAAACTAAACTTCTTGAAGACAAAAAAGACTACACACAAGAGTGGCCAAAAATAATTCTAAAAGTTTTTATGAAAAACACCTTCGTTGTTCTAACAAGATAAGTAAAATCTATTTATCTTCCTTCTTTTACAGCCATAACTCTGAATGGCTTATGCAGTTAAAAAAAATTAAGTAGAAAATAATGACCAACTGAAAAAAAATTCTTTTTCATAACTGTCAACAAATATAATTCAATTATGTAAGATATTGTTACCACAACACAATGTTGTAAAAGAAGGGCAACTGACAACTTCTTCTTTAAAAGTTTGTGAACAAAAAAATTATATTTGCAAACATTATTATATATGCAAATATATATTATACATGCAAATATACAATTAGAGTCCTCTAGTTTTACAATTCATAAGCCATTATTAATAGTTATATTCCTCTAGTTTTACAACTTAGAAGCTATAATTACAGTTTATACATTCAAATTAGCTTTTTATCTACATTTTACAGATGAGGAAAAATACATACAAGGTACATTGAACCATCTATATCAAGGCTATATGGTAAGTAATAAAATTATAAATACACAAATCTCACCTCCATTCCAGGGCTAGTGCTTCTTAAAATTAGGATTTTTGTTACCATGCTTTCTTTACAACATTTTCTGCTCTTAGGTAAGGGTTATTTGTGTGAAAATACATGGAAGAGTTCCCCAGAAATCCTACACTGTTGAACAACACTGTAAGAAATTTGTACATCATAGCAGAAAACTCATACACAAAAAACAAAACTTTTTTTTTTTTTTTTTTTTTTTTGGTTAAGTAGTCACATTTGTAACAGACTGGTAATAATAAAACTTGCTAACTCTTTTTGCCTAACAGATTGCAACAAAAGACTGCTTCCAAAAATAGACTTCATTTTACTGTCTGATCCTTATCTTTCACCAAATATGGTGAATTTTCTCTCTTAGCCAGCTAATATTTTTTTTTAATGCCTTGAGTTACATTTCTAGCTTTTTTGTACAATTTCTGGCCCCAAAATGTAACATGTCTTTGAAAAAAAGCATCTCATCTTTGAAAGACACAAGTAATCATAGATGAATCTTAGCAAAACACATCTTAACGAGAAACAATCTGAAGTCGGTTTTTCTGTATCTTTTAGAAAACATGTAATTCCATGTAATGAAGAATAAAGGAAAGTTGACACTGGAAAGAAATGATTTTAACAAAAATTTAGAGTATTGTTTTTAGTGTGTGGTCCTTAGTTTCCAGCTGCTAAGACATGTGGGTAACAACTGCATGCTAGTCAAGATAAAGTTCTTCGGGCTGGGGATGTGGCTCAATTGTTAGCTCGGTCGCCTGGCATGCGTGTGGCCCAGGTTCCATCCTCAGCACCACATACAAACAAAGATGTTGTGTCCGCTGAGAACTAAAAATAAATATTAAAAACATTCATTCATTCTCTCTCTCTCTTTCTCTCTCTCTCTCTCTTACCAAAAAAAAGATAAAGTTCCTCAAAGGAAAGTCTAGTAAATTGCATTTCTTAGAAATTCTGGTAAAGGACTCTGTACACAGATACTTTCCAACTGTAACATGTTCTCTGGCTGTTTGTTAGAAAACCTAAGTTTTAAAAATGAATAAATAAAATATAAAAATCAAAACAAAAAAATGGATAGTATATACTCTTTTAGGAAGTTGCTCAATAAATAACCTGTAGTCTTAGATATAGAAGAGATTCATGAGATACCTAAGAATTGGTCAGACTGCTTCTTTTCAAGGAATGTATATATGACTTTACAATATGTTTGCTCCCAATGGTGATGGACAGTAAAGTGAGTCTGACTCTAATTCTGATCTTTGTAACACTGACTTTAACAAGATGAAGAGTGTAGGTATTCTTCTTTGCTGTCTTTCATATAGAAATGCATATAACATGCACAGCAGAAAGGCATCCTTGAAAAACACTAAAGGCCCTCACAGCTGGTAAAGAATAGAAGCCACACATGGTACAGACAGAGGAAAGGGTGCTAAACAAGGACAGAAAAGATATTATTGATATACACAATAATCTGGACAAAAGTTTATAGGAAGTGTTTAGAAATGAAATTGTTATTAATGTGAAGATCAGATTAAGTAACTTATGCTAAGAAAAAGAATGCATTGTACAATAGAATATACTGTCATAATTCAGATTAAAAATTAAAAAGCATTGGTTTTCTTGGCAAATGCTTAGTTGTTATAGAAGCCACTACCAGTATTTCATGCCTAGGTATAAGTACATATTTCATATTTTTAATCCAATTGAGTCTTTTTGTAACTGCTAATCTAGTATTTGAAAGCATTGGTTTATTTCAAATATGGGTGTATATATGTCAAGTAGGGAGTGGGATTAAGAATATTTAAGTTTCTCTTTTTCATTATCACATAAAATGAATTGCTATTTCACATAAATAGACAGTTCAAAGGTCTTAGGAATATTAATGCATTAAAATTATTTGATGCACCTTTTCTAAAATCTATGAATACCAACAATTTCTCTCAGAAAGTACTAACATGTCATTCATCCTATGATATTACGAACCATATTCCTTTTATCTTTAAAACACGTATGTGATATAAACAGTTTGCATTGTCTGTAGAGTTGACCAAAGAGACATTCATATTAACAAATAACCATCTCTAGGTGAACAAGGAAAAGAACTTGCCTTCCTGATCTTAATTCAGACCACCTTTTTCTTCTTCTACTTCCTCTTCTTCATGTTCCTCTCCTTTTGTGTGTGTGTGTGTGTGTATTAGGGATTGAACCCAGGAGCCTCCACCACTGAGCTACATCCCCAGACCTTATAATTTTTTGAGACAGGATCTCATTAACTTGCCAAAGCTGGCCTTGAACTTGCAATCCTCTGGCCTCAGCCTCCCAAGAAGAGAGATCATTGGCATAGGCATGTGTCATTCCCACCCAATTTTGTTTTGTTTCCTTAAAGAATAAAAATTAATTAATTTAATAGCTCTAAAGAAACTAGATACATTAATAGAAAGAGAATACAAGGAGAGAAAGAATATGCAAAACTGCCAGTAATAAGACATAGAAATACAAACAGATCATCCTAAAGAGTCACTTATTATTTCATTGCCTTTTGTTAATTAAATTTTGAAACTCCAAGGACAAAGCTATGTAGGTTAATATGATGATAGCAATAAAAATATCCACAATGTCTTTATGTTGTGGAGAAAAGAAAACAAAAGGGCATTTACCATGAAATACATTATGACCATATGAAATTAATCCTCTGTAAAATCAAATTTTATCCATAAAGCCATATACTTTGTCTCTTAATAACTGCCACCAAAGCAGCTCACACACATATGCAAATACACATAAGCATGTGTACTCAAACACACAAACATGTATATTTCAAAAGGGCATTGTGATGATAGAAAAAAATCAAAAGTGAATTTGTATCAACAAACTGACATGCAGAATGTTTAACCAAAAATTATATTCATTCATGGCAGAAGGCTTTAAAACTTTGCACTTGAGACTGACCTATTCAGCATTTATTTTTTATTTAACAATTGTATAAAGGCATACAAAGCAAGTATTAAAAAGTCATCTTAAGAATATATTTCACTTAGAAAAGTATCAGCATATTAACAACCTGAGCATTTCTAGGAGACTTTTTATGTGAACAAAGGAAAAAAAAACTTAGATTCTGTAACTTTGAAAGATGAGAAGTAGAAATAACAGGTACAAATAATATTACAACAGCCAAAGTCCCAATTAATGCCTATGAAATTTGCAGTGTCCCAGTGATGGAACATTGAATTTGATGTCAGTTCTTCAGATACATTTTATAAGAAATGTCTACATGCTATGGGTGTTTGGACTGGTGAACCCCTAAGAGCGCTTACAATAAATTTAAAATTTTGTGGTTAGTTCCCTGAATTTAAAAAAAAGCTTCATATAGTCGTTGTAGATTCAAATACACTCCAAAATCACTCTCACTCAATATATATATTAGAATTCAGCCTTATATTCCCAGATTCTGTATTTGCAAATTTGCCCATTCACTAAAATTTATTTGTTATCCTAAAATTAATAGCTGCAGTGATATCACAATCACTCATGGACAAGGGCAGAACATTAAAAAATTCAAGCAGCCCATTATGATCATTTCCAACTAAGGTCAAACAAAAATATGCTCTACTTCTTGGTTTACTTCCCATACTAACTATAGGCAAGTGCCCTTTACTTTCTTTTTTTGGGGGGTGGGGGGGAGTGGGTACCAGGGATTGAACCCAGGGGTGCTTGATTACTGAGCCACACAGCCTTAATCCTTGCTATATTTTATTTTGAGAGGGGTATAACTAAGTTGCTGAGATCTAACTAAATTGCTGAGGCTGACCTCAAACTTGCAATCCTCCTGTTGCAGCCTCCAAAGTTGCTGGGATTACAGATGTATGTCACTATGCCAAGACAACAAGTACCCATTCCAATGTTTATTTAGCCCCACATTTCCTCTCACTTCTGTGCTTGATATAGATGATTTTACTCTTTAAAACAGCCCCGAAGCATAGAACTGAAATACTATATAGATTTTCCCACTGCAAAATGGCTGTGATATGCCTCAGGGAGAAAATACCTGTGTTAGATAAGCTCTGTTGAGGTCAGAGTTTCAGTGTTGTGGGCATGAGTTCAAAGTTAATGAATCTACAACATATAATTCTGTGTCTTCAAATAGAAACCAACATAAATCAAGGTTATATATTGATCAGTTGACAAAAATGATGTGACTAGTGGTTCACAGGCATCCAGCCCCATATTTTCCCAAGGAGCAAAGGTTCAGTATTTGTTAAGTCAGTGTTCCATTGACTTCATACAGCATAACAAGAATTGACTATATTTTCCTACACAGAGCTAAAATTGCGTATATAAATCTCTCCAAAGATGTTTGCAATTAAGAAAGGAAAGGATCTAGGTTAAAATTACCTTCACAAATACATACCTCATAGCTTGGTATTCTTGCTTCACTCTGTGAACCAGTGATAATGCAATCATATTTAGGGAAAGTTTTCTAGCTATGATAGCAATTCTTGTCCTATTCCAGATACACATATATCTTTCTATGTCTCATCCTTATGTCCACAGTGTTAGATCAAAATAGCTGGAGGAGTATCCACAGACAATGCTGTAACAAATAAAGTATTTTTCTGCCTTCACTTCTGTGTAGTAAAAGCTATAACTAGCAGTCAACCAGGTGGCTAGTTATTAGTGCCAAATTGAGAGCAGCAGATCTGAGCCTCTGGCTGCCTGCCTCTCTGATCACAGAGAAAAACATGCCCTGCTCCATGTCTGTTCCTAGAAACCTCCAAGCCAAACTTTTTATAAGGCTGATACCAAGACTGAGAAATCCAAAGGGTTGCTAAATGATTGTTAGCATGAGCTGTAATAGTCAAAATTTACAGTAAATGTTTACAGTACTCCAAGCTCTTCAAATCCACATTCTTGCTCAATTATAAACAATGTTAAAAAATAAAATTTCACACTTTGTGATTTGATCAATAATTGCATAGTTTCTGAGATCTGCTCCTCAGTATCTGTCCTTTATTTTTAAATTTTTTTTTCCTTCAGTTCAAAAATTAAAAGGGAAACATCAGGACCTTAAAATTGGACAGGAATTACTGGCTCCAGAACAAATATTTGCTATATTAAAACTGGCAGCAAATGCTTTTATGAATATAAACCAGGGGTTTAAAATATGAATAGAAAATTATATTTAAGTTTAAAAGCCCATTCTAGTGGAAAGATAACTTTTGGAGGATTATGCCATGACACCAAGAATTGTAAGTCATTTCCATTTGGTGACTTGAGATTCTTGAAAAAAAAATACATCACTGTACTTAAAATAAGTTCAAAATGAGCCTTCATGGGAACAATATATAAAGAAGACTTGGTTATATTTTATTTTTGTTAAGAAATCCACATCTTGCCTTTTCAGATCATGAACACATTAAGATGTAGCCTACTTACAAAAACACTCAACAAAATCGACTAAAATGACTGCTTGCAATTTTCTGTGGGGAAAAATTAATTCCACAGTCAAATAACATGAGGTTTATCAGGGTGACAACCAAGGAAATGAGTTTGAAAGTAGCCTTCCCTCAGTAGTCAGCCACAGCTTTCTCAAACTGACAGTGCCGCTATTTCCAGCCACTGCTTGACTGCATGGATTATTATTATCAAATGAAAACGAACCAAGAATCATCCATTTCATCATCATCCAAGAGAACCATATTGTTACTACTATTGTTTTTCACTTCAATATGTACATTTGGATTATCCTGATTTTTCTGACATTGGCATATAATAAATTTTACAGTATTTAAAATTATAAATGTGATAAGTACAGATACAAGTTAATAAGTTAATAATATCCAGATATTCCCAAATACATGATATATAGCATAAATATAAAATTTTTAAAAATGGGAAAGAAAACTCAAATGTATTTCAAATAATGTTCACTTTATCTTCCTCTTTTCATAAGAAATAGACAATATTTTTCTCATTACTCACAGGAAATAAGAAAACCAAGTTTGTGTCTTTATATTGTGAAATATTCTCTGCCTTTTAAACAAATTCCAAAAGGAAACATATTTTTCGTAATTTAAGTAATATAAAAACTAACAGGAAAATCATGTCAAGAATTAAGATATTTATCAACTCATTATTGCAGAGACTTAAAATCACTATCATGTGCGTCATTTGAATCTGGGCATGACAAACAGAGTGACATCCTTTAATAGTGCAGAGAGTTCCAAACGTGGGTACATAGGTTTCTATTCCATTACAAGATGTGAGAATTCATCCCAGGAGGCAGTAAAATAATTTCAAGTTTTATTGAACAAATCAGAGAAAATAAAAGACATACATCATCTTCTAAGTACTGTTAAGAGAGTTTGTAAATGCTATTTCTTTAACTTGATTCCAAGACAGAATTCTGCTACATAGTTATGAGATAGATCATGCTGAGATTCAAATGATGCTTATGACAACTTTTCTTATTGTCTGTAGGAGGTGCAGGGATTGAGACATAGTTAATACTTTTTTCAGTGTCTTTCAATAAGAATATCATCTAAACATTTTCTTGAAGGTAATTATTCCCCTTTATTTCCTTTCCTTCTCAATTAATTTCAATGTTTTTGTAAGGATTCCTTGAACATCATAGGTTTATGCAAACTTATTGAACAAAATGGATCTAAAGAACAGTACGAAAGTATTTTTAATGATACTCATTCTGTCAATTAACTCATTAATTTATAAGACAGTGATATTAGATAACTAAAATGACATGATAAAGGAAAACTAAAATACAAGGTTATGCTTTTTTAATAAAAAAAATACGAAGCATACGATGACATGGATAAATTATACCAAACTTATTTTAATTAATAAGGAAAAATGCATAATACCTATTTATCACTAAATCCATTGAATGAGTAAGGTAGCTTTTAAAAACTACAAAAAAGGCAATATAAATGACAAGAAAAGCCATTAAAAATAGTTTTTATCTTCATGATCAGTTTAATTAAGAGAAATCCAGAATATTTGATGACTGAGAATAAACTATGTTAAATTACCTTTTATACAATTAAATTACTTAAGGTGAGACACAGGATATTGAAAATAAGCAAATTAATATTTGAGTCTCATCAATTCTTCCTCATAATCACACTTTTAAGTATTAAGGAAACAATTTAACTTAATATTAAAAATCAGTCATTTACTACTATGCTACTTCAATGAAAACAAGTTCTGTATCTAATTCATATTTGTAGTATAAAGGTATTTTTGCCTTTTTAAAAAATCTTGTAACATTTTTCAATCTAAATAAACTTGGTGTGATCCACATGCCATCTGTAAATGATAGCAGCAGGGAGCAGGATTGGGAGGGCAGAAATGCCAGATTCTGCTTGAGCTGAAAGGCCCTTTACATTTAACCGCCCACATATCTAGTAATTAGCTGAGAAAATAGGTTATAGGCTCTCTGATCACTGAAGTTTTATAAGTGTACTTGAATCCCTTTTGGGAAAGAATAAGAATGGATTAGTATCACTTGATTAGTATGAAAACAAATGCCAAAAATCAGAAATTTGATTTCAGAATAAACCAGATTATTAATCAGGCACTTATGCTAAACTCTCAACATGCAGCCATCTTTAAATAATCTATGTTAGATACCACTACAGAAGAAGTAAATTTCTACAACATGCTTAAAAGCAAACTGTGGAAACAAGAAGTCTGAGAATGACCGAACACTATTAAAAATTACAAAATACTATTAATCACTTCCATAGGACAAGTTTTTAGGTGTGATGTATAATCTCAGCCAATTTCATGAGATATGTGTTGTTACTTCATTCACAAATTTAAAAAAATGAGGCTTGGAAAAATTAAGCAGCTTTCCCAAATTTATGCATGGCCTGGATTAAAATCCAGGTATTCTAAAATCCTGTTTTCCATTAGAGTGCAGTCACATTTGAGTTATACAAATCTCAACTGGTGTAAACTCTCTTTTAATTCACAAATTTTGAAGATGTATTTACTTCCAAAATTAAAAATTTGCCAAGAACCACATGATTTCAAACTAAATGGACTAAGTTAAAATAAAACTTGTATTTGTTCCCTATTTCTACTTGATCTGATTAAAAAAACCCTACCATCCTCCACCAGGATCACATTTGAATTACATATTAGTTCAAAAATATGACAGGTTTTTAGCACACTACAGAATGTGACTAATCCATGTACCATGCTGCCTCAAATATTTTAGCAAAAAATTAGTTTGTGGTAGTTATTTGAACTCTCCACTTGGAGAGACATTGTTTAAACCATCAAGGGAATTAATATTATTAATGGACAAACACTTCCATACTCTAAAGGGCTAAAAAGTATATGCAAAAATAATAATAAATTTCAGTTTTAAACAGTTTATTAAATCATCCTGGACACATTTTGATGCTCTAGTACTATTAGGGTGTAAACCTGGTTATAATATTTAAGGGAATGTGTGATCCTAGCTACATCAAAACAACAACAACAAAAAAAAATAATAAATAAAGTAAATCAAAAATGGCTGAAAACAAATACTGTAAATTTTAAGGTCCTGGCTTGTGGGAATTTTACCCATCCTCCTACCTCCACAGAAGTCATCATTAAAATTAAGCATTTAAATGTGTATCTTGGTGATCACATATGAATTACTGCTGTCTCCCTCATTTGCAAATATTGAGGTTTGCTGTAAATGTAGCCTAAATGTGTGTATTCAAAATATCAGTAAAAACCATAATTAATTAAACTGCTCTTATCATAACACATATAATATTGACACTTGAAGAAAGGGAACTTGGAAAATTGGTGGAAATATATTTATTAGGATGTATTTATACTGATCTTGGCAGGCGCTCTTCAAACTTAGAGAGTCAGAAGTGGAAAAGCGAAGCCTGTGCCAAATTCCTTCAAAAATGTTACACACTCTAATACAGTGTACATGACAAGCCTGAAGTGTTGAAAGGAAGCCATGTGAATTATCTGAGCACAAAAAAAGGCATCTGGAAAATTACCTAACAACTGAAACATCCTATTCACATTTTCTGGAATCTCATAATGCTGAAAAGATGTTCAGCAGGTCCTGGGTTTACACTAATTTGCAAGCGTTTGAACAAGTATCAAAATTTCAAAGAATAGGTACTATTTGGTGTGTGTATCATTAAGGAAATATGATTTTAACAGAAGAAAAAGGAATTTTAACCTAAATTTTACTACTCTTGTGTTACAATTCCTATTATGACATTAATATTTAGTGTCAGGCAAAGATGCATTTAGAGATAATGGCAGGAAACAAGGGTCATAGTGCATTCTTTGTTCTGGTCCCTAAGGCTACCAAGCATGGAATGAGC